>NW_028233361.1:43627500-44232083 GCF_057557595.1 Rhyacophila brunnea | reverse complement strand
CGGCACACTTACCTATTTTTTTTTTATAATGATAAGTTTGTGCTAATTTTTAATTAATAGTGGACTTTAATAAAAATAAAGAGATAAAAAAGTGCCCCCCCATGTAGTCTCATCGAATGTGAAGAAGCAACGCTGGACTTGGTTTAGCCACGTACTACAAATACCTCAAGGTAGTCTCGATGTTGATCACTTTTTCTTTAGCTAACCGTATTTCGGCATACTGAAAGGTAACTAAATATCGTCACTGTTCTGGCAGAAGACACTAATTCGAAAAAATGATATATTGAGTTAGTTATACCAAAATGTTCCTTATTTCAAACTTTACCGTCTGGAAACCTTCTTAATAAATATCTTTATTTTAAAGTCATCCTTTTTACGATTACTTAATAAACTCACATGATAGACCATTTCAAACATTTTGACAACTTCAAAGTCAAATTACTCAAAACTAGTGTTCTCCAGTTAATGTGTTCTGCCAGAACAGAGACGATATCATCCACTGGTGTGTAGGCAAAGCTACCTTCAATTAATAACACGTGTTTTAAAAAAATTAAATTACCGCTCTGAAAAACTCTATTTGATAAAAACGTTATTCAATATTACAAGACTAAATTAACCGGATATGCGACATTCTATGCATCAGGCCCTAAATCGAACATATACCTTGTAAGCCGCCTATAATCCTGTTCAAATTCGTATATTTCATTGCAATTTTTACATTCTCGTAAATTCAATTTCCAATAAGCGTCGTCGGTTCAATAGTCCTTTTATACTGAGATAAAGATAAGCCTCGCTTTATGACCGTCTTACTTTGTTTCTATTCGCTCTCATTTGGTTCTGATACTCGTACATTGTATAAAAATCAATTCGCGCTTTGTTCGGATATATTTTATGCTCCCTCCATTAAACTCTTATTGCCCCTCTTGATTTTCCTGGAAATTTTATCCAGATCGTTTGATTGATATCAATAATAATCTATATCTTACAGTGGCGAAGGGTGACTTTTGGAAAGAGGTAAGCAGTGGAGATCTGATAAAAAGAGCACACTTGTCAGGTATACTTACGAGAATAGTACGATATTTACTACTAATGAATAGGTACACACTAGTAAATGACAACGACACACGAATTCAATGAAACTTCAAAAACTCATTGACGACATAAAAATCAGCGATGTGTTTAAATCACGTATTTTTCAAAACATGTATACCCATCAAAAATCGTTAGATAAAATTTATTTTTATTTATAGAAACAATTTATACTTACTTATTTATTAATAAACGCCGTTGAAATTATGTATTATTATCTAATTATTAATGATTTTGGATAAAGTGCGCAGTCGTTACAAAATTATTATGCGCGAATGTTTTAGGCTCTGCGATAGGAGCTTACCTTATTTCGTACAAATCAGCAGACTTGCTGCGGTTACGAGACGTAAAGTCCATACGAAAAAAAATCAGATTATTTCTCACATAATCAGAGATTTATTTACGTCGAAACGTCGCGACGTTTATTATTTATTTACGGTGCGCTGTGGTACATTTTTTAATATCTTTGCAGTTGTTTTGTAAACTGTGTAATACTGTAATACATTCCTACATATACATATCTCGTTGGCAAAATAAATTATTTTTATATAACATAAAATAATGAAGTGATTAAGTATATAAATATGTCAATATGCAATTAAAAAATATTTTTCTTAAGAAGATAGGCTTTAAATAATCGCCTAGTATGGAGTCTTCGCCACTGATATATTATTATGTACACATACATATTCATATATATCAATACTATCGACTGAAGGTACTTGATGGAATTTGAATTTAAATTCTAATGGATTTAAGCTCTGTACTATTCCATTTAAGTCGTTTTTTGCGACCCGGGTTTCGCTTTTCGGCATCTTCAGGCGCCATGTACACTTACCAAAGGTAAACACACACTGACAACGAACTCTCTTTACTCTAGCTTATAATATAATAAATCAATACAATAAATTAGGTAAAAACTCAATTACCTACCTATCAGTCAAAGGTTACAAAAAATACAATAAACAAATTATGAATAGTTGAAGTGTCAGTAAAAAACCTAATTAGTAAAAACCCTATCTTATTAATAACAGTACACTCGATAGCATATTATATTAAATCGTCAAAACCTTATAATAGATCATTATTCTTTATGAATAATAAAATTGCTACATTCAAGAGCTGGTGTAAATCGTCAGTTGTAAGAAAAATAATTAATGGGGTTAACTAATGAGATATTCGTCTTTAATAATACTCTTACATGGTACCTACTTTTTTAAAACATTATTTAAAAAAAAATATACATATAAACTCGCCTAATTATTTATAAAATTTATTAGGCGAGTTATATTCATATATGTACACATATATATCGTCACCTCAATACTACAACTAGATAACTTGATTTTCACTGTTTTTGAGATAGCTATTGAATAATATGACTCTAAATTTTCTTCTCTACAAAATGATAAAAATAGGTAAGTCATATTAATGGCAATAGTATTATATTAATACTATCAACCGAAGGTACTTGATGGAATTTGAATTTAAATTCTAATGGATTTAAGTTTTGTACTATTCCATTTGAGTCGTTATTTGCGACCCATTTTTCGCCTATGGCACTATGTCGTATACACAACAAAAGGCAAATACACACTGACAACGAATAAAATTAACTTTAACTTATATAAGAAATCAATACAATAAAGTAGGTAAAAACTTTATCACCGACCTATTAAGTCAAGGGAACTGTATTAATTTTGTGTTTAAAAATATTAGATATTTTTAAAACCATAAATGCATTAAATAAATAAAATAATATTATATCTACAATATTTTTTCATACAATAGAACATTATTTAATTGTTCCCATTTAGACAAGCACAATTTTTTATTTTTATTTTAAATAATAATTAATTATAGCCTAGATTTATGTTAATCAAGTAAAGTGTAAATTTCATTTTTCCAACAATGACCAAATCAGAGTTATCTACTTATAGTATTGAGGTGATGATATTATGTATATATTATTTTGATGTCACTAGTCAGTATTACTAGGGTGCTCAAATGACAGTTTCATTTTGCAAAGAATTTTGGCTTGCAATATCCGTCGATTAAAAGTTGGTGACTCAACCGATTTAAATGTTATTGATAAGGATCATTTTTGTGTCAGTAAAGTAGTTTAAAATTACTTTTATATTCGAGACATTTATCTTTAAACCTGTTTTGCAGCTTTCATTTTAAAGCTTCTGCACCCTATCCTGGAGATCATTTGGTTTTTTTGCAGATACAACATTATACTTACATCTAAATATACTTTCAAAGTAGCAGTAAATAGTTTGGATGAGATCATGTTGCCTTACCGGACACTCATGCTAAAAGAAATCCTCCAATACGGCTTGTGACATTTTACGGTAGCTGTTGCATCAATGTATACGATGTTCCATGAAAATATGCATGCTGGGTATAATTCAGAAAGACCACAAAAAACCAATGCATATGGCGGCAGATATGAGAACGTGATGTGATATAGGTCACTAAGCTGATGAAATGGCAATAGATGGAGCGTGTCATTCAGTAACCTAGATAAACAGGTGCTCTGTCTAAATCCACTGGATTTCAACGGATGTACATGGCAAAGTATTAAGGACTAACAAGATTGGTAGGAACTAGTAGAGAGGCCTTCATTCAGCATTGTTTATGACATATTTCAGATCTTTAAAATCGCGTGTCAATCGTTTGTTTTTCCAAGGTGCAGAATTAACCTCCCATTGGAAATGCTAATTGAGAGAGCAATAACTGTATTCAACCAAATCTTTTCAGATATAAATATTTTCCACTTAAATGAGGATGAGTTTAGACAGACTTAGTTTTATAAATTCTTTAAACATGGCCTACTTTGCTCACTTCGTGTATTTTCATGTAGGTACGTTATATGATGCTGTATGTATTTGCCTTATTTCGCTATGTTTTATTTAAATATTGTTCATAACACTTCTTATTTGGTTATAATATTCATTTTATGTAAAATAAATAAATTTGTATTTGAATTCCTGCTAAAAAGACTCGCCTGACGGAAAGCAAATTCACCGAAGATACAAAAATGGATTTATAATGTAAAACCTGAGTTATTTCAATAGGAGTTAAATAAACGCCAATGTATTTACAACTCTTTACCTTATAAATATTGATGGTCTGCCCCTTAATGTGCTGTCTACATACCAGTAAAGGAAGTTTCAATGACGGTATCTCCATATTCCGCAATTTTGAGATAATCGCAATAAACGGTTATTCTCTTACCTGAAACAAACAAAAATTGTGTGATTAATAATTTATTTGTAGTAATGCAGTATTAATAGTTGACCGCAGTTCGGTTATGAGGAATACAGCGGCAAACACGTTTTGAAAATAGCCGATATATTGGATTATTAGTTGGGTTAACCTAACCTAACCTAACCTAAACCAACCTAACCTAACCTAAACTAACCAAAACTAACAAATAATCTAGTATATCGGGTATTTTCAAAACGTTTTTTTCCGCTGTATTCCTCATAACCGAACTGTACCAATAGTTGTTGTAAAGACAATTTGTTAAAGTGTGCAAAAGATTTAAAAAATCTTTGTATCAAAATGTTGTTTGTTTTATATTTATTGAATAATAAGTGTAAATAGGTAAAGGCAGAAGGCAAATAATAATCATGGGGTTGCTGCCAAAAGTTGGTAAGTTAATAATTTAGGTTGGTTGAGTCAATTATGGTCGCTTTTTCCCACCTACCTCAAATACCTAGATATTGTCGCAAGCTCAAGTTACCTCAAGCCAACGGTTGTATGTAGGCTTGTTACAGCAAAAATTCATATTTAATTATGTATGCTTGAAAAACCATTCAAGGCCATCCGATATACAATATGGACATAAAACACAAAGAAATTAGCAATATGCCAGATTTTAAAGGGAATGTCAAACTTCAAATTGCAATAACACTATAACATGATTTCGAGACTTGCCAACTTTTGGCAGTAACCCTACGAATGACTGAAGAATCTTAAGACATAGTTTTATAAAACACATCATTCCATTACAAAACACATCATTATTCCAGTCAGCGGTCTAAATTGCAAAGGTTCCTTTGATAATTAGGTATTCAACCTTCGTAGAGAAAATAGTATAAGATTTAATTATTATCATTCATAACATCAAAATCGCGTGTGTGATTGACGGGTTACATTTAATTAGTCTTGAGTGCTTTATCTTGGAAACAAAAATATACTAAATACTCCAGATATATTATTTTCCTCACGCCCTACGGGATTGCTAAAAGCATCCTAAAACACCTTTCAGGGAAAGTTCAGAGTAATTCAGATAAACACATTATTTTGTTTTTGCCAGAACACATTTTGTACTCTGCTATATAAACAAACATTTTACCCAATCCGGGATAAAAGAAAATGTGGCCTGTGTATTTATTATTTATTTCTTTACATCAAATATGATTTGACGGAAATGAATGAATAAAGTAAATAGAATGTTATACGAAAGTATTATGTATTGAATATTATCTAATATAATATATACTCCTTTGTGATATTTGTAATCCGACGCATTTGAATCCTTTGAAGCGAACATGCAAAGTTTAATTTCATGTAGATTTTGGGATGATGATCGTCGATCTGGGTCACCACTTTGGAGGTGATAGAAGGTCGTTGTTGCTTAGATATTGTAAGGAGAAGATTTATTTATCATAATAATAAATAAATACAATAATGAAGATGACAGCATGAGGTTATAACCGTTGTTACGGATGTACTGGTGAGAATGATCTAATTTATAGATTGTACGTTTTATTCTAAATGCCATGTTGTGTATAATATGTTAATATAATAATTTGTTATGTGCTCAACGTGTCTTATTTAAATAAATAAATATATATTTGTTGTCAATTAACGTGGTAAATAAATAAATCTTTTTCAAAAATCCTGTACCTACTCGACAGTATAAGGGAGAGGAATATTATATTTAACTCCATACGTGTTAATTCGAAAACAAATGATTAAAGAATGCTTACTAGTAGTTACACTTTCCCAACATAATGCAACAAACATTTCTTTGAATTTTTACATGACGGAAAAAATACCGTTATGTTACGTCTGTATGGCTTGGACATAAAGATAACATTTAGTCGGCAACTAGCTCTAATGATGTTTAGCAAGTCTTAAAACAACAGAGAAGCTCTTTTGCGCTTAGGGGCGCATACCTACCAGCTGATATTTTGTATAAAAGTGTATATCGTCTCTGTTCTGGCAGAACACACTAACTGGAGAATACTAGTTTTGAGTAATTTGACTTTGAAGTTGTTAAAATGTTTAAAATAGTCTACCATGTGAGTTTATTAAGTAATCGTAAAAAGGATGACTTTAAAATAAAAACTTTTTATTTATTAAGGAGGTTTCCAGACGGTAAAGTTTGAAATAAGGAACATTGTGGTATAACTAACTCAATATGTCATTTTTTCGAATTAGTGTCTTCTGCCAGAACAGTGACGATATGAAGCGCCTAGTTTCAAAAGCCCCTAAAACGGTTTTCATAAAATTTTGAGTTAGATATATATTTAGAGATATTTTTTTCTCCACTATATGTTGGACAAAGTTATAGTTTCAAAAAAGGCCTAAAACCGTCAATATTTATTATCAAAAAATAGGCTTAATTTCAAAACCTCCTAAAACAGTTGGCGTGTGAATTTCAAATCCCTCTAAAATGAATAAGCCAATCAGCGGCTGCTCTGATGGTCATGTGATACGGATTTCAATATGTCTGCCTGAACAAAATTAAAGTGACTTCGTGTTGATGGCTCTGTAGGTTAATATTATTTTTCGATATTTATAATGAATGTTGAACTGATTAATGTGTTAAAGCGTAAGCCTAATGAGTCAAGAAATCGTTTACAAAGAATATAAATATATAAGTCAATATCGAACGCCAAAAACGGTAAGTGAATATTGACAATTTCTGCGTGTTATTTGTCCAATAATACAGTGGTGTCTCGTCATACTGTGCCTATTATTGATTATAAAATTACTTGATTTAAAATAATTACAGTTTACCATTGAAAACGTTAAATATGTACCTATTGACTTAATATTTTTTTCACATATTTTATTAATTATCAGGACCGGTTTTATGAACTTATTATGTTCTATAAAAATATTTAAAAATGCATAATAACATAATATAAAGTAGAGACAGCCACTAACTAGAATATAAATATTTATTTGTACACTTTACCTATACCATTCATCCGATTACGATAAAACTTTGGTGAGTTATTGTGTGCACATCTGCCAAGGTTTCTGAATTAGAAAAATCATTTTCTCTTATTCTTCTTCACTCTATCTTCTTTTATTCATATGGTTCCTATACCATTCATCCGATTGCGATGTAACTTTTGTCAGTTATTGTGCGCACACCCGCAAAGATTTTTGAATTAGTACAACCATCTCCTTCTTCTTCATTTCGTATGCGTTCCTATACCATTAATCCGAGTTGTTCTATTTCATTATTATTTGTAATATTTTTAATTATATAATATACATGTATACAATAGTAAATTATGTATGGTTAACATAATTTATATTTTTAATTTAAGTTACCTACTTCGAATAAATATTTTTTTAATTTGTACAAAACATATTTATTTTTTCTCCAAGAAATATAGCCACAGGACGCCTTTTGCAATTTCTTCGTGCGCCATTGATATAATGTAAGTTTCATAACCCCCTAAAACGGTAGTTGAGTTTCAAAGTCTCCCAAAATGAAAATCATTTGATTTTTAATATAATATATTAAAAATCAAATGATTTTCATTTTGGGATATATTATTCTCTCAGTAAAATATGCAAAAAGTGAGTAAAGGGTACTAAATATTATATTTTTTATAGTGTATAAATCAAATAATAAATACATAAAGTTCATGCATTCAATAGATATGACTTTTTCTCATTTTTATCAGAACTGTCAAAAGTCGTTTTAGGGGTTTTTGAAACTAGACGCTTCATATATCCTATGTGAAAACAAAAATATACCTTATATTCAATTACCCTAAAGTCGTGGATTTAATTGGTCAAATAAATCGTCCGACATCTCTCCATTGCAAAATAAATATTATGCACATTATGTTAGCAAAAATTTATCAGGAGTACCTATTTACCTAAGACTAAGGTTTCCATGCACTCAAGTTTACTTTGACTGAGTTTACATGACTTTAAGACATTTAAGTTAAGAGTACCCATTGGAGAAAGGGGCAGAGAGAAGAAACAAACGTGAATAATAAAATACAAAACGATTTAAGTGTACAGATCTTCACGTCTGAAATAAACGCCGCATTTTTACAAGGTTTTTCTAAGCTCGTATTCTTATTTGTCCGGTGGTTCTTTGTCCGGTATAAATCTTGTAATCGATTTTTAATTAGCTTTCCGACTAGCTAGACATTTGAAACTTTTAGAATATATCAGAACACGGTGCCAATGCATTCTTTTAATACTGTAGAATTGAATTCATTTTCAGTTAATTCTGTTTTGTATGAAAAGTTATTTCGACACCATTATTGGTTGCTAGGGTCTGGGGTCCTAGCAACTAAATTATTAATATATACGTGCGTTACTATGGAAATCAATATGTCATGTCAAAATAATGACATATCAGTATTATTTCTAGCGAGTACAATTTTTTTTTGATCGTTTAAGCTAGTCAAGTCAAGTTTATATGATTCAACAGAAAATTAAAAACGTTGTATATAAAAAGTTATTTTTATCTTTTAATTATTTAATAATCAGTAAAATTGACCTTAATGTGTTTTTTGTGTTAGTACGTAAACATGGTATAAATGGCCGTAAAAATATTGTATTTTTGATTCGGTCAAAGCTTTCAGTCAAAAGAAAGTCGAAGTACATAGATTGTAAATTTACTGCACTGTTTTGCATTTTTACAAGCGTGTTTGTGCGGTCGTAAAAAAGCTGCAGCTGCATACATAGAAGTGGGCGCAAAGCTTTACCGCGGACAGACGATTGTAAATCGGCGGCATTACGGGTATGCGAGTCGGGCTTTATTGCTTGTAAAACGTGCATGACCGCTATGTGCAAAGCACAGACTGATGGATGAGAAATTTGGTTCTATAAACGTGTTAAGTTGCAATGGTTTGTTTTTAATAAAAAAGATAATTATTTAGGAAAAAGCGGAAATTAATAACTATATGTTTTTTAATGTATAATAATGGAAATTACTCGTAGTTATTATTGAAAAAATATACTTAGTTTTTTTTTTGATAAAGTCAAAAAAGATTAATTATTCATAATAAGATACGGTTACGATTTCAAAATAAATTAAATCATAAAAATTCAACAAGTTTTTAAAAAGGCTTACATTATAATATGAGGATACGTTGAGATGTTAAATGTTTTTTGCCAAGTTTGTGTCGAGTGACGGACTCGTTATGATAGTAGTGCGCCGAGTGACCTACTCGATGAGAAAATGAGGATTTGTGGATTGACCTTCTTATTTATACAAATGCAGTCTATATATTACATGAGATATTGTTGCAATTAATAAGTCATAATATAATCACTGCTCTGTAAGTTTTATCTTCTCTGATACTCTTATTATTATTTTTAAAGTACATAATCATTATAAAAACCTTCACCAATATTATATTCTGCATGGTTCGGATATAACATAAAGTGGATATCGTCGATTTATTTTTCGAGATAATTGACTTTGAACATTTTAATTCTTAATATTTCAACATTAATTGTCACTTATATGATGCGTTATATGACATAACATGAATCACACCCAGATAAAAGACTAGTACTAAAACTTGTATTATAATAATAAAATAAGTAGGTAGTGTTACACCCCGAATGGTACCCATTTGGGGATGTCTCCTCTGTGGATCTAAAGAGGCCTGAACCATTATCAAGCCGATGCATAGTAAGGGTTGATTGCGATATTAAATAAATAAATAATGATACATATACTACCGGTAACATTATCCAAATTCCGTTTGAAATATATATGAATGGCAACGCCGCATTTTTTATTGACTGACAGCGAACGATTTTCCCGCACAGGAGACACTCCTAAATATCGACATTATAAACACTTACTTATTGACCTCCGCAAAAGTATAACAAATTGTATAAAAATGTAGCACCAAATAGTATTAAGCAATAAAAAAAATCGCCGTTTTCGACCATTCCGGTGTTATTTTGTTCACTCCCAAATCCCAAATGACAGACGATGTCCAGCAACCAGCATACTGAGCGAGGAGAGAAAGCCATCTTCTCGTTCCTGACTTGAGGGGAGATATCAGTAGATAAGAAGCAAAGGGCATCTCTCAATTTTTAAAATGCAAAAATTCATTCTTTGATTAGTTTAAATTAGATCAGATAACTATTGTATTTTAATTTAATCAACGGATAAGTAGCACAACACATTATATTAATATTACATCATAAAACTTATAGTGTAGGTACCTTAAAACCACCCAATAATATATCATTATTTTAAACCACATAATGTAAGTTTGGTGGAGAGAAGTTCTTGTTATTTTGACTAACCTCTTCATGATAATGCTAAAACTTTCGTGGCTCATCAGAAAAATTTACAAAACATTATATAATCTTACAATATCTACATAAATAGACTTATCAGCTTTCATCAACGCTAAAAGGTTTACAGTTCTGACTGTTTCGAATGACAACCTCCGTTTTAACTGCTTATATTTGGCGCCACTTGTACATTGTCTCTGCATAAGGTATTAACTAAAACTTTACACCGTAATTCGCACTAAGTAAAAATAATAAGTATTACCTATATAAATAAACTAATTCGCGTATAATAAGGTTACGTAGCGTTATATTGTCGTACAAATATCAAATCTCTTCATTGTTAGCAGATTTTATGAATTAAATATGCTTTTATATTTACCACTTATGGGATTATTTTTTTTATTAATATTTCACAAAGTAAATATTAATAAGTGTTTGCGTTAAAGGACACATATCGATATGCCACTTGCTTAACCTATTAGGTCCATTTTCTGGATCTAAATACATTGAAAACAATCCTGAATGTTGGCAGTTCCAGTATTCAAACATGAGACCTTCGACTTACCAAGCGTATAATATGTAACCACTCGACCATCCGTTTAATTTATCAATAATATGTAGTATGTATACCTTTATGTATACAATTTAACGATCATAATTTTATTTCAGAATAAAATTTCTGCAGGGTTAACGGTTAATGAAATATTACCAAAAAACTATTTTTTGTCGTTATTTTACCAAGACAAGATGGCGTCATCTCACAGTGACATCCGGCAAATTCATAACCAGCGAAAATAACTGAATCAGAATCAATCAAAAAACCTTTTTCACACGACAATACTAGACCATGCTATATTTGTATGGGCCGGCGACCAGATTATCAGATTTTAACACCTTCATTAATGTTTATTAAATTATAGTCATAACACTAACACTCATATCTAATAAATGATTGAATGAGCTGTTATATATAAGTTATATATGGTATTGGGACTATCACATACTATTTTATTTGATATTATAATTATACTTATTCTCTATGATTGATCCTGTAGCTAGGCTAACCTAAATAAATAAAATAAAAATGAAATTCTTACTCTCATTAACTTTGTATATGTACATAAATTAGGAGATATGAATATATTATAATAAACATGCTTTCAAAGAAATCCATAAGAAAAATATGAAATTTCGAAAAAACTCAAAACAAAACAATAACTTCTCGCTCCAAGTTATAATCCTGTATGAAGGAGAAAATCATACAAAATGTTTCAAACTTAATAATTTTACTAGGGAATGAAACAATTTTTCAATTTTTCGAAACTTTCTCAAAGGAATTTTTCTTACAGAAACGAAAAAATATTTGATTTAATAAGAAAATTCTGCATCCATACGTGCCGAAACAAAAATAACGACTTTACATAATTTGATAACAAAGTTTAGCTGGAAAAATCACTAGCAGTGATTTTCTCGGTTAGATTACAAGTACATAGCTGCAATGGTTATTTTTCTTTAGATTGTAAAACTTTCAGTAGACAGTACGCGAAAACATTAAGCTTTTCCATGGAAAAACTTAATATTAAAAGTTACATAACAATAAAAGATGTTAAGAACTTTTAAACTTAATTACAACAGAACTTTCAAACATTATTATTAGATTTCTTCTAAACTGTCTAGCCGGCTACAAATATCTACATAATTCTAGAATTTAAATAATTATATTATTTATTCTTCTTCTTCTGTCATAGCTGTGCAACAGACAAGCTAAAACTGTTCCCAAACATATTCCGCAGTTTGAAGATTCGTACCACATATCCCGACAAGCCTAACCATTCAAGAATCCAAATTTCATACTAACACTCTACGTCTCGTTAATGGATAGCATTCTTGAATATGTGTCGATTATCTGTTGTCCTTATGTAGTTTCCTATAAGCTTATCAATATCTTTATTTTATGACATATAACTATTTTTCTTTCGATAATTTGTCAATTGATTATTTTCCGGCTGCTTTTTTAAAAGACATGCTTAATTTTAACTCTCTTGAATCTCGTAGGTCAGTTCTGCTCATGAAAAATTTTTTCCTGTTATCGCAAGGGATGGTTTCCAATCCTGGTGTTCTAAACAATTTCAATTTACATGCGCCTGTCAATTACCTACATGATTTATTCTGGATCGGAACCGTTTCCGCGTGTCAAGCCTATCGGGCACCATTAACGAGGGGTTCAATACTTCTAGTCTATGCGCTCCTCAAAGACGTAGACATTTTTAGTGACGTGTTATGTATTTTGTATTCGAAATTGTATTTTGTTGCATAAAATTGTACTTATGTTTTTTTATTATTACATAATTATTCTCTTCTTCTCTCTTGTGAGGGTAATATCGGTTATAATGTAAATCTCATGTTGTGAACGTCTTGAATTTAGATTTGTTATATTCACGGAGGGACATGCTCAGCGTAGGTCAAAATGGAGCTTTTGTTCTATTTTCAAAGCATGATCCTGGATATACCTTAAACGAAGTAGATAATCTATTAATATAATTTTGAAACCTTATTATCATTTATATTTATTTTAAACATTTGATGACTGCATAAAGTATTTTTATTACATAAAATAGTATTCTTTTAAACCTCTCGCTCTAATGTTTTAGAATATAGTCATATTTCAGTACATAAATGTGCAATGGTAATAATTTTTTTTACATTTATTAATTTTCAAACGCATTTATAAAACCATCAGTATAATTTATACCGACATTATTACAGTGAAATATTTACGATAAAAATTATATTGATAATCTCTGTGATCGCAAATTTTACAAGAATTAGGCATTTTATTATTCAAAACATGGGCAAGATTAACGCATTTGAAGATAATTCTAAAGATACTCATTATAAGCTATGTCACGGTGGCCGCGCGGCATAAGCGTTGGACTATAAAGCCGTGGGTCCCAGGTTCGAATCCTGGGTCTGGCAAGTACACATATTGTTTTTCAATTTGTGTGTGTCAGGGTATGGACCTAATAGGTTGAGCAAGTGGCTGACATCCATTTCTCATAAAAAAACAAAATCTGTCTATACAAACTTCCACTCTGTGGAGGCCCATATGATCCTATCAGGATCGGACATGGTCGAAAAAGAAAAAAAAAGTATGTCCAGGATCATGCTATGAAAATAGAAAAAATGCTACATTTTGACTCACGCTGAGCACGTCCGCTCTTAAATAAATAAATATCCCATTTATCAATATTGTTTTTAGTTCTGGTTACTCCAACTCGTATCTGATTCATCGTCATCCATACTACGAAGTCTTGCGTTAGGTGGTAGCAGTAACCACTCACCACCATTGCCGGGCTTGCGGATTTAGACGTCGGAAGTGCTGACTTATTTTGAGAGCCTCCATGATAAAAAAAAAACCCAACAATTCCAACTACCACGTATATAGTAAAAATATATTACATAACAATATATTAAATATATGTACTTATTTCCTAGAATCACATTGTGTAATTAAATGTAATTATTATTGAAGGTAACAGGGATGACACATTATTATTGGTGGTTTATTTTTTTTGTTTTGAAATACGTATCTGTTTGAATGTTATTTGCAAGGATTTTGTTATGTTGTAAGCTGCAAATGCTGATTTATTATCTAAATTTAGCTGGCAATTTAAAAAAAGGAATTGAAGTGGGAAAAACGACTTAATCAACATTTTTTTTTTAATTAACTCAATAATTGATATCAGATTAGGAATATAAAAACTAAAGTATTAATTATGACGGTTATATATATTTTACCACGTTTTTATTATCTCGTATTCTTGTTTGTCCAGTACAATTTTTTTCTTGTTTGTTCATGATTTGTATTAGACGATTGAAGATTTTTAATTAACTTCCCGATATAGACATTTGAAACTTTTAGAATATATCAGAACACGACGACAATGCATACTTTTAATACTTTTAGCCATCTTTAAGCAGAATTGAATACATTTTCAGTTAATTCTGTTTTTTATGAAAAGTTATTTCGGAAAAAAAAATCGTATAAAGTAAAACACTATTATTGGTTGCTAAGAGGGTCCTAGCAACTAAATTATTAATATATACGTGAGTTACAATGGAAATCAATATGAAATGTCAAAATGATATTTCAGTATTTCTATCAAGTACAAAAAAAAGTGTTTATACCTACATAGAATTGTCAAGTTAAAAAATCAACGTGGTATATAAAAAGTTCTTTTTATCTTGTTATTATTTATATTAACTTTGACTAAAAATCATAACAAAAACATTTTTTGCCTCCTGTGGATTACGACCTTTTTCCTTTCTATAGTCGATATGATAAATTAAAAAAAATATAGTTAAATCAAATATTATTAATGTAACCAAAATATAATATGCCTAACTCTCCAATAATATTATTATTATTATCAACTCAAAATTCATTAGTTGGGTTTATTTTTACAAAAAATATTAATGTCGGTTTATTTGTAGGCCTCAAATATTATTACAATATTAACATAATGGAAATACTTTCAGCAACCTATTTTGTTTTGTGTTAATACCAAAAAAACACTATATAGGTATTGACTTTATCGGTGGATAAACCAGACAATAATAATCCTTCAAAGGAACACACCTTACCTACTGGTACCGATAATAAATTGTTATTTATTTATCGGTGTAAAGTAGATGTCTAATTTAAATGAAAAACTGACAGTCCGTAAAATGTATCTAAGTAATAAACTGAGTACACCTTTGTCTTGAATTTATTACAAACAATATCAATTAATCATTTCAAATGCTTAGTTGTTTCGAACAATGCAAAGGAACTTATTCAAAATACTCGTTTTAATCAATTATCAGAATATTATTATGTTAGTATTTCAATAAATAGGTAATTACAAGTTTAAATTACTCAACAGGGGTCTAAAATATTATATCAGTTTGACGTTTATTTGATAAGACTTTTATAAAACGAAAACCATTATTTTATTATTTAAATTGCTAAATTTAATATTAAGTTGATTAATATGCGTAATTTATTAACTAAATACTATCGACTGAGGATACTTGGAATTTGAATTTTTTTAATTTTCTATTTGAATAGTTATTTTGTGATCCGAGTTTCAGTCTATTCAGGCCAATGACATTAATATGGACGAATCATCTGGAAAAAAAAATGACACTCACTTTATTGTCGGGTCTGCCGAATGGCATAATCTGTTCTAACGCCATTACAATAAAGGTGATATTGCTATAAATTCCTGATGCTTTTTGTTGGGTCTGCCGAATGGTTCGGTTCGAACGGGTTCGCTCAAAATTAACATTGACATTAGAAACACTGCTCTAACGCCATTACAATAAAGGTCATATTGCTATAAATTCCCGATGCGTGATATCACATAATGGAAATTGCGTGACGTCTACCTATACATGCGAATTTACTTGCTAGCTACTGTATTGAGTGCGTCGTCCATTAATAATGTCATTGATTCAGGCACTATTTCTGTTCTATTAATCTGTTGTATTCTAATAATCTAATATATATCTGTTGTATTCTATTAATCAAAATAAAACACAATATTAAGCACTAGTTGCACAGTCCAATCAAACAAGGTAAATAAACGTACATAGTTTTCTAATATATAACAAAATAATATTACTTACACAGGCAAGAATAAAAAAAACATAAACAACACATCACTGAAAATGTCTATTTCTTTGTGGAGCATATTGACTTGTCTTGCACCCCTCACCAATGGTATCTGATAAGCTTGATACGAATAAACAGTTCTGGCCCAGAATAGGTCATAGCTACGACTACGTAGGTAATTAACTGGTGCATGTAAATTCAAGTTCGGAAACATAGGACGTCTGGAAACCATCCCCCGTGATAGCAGGTAAAAATATCTTATGAACATAGGTGACCTGCGAGTAGGGAATCCAATCCCGAGCCAAAATTCTGATTCCGGGATTTCGGGATTACAATTTGACAATCCCGGGATTGGCATTTTTTCCATTGTTAATATATTTTTTTTATATTTACAAATAACATTGATAAAATGGGTCAAAAATAAATCTAGTATAATTTATACAATTTAAGACATTTATTGTTAATATTGTATACGTTCAATCTTGGAAATACACAAGTTTAACGGAGTAAATAATATTGAAATTTAAATAATAATGTAAATTTAATAGGAGATTGTTGTTTCTGATAGTAAAGACTTAATGAATGGATTAGCGAGATTTAAAATATTAAAGCAAATAATCATGGCGTACTTATGGCCTTTCCGCTTCATAAATCTAATTAGTCAGCCAAATATGAAACTGCCGTAAAACGTATGAGATCATGGTGGAATTACTTTGTTAAAAGTGCGAAGCATTGTTTTTCTCCATTCTTTCTATTTTTAATAATTTACGTGAAAAAATAAAATGAATCGGCAACCTACATATGGGTATAAATCAAATTTTATTCAAACTCAGTTTATCTATAATGTAGTTATTTTTTATTAAAAGTATTTTTTCTGTTATGTTTTCGCTTTTATTTTATTTTCCATAAAAATTGATAAAAAAATCAATCCCGAAATCCCGGGATTATGTTTATCAATCCCGGGATTCATAGGTATCGAAAATAGCTCGGGATTGGAATCCCTACCTGCGAGTGTCAGGAAAGTGAAAAATGAATAAACCTTGTTAAAATACAGTCGTAAAATAATCGTTTAACAAATAATTATCGAAAGGAAAATAGTTATATGTCTTAAAATAAAGACATCGAAGAAATTTCTTGTGGAGGTGCTCTAAAATAAGCTTGTAGGAAACTTTATATGGACTCCAGAAAAAAGAAACGTAGAGTGTACTCGTTTGTATGACATTTAGTTTCTTGAATAGTTCAGTTTGTCGCATGATGAATCCAAGAAGCATACTTGCTCGTAGAGCTGTAGAGGTTATATGCAAATGAAAAGATAATTAATAGTCAACAATTATGCTAAGATCTTTCGCCTCAGATTGACAAGACCGGTTTCGTCTTTTTTAAATGGACATTGTCTTTCTGAAGTGGACGACACCGGTCCAGACTAATATTATAATAAGTGGAACTAGCACTAAAAATTGTGTTTTAATTTAATATTAATTAAGAATTATTGACAATTAATACCATTAAAGAAACTCGCACTTTCACAAATGGCAAACGTAAAACTGACTTATAATGCAGTTACTTAAGTACCTACTAAATAAATATATTTAAAGATCGCCAAAATACACTGCTAAGTAAAGAATTTACCCAGTCATTGTAAATAAAATTCTTCACTTATAAACGATGTCTTTTTGTGATATTTTAAAATAGTATAATATAAGCTGTAATTACATCCAGCTGTATATATTTTATTCCAGGTGAAAAATTCATCTTCTTCTTTTGGCAATATCTTCTACCAGCACATCTATATCTTGAGTTAATCCTTTTAAATCCCCAGCACCTTGGATAATGGGCATTGAGTCACTGACAGAAGGTTCGTAGCAAAAAAACTCCCTATACCTACACTTCCACTGCTCTTAACGTTTTCCAGCATATTGACTTGGAGTAAATTATACTTCTCCTTGCGGAAAATATGACTGAAGTATGCAGCTTTATTATATTGTAGCTAAAAATGCTGAAAGACGAATTCTAGGTCTCTAAAATCAATTCGAAATTAAATTTAAGTTTTATTAAGTGTTTACCCTCAGTCTATAATATTACATCCAAAAATGTCAATTCGTTTTTGCTATGTTAGTTTTTTTTTTAACGGTAAAGTTTTTTTACATCTTTTTCATATAGGTAGTTGATATGCCAAAGTATTTTTAATCAATGTAAGGGGGAAAATGTCAAGAGAATTCAGCTTAGAAATAATATAGACTGTGTAGAAAAATACTTGTAGCTAAAATAATGGAGAGAGCTTTCAGAAGACAGGAAAGAGTGAAAAAAACGTTTCTTGGATTATAGTGTCGATAATAATAATAAAAATTATACATTACTCGAATATAATAATATGTAACAACAACTCTATAAAATAGAAACTCTAATTAAGCCATTTTATATACACCTAATTAAAACATATTTATTAGTGCTTTCGTTGGTTTATTGGTTTTTTTATCAAAGCTTTATTCTAATCCGAAAGCTTTCCATTCTCCCTCACTACGCTGCCGCAGCGAGCTTATGCGGTATCTACTTCTAATGTAGTGAATAAGTGGATATGTGAACATACCTAGGTATATAATGTTCGCAAAAGCGTATTTGGGGATGTAGCACTGTTTTCTCGGATTTTTCTTTATTGAGATTCACTGCACGCTAAAAGTTGCAGTGATTCCAGATATGAGAAACATTTTATTGATGTTACATAATTTTTAATAAATATAGGTACCTATTTGACCTATTATTTGATAGTTCCGGTATTACCTGTAATATAAATTTATTAGAAGTTTCATTTGTTCTATTAGTACATATAAAAAGAATATGTATATTAATTCACATTACGACTGCTTAATCTACAAACCAGCTAACTGCACTTTTGACCAACAATAAGATTTTGGTGGCATTTTATTATAATTATTATATATGCTCACATAAAATTTCAAACTCCTATACCTATAAATAAATTCGTTATCGCTAGTCACACAAAATAGCCAACTGCAGGTGTAATATTTCTAATATCGTAAATCTAATAACTCCGCTCCTTATATAATTTTTCTTTAAGTATATATAAAAAGAAAGCTAAAATAATTTGTAATAATTCATAGTGCAACTAATTTGAAATTATTGTTAAATTCCGCTCGTTAGTTAAAATATTAAGTTTTTTTTTTCCTTTTCTGAAAAAATTGGTCAAATGCCGGTTTGCAGATGAAGCATTCGAATCGTTTTATAAATATTGTATTGATAAATTAAAAACCATACACCAGATATGTATGTAAATTTAAGACTACAATAAAATTGACAGTCAAAGAAATTTGATTATTTTGACACAGGTCATCCCTTGAAAAAATCAGTAGGGAAGACTCCAAACAAGGTGTTGAAAGCCTACCTTATTATGAGAAATAATTTTGGGTTTCCTATAAACGTATTTACAAAAGAAAATGAAAACATTTTTTTCCATCACAAGAATATAAAAACATAACAATACGTTTACATTTAATACATACAAAAATACAATTTAAGGAAACTATATGAGTATTATATCTTGCATTTTATAGTTATGTATTTTTTCACGTTGGATTATGAATCATTTTGCGACTAGTATATATTCTTAAGGTCACGAGACCAGTTTATTGACACCAGTTCTACTCTGCGTTTCTTTTACTTGATACTACGATAAGAATATTATAATATTTTTCAGGGTTAATACCTTTTACTATGACGAAAAGGTTTTATTTCCCTATTGCACACCCCGGGGGATGATTCGATTTGCAATGGCGACAAAAAAAGCGAAAAAGTAAGGCGTCGCAAAATCCCCGCAAATTTTGTTTACACTTGGCCGACCGACGCCAACGCCGACGACGCCGCCTGGCAGAGGATATAGACAAAAGGGGGTGACTAGGAATATTCGAATCATATATCATGTTTTTTTTCCTCGGTATTATGATGTAAGTCGAAGCCTAGCTGAGCTTAAAGGCTTATTTTTAGTATATAGACGTTGATGTATAAGATATTGAAATTTATGACAGGAAGAATACGTTCATCGATTCATGAAAAAAGTAGCCTCAACCAAAGTGTTTGGACTATTATCTAGAGGAAATCATATCGGGAATGTTTTATATTATTACAAAATTTGACACCGATCATGTTTCTTCACTACCTGGCAAAATTGAATAAAATAGTGGCCATTCAAAATTATATCTGAAAACTAATTATATTTATTACTTATTTCATTTAATTTTAATAACGATTATGGCCGGATTTCTGTCCTCTCAAAAAAAAACAATTGAAGAATCATGTAAAGTGGACAAAATTGGACGAAACCACTCGAAAAAAAGAACATTTGGCTCTCGGATGAGAAGCAAGCGCCTTACGAATTCTTCATATTGCTACACTCGTTAATCGATCTTGACTAGTGAATCCAATCCCGAGCCAAAATCTTGATCCCGGGATTTCGTAATTTCGGGATTAAGATTTGACAATCCCGGGGTTTTGACATTTTTTTCAATAGTTGATGTAAAATTTCTATATATACAAATAACGTTACGGTCAAAAATAAATTTAGTGTAATTTATACTATTTAAGATATTTATTGTCAATATTGTGTACGTTCAATCTTGGAAATAAATAGGTTTCATGGAGTAAATAATATTGTAATATGTATAAATAATAATGTGAAAGTCAAATAGTTTTATTTATTTATGAAAATATAACAAATACAAGTTCAATAAAATAAAAAAAATGACAAATGCATTAAAAATATGGTGGAATCACTTTGTTAAAAGTGCGAAGCATTGTTTTTTCCAATCTTTCTCATTTTTATTAATATACGTGAAAAAATAAAATTAATTGGCTAACACATGAGTAATAAATCAAACTTCATACAAACTCAGTTTATTTCTTATGTATTTGTATGTTATTAAAAGTATTTTTTCTGTCATATTTTCGTTTTTATTTTATTTTCCATAAAAATTGATAAAAAAACTCAATCCCGAAAGTTTTGGGATTATGTTTACCAATGCCGGGATTCATAGGTATAGGATCCCGGGATAGGAATCCCTAGTCTTAACCTATATCACTTTTATTCAGTACATATATATATATATATATATATATAGAAATATGCACCAAATGTAGTAGTATCTACATTGGATAAACATCGTGTACTTTCTATACAAGATGCCTAAATAGTATTAATGAAAATAACCATAATAGCTCACTATTCTCCAATATTCAGTTGGTGTTTACTATTTAACTGTGTTTACTGTGTTAACATCTATCGCTAACATAAAAAAAAACTAAAATTAACAAACGCTACCATTTTAATTCCTACTAATATTAAATTGTAACTTCAGTCGCATTTGAAAAATTAAACAATAAACATCAAACAAAATAAGTTTTGTGTTTTAATTATTATCCACATGGCGAAACAATAATATAGTAGTGAAAACAACAAAAATTGTAAACAACAAATTGGATAATAAATAAACAGCTACAGTGCATCTATTATATACACAAGACTGCTTTCGGCCGCTATCAAGGGTAGAAAAGTAACAATTACAATAAGTTAGTTGTACTGAATTGTTACAATAAGTCCTATGTTTTAACAGCACATCTCTTGGCTGTGATACATTTTAGAGTGAGATATACAGTTTTGACAGTTCAGACGGCTAACTTATTGTAATTGTTACAATAAGTGTTAATATTTCGATACTTTCCTACCCTATTTAACTGCACTCCAACTTTGAAAGAAGTCTTGTGTATAGCATAGATGCGCAAGTGTGACAATACTTAACAATATTGAAATATCACAATTAGGTATCACCAATTTTACGTAGGTTACCTATATTTTTTTTTCATCCTAATTGTCACTCACCAATCCTTTTTTTAGTATCATAGAATTGACAGGTATTAAAGTTTTTAACCACTGAAATAATATGTATTATTTCGAATTATTCTTGGTCTATTTTCAAATGGATATCGTCAGGGATGGAAGATCGGAGTAGGTTGATTCCAATGAATAGAAGGATTCTGCGTGATTAAAATAAGACCCAATATATTTCTGTTAACAATAAATGATACACTTTTAATACAGACACGTACTATGATATTTAAGTGATTTTTACACTTAATAATTACGGAGATGCGTTGTAAAAAAATGACTACTCGTTAGATCGAAGACTCGACTGAATATTAGAATGATTTGATTACTTGTGTTATTAGGTCTCTCGCCTCCTGGGTTTTTATACTGATTTTAGACAAAGGAAATGCTGTGTTAGCTTGAAGCGAATGACCTGAAGATGCATGTCATTGTTTACTGCATGACCGATGCGGAGTTCATACCCTGGTAAACAATTCATGGAAAAATGACTCTGTTTGCATTACGAAATCGCGGTATAAAATAATTAATAATACATTTTATTATACAAAGTTGCAAGAAGTGCATTCTTCCAAGATCGGACAAATAATTTTCTTGCAATAACAATGATTCGATATTATCATGATCGCATTCCGAATTATTATAAACGATTTAGAAAGAAAAATGTTGTGTGTTATTATGAAATCATCGTCGAGGCGATCTGTTTACCGAGTTTACTGACCGCAGAGCGTGCCGTTGACAAATGATTTGTAACTGATATTAAAAGACATACCTAACAACTAGCTTTCTTACAAAGTAACATAGGTTCTAAGGTACTTAAAAAAACTATGATGATAACTTAAATATACACTATGATTGAAGATTCATGAATTACCCACAGGAATATAAACATATGTGCGTATATTGTTTGAGAAAACTTTCTTTATCTAGGAATACTAAACTAAATATTTACAAATTCAAAATTCATGTTCAAGACAGCAATCTTTACAGCCCAGCATCTTTAGGACGGCAGTAAATAAGATTAAGTCTAAGTACTATTCTTTTATTTCGAAATGCCTTATCCCCGAGATCCCGGCCCAGTGTTTGCCGAGATTTAGTGCAGTGGCCGTTCCGTCTTTTGATAGGCTTTGCGTTTATCAGCTTAGCTCGATTCGCGTACAAAATACAGCTTTTACTGAAAGCTTCCGCGAATATAATAATAATAAATACGACGCCATCAGGGAAAGCTCTTAACGGATACACACTTCGCACATCATCAACTAAACTGCCAAAACTCTAAAATACACTCTACGAGTTGAATACTACATTTTTGATAATGTATCACAAGTTTTTCCAATAGCATACCACAGTTACATAATATGCACAATCGACTCAATTCGACTGTAATACTGCCCTCATAAGGAAAAATGTAGCTTTTCGACAAAAATCACAAATTGAAATAGTGTACAGATAATGCTCTAGGTAAAATTCTGAACCATTTGACATAAAGTCAAAAGCGGTATAAAATTTATATCAGTATAATAATCGACATGTTGTTTTTGGTTTTTTTTCACGAAAACGGTAGTTATTCTAAACAAAGTGACATTATAACGAGTTTAATAAGCAAAAACACAGCATCGATTGAAAATATATTGGTTTTTGCTTATACCATTTATCAAATGATTCATCCAAATTATTTTAAAAAAATATTAAGAAATGTTGAAAAAACGTAAATGTCTCATTATCTCAAAATGTGACTGGTAAAGACCTGCCTTTTTGCTTATGGGGGCAGAATAGTAGCAACATGTTGATACAGAAAAACAATTTAATAGGTATTTTTTATATAAAATATCTTATTTATTTAACAAATCCGTAAAAATATTGTAAGTATGTATATATTTTTTTGTGAATTTTGTGAATTCACAATTAATATTATCGTCTCTGTTCTGGCAGAACACACTAACTGGAGAATACTAGTTTTGAGTAATTTGACTTTGAAGTTTTTAATAAAATGTTGGAAATGGTCTATTATGTGAGTTTATTAAGTAATCGTAAAAAGGATGACTTTAAAATAAAGACTGTTTATTTATTAAGGTTTCCAGACGGTAAAGTTTGAAATAAGGAACATTTTGGTATAACTAACTCAATGTGTCATTTTTTCGAATTAGTGTCTTCTGCCAGAACAGTGGCGATATATTACATACACAGGCGTGCGCACAGGAAAATAGTTTGGTGTGGTAATATGATGCAAAGATATCCATAATTTATACTGCATTTCATGTCCCGGTGGGAGGCGGCAGTTGCCACCGACTTCTACATTTTGTCGCTTCAACCGCTGACTTTTCCGGGTACATTATCTATACCCAGACACTCCACACTTTAAGTCTAACGATAAACACCTGGACAGGAGGTATAACTAAGGATGCTCAATTACAAGTTATTGCAATGTGTCGCATCTACAACTCACAAGTAGTTATTGAATGCGCATGGCCTAACCGTCATAATAATTACCAGAATCGTTAGTGTCCATTTGTATCGTCCGCACTGTTTTGTATTTTAGACATGCTGCATAAGAATATTCAAGCAAACATTGGATTCTCCTAGATGGTTGCACCAATTAATTCATGAGTGTCATGGGTCTACCAGATGCCAGATGTCTTACGCATAAAAGAATGCCAAAAGGAGTAGGGCCAACCAACTGACAAGACTGTTCGTTAGTCAAATTATTTGGGCCATGACCTGCAGTCATGAAGTCTTCACGAATAAAGAGTAATATTATATGTATCTTAATAATATTTACTTTTTCCGTTCCTGGGGGGTCCGAACTCGAACCTCCCCTCCCTTATAAGCACGCCTGTAGGTAGGTTCACACCTATTTATTAATCTTGCACCATCGGTATCTTACACAAGTGTCCCAAACATTAAAAATCGACAAAAATCCATTGTTTAATATCATAGTCATGATAGAAATGAGCTTTACTAGAAAATCATCCTATTTCTCTCCAAAATCATAAATTCTGATAAAAAAAGCTCTATTTTCTGACATGTTTCTGTTATATACAATGAAAAAAGTTTTTCACAAGTAAGGCACAATTTTACTAACTTATTATTAAACCTTAAGAGCGTTTCCTCGATCAAAAAATAAATCAGTATTTATTCGTTAAATAAAATTGCATGTAGGCTTATTATTGCCATTGTCTAAAATATGGAAGTTTTAAAGAAAACATAATATTTCACCACTGTTTTCTTGTAATAAAATATGCTCAAAGAAAAATTTCCAAGTTATTTACCTTTGTGGATCATTTATTATTCGTTGGTGGCTCTCGTAGCTGTGCAATGCACTAGTTTGTTAAACCGAAAAGGCCAGATTCAATTTTCGGTGAGGTCACATACGAATACATATATATTTTCTCCATCTAGCCTAGTGATGTTTTTTGCTATAGTAATTAACGTTGTAGTATTTACAAATATATGGCATTTAAATGTATCAAAAGTGTCGTATGATCGCATTGTTCTAACATGTTCTATGTTCTAACATATAAAGAGTCAGTTGCCACAAATGTATGTGATTATAGTCGCTTTTCAGTAATAATTGATATATCGACATATTATATTATTATAATATAAGGAATTATCAGAAGATTATCAAAACAATCTATTATTGTTTTACTTTCATTTACTACGACATATTTATGCGAATCAGGATTTTCTTATTATGCTAGAACAAAGTCAAGGAATAGGTTTGACGACATAAGAATTCAACTTTCTAATATTGTGCTTGATATCGAGAAATTTGCAGTTCAAGGACCCAAAATCGGCAAAGCCATTATTTACTTATATTTTTATTATTACACCATTTTTCTTAGCTCGTATTCTTGTTTTTTCCGGTACAAATCTTGTAATCGATTTTTAACTAACTTCCCGACTAGCTAGACATTTGAAACTTTTAGAATATATCAGAACACAATGCCAATGTATTTTTTTAATACTTTTAACCATCTTTAAGTAGAATTGATTTCATTTTCAGTTAATTCTGTTTTGTATGAAAAGTTATTTCGGAAGAAATCCATAAAAAGTAAAATTATTATTGGTTGCTAAGTGGGTCCTAGCAACTAAATTATTAATATTAATATATACGTGCGTTACTATGGAAATCAATATGACATTTCAGTATTATTTCTATCAAGTACAAATTTTTTCCAAGTTTATAATATGATTCAACAGAAAATTTAAAAACGTTGTATATAAAAAGTTCTTTTTTTCTTGTAATTATTTTGTGTTATGTTTTAAAAAAAATAGTAATTTGATGTATTATTTACCTACCCTAGAAAATAAACGAGGTATCAAGGATTTTCAGAATTTGCGAAGTGTTCCATTGCAGGAAAAGTTTGAGAAACGCTGGTCTATATATTATATATTATTATAGGGATAATAAGTTATAAGGTGTGGAAAGACTTGGTGTTTTTTTTTTATATTTCTTATAATCCTATGAAGAAAAACATCGTCAATATTTTTAGCCAAACAATATAAATATACTTTTTTATGAAACGAAAAAATGCCAAGTCTTGCGTACTATGACAATAAATACAGTGTTCTCGAAAGCTCTTAAGCTTGGCTGAAAAAATATACCCGTTTTTATAAGCCATGTAAAAAATCAAATATACTGAGCCCTTAGGGGTAGCGTTTTAAGCTAGAAGTGTATGAGTATATATTATTTTCTGTTTTATTCACGATGGCATCTAGCTGATTAAATACTTTATTATTTATGCGGGGAGGTTTTTTAATCCTATGTAACAATAATATTTTTTCTGTGACGTTACCTAAAAGCTTATTATTCATACTAGAGATAACATTGTATGCAATTTATATTGGGCTATATTTTTATTATTTATTTTGATTAGCTTTGCGCTAATTTTTACAACTAAATATTATATTATATTGTCTACAATTAATGGTATTTAAATTTGCACGAAAGTTAACACAATGCTTACGAGCCCTTTTAATTAATTTTGTAATTAACGTGTTAATTTGCATTTGAAAAGTAATTAGCAAAAACACAATTTTGTGCGGCCCGTAAGCTATGGGTTAAAACTATAAATGAATCAAAACAACTTATGGCATTGCTAACATGACGATGCCATATGGACAACAACATAAACATAAACTCTTTTAAACCAACACACCCCGCACTGCACTCGTTTTCACATGAGGCTATATGTTAGGATGTGAAGCATCAGTAGCTTTTTATGCCTGGTAATGTCTCAGGAGCAGATATCCCAAGACTGAGAACGCCACGCTCTCAAGTGAGCTTTGAATGAGTTAACTGATAGACGTCATTTAATAAAAAGTGTCATAGGAGAGAAAGGCACGAATAAATAAATGAATTTAATGATATATAAGATACAAAAGACAAAGCTAAAATAATGCGGATAACAAAAGTATGTGTAGGAATCTTCACATCTGCAATAAGACGCCGCAATTTTTTTTAATACAATCAAAATCAAATCAAATCTCGGAGTGTCTGTGTATGGGGAATGTATCTGTAAAAGTCCGTTATTCTGCGGTTGAAGCGACGAGAAGCTATAAGTAGTAGGCGGAGTAAATTTGACAATCGGTTGCACCTGCTAGAATGTCTTAACCCCGCCATCTAGCGCCATGTTAAAAATCAATTTATGTGTCGTCACCATACTATTAAAACCTCATAAGTCTGTTTCAGTAGAATCTTGAGGGGAAGGAAAATCGTAATAAAAACAATATTATAAACAGCTCTCTAATTGATGAATCTGCCTACAGTTAGACTTGGGTATTTCCCGAGAAAATCTCAATCTCGAGATTCGGGATTTCCCGAAATGATGAAATTTTGAATTCTCGAGATTCGGGATTTCCAGAAAAGAATTCTCGAGAATTTTGAGAAATCGGGGAATTTAACAAAAAAACTTGTAATAATCCTAAAATCTGTGCAAAAACAGATTGATTCCAAAAAAATATAATTTTTTTTTATTTATGTAAGAAGACAAACAAAATAGAAGTAGGAAAACAAAAATAATTTAAAATAGAATTTCAAAAAACACAGACTGTCAATCGCTGTGTCTGACAATGGCGTACGCTTTTGAGACACAAAATTTCCCGATGTTGCAAAACTTGCGCTCATTTTGATTCGACGTTGGCTTACTGTGTTAAATGCCCCGATCAGTCCTTAAATTTTGTGTTTTCTGTCCACTTTTTTCATATAAAAAATCGTTTTTTCAATTAATATTTGATAATAAAGAAATCTTAAATCCCGAGAAAAGATTCTCGAGATCCGGGATTTCCCGAAATGTTAAAAATTCCCATTCTCGAGAGTCGGGATGGAAAATCTCGAAAATTTCTCGAGAATTCCCGTCGGGAAATTCCCGAAACCCAACTCTACCTACAGTGGTTGTGAAATACGAAGTTTTAACTCCATGTTTGAAACCACAAGACCGACGAGTTTTTAAAATTTGTCGATATATGGACAGCATACTAGTCTAGAGAACCGAGGTTTTGATATAATGTTAATTTTTTTTTTTTTAATTTTGTCAAACAAACGTAATTTTTCGATAGTATCGGACTAACGACGTCTTAATACTCGTAGTAAGGTGACGATATGTGAATATTTTTTCAAAATGGACCTTCCCCCAAACCATTTTTCTGTGTGCGCGCTTGATATTGTTTGTTTAAATATAATCAACGAGAGTAGGTAGTTACAATTAGATACACACGTATTAGAAGAAATCGCATCTGCGTATATTCAAGATTAAATTGTTCATCTATAATATGATGAATTTTCCTACAACCCTTGTCAATTTTACAACACACAACGTAACAATACTCAAAGATACTGCGGTATAGTAAGTTAATTATGACGTTTTGTTTTTTCAAACTGCGTCCAACAAAACTGCAATTCTTTGTGTAGCCAATTCTCTTACCTGTTGCATATCGTTATTAATGGATGTAAAAATGTAAATAAGAGCTTACACAAAATGCTATCAATCTTTTATTTTCTTTTGTAATTATTCAAACAGGTGAACGTTAAACAAAAGAAATAATGGGGACAGATAGACAAAGGAAAACCAAAAAAAAAAACAATCATCTCATTCTTTTTTTTTTCGTTTCGCTTATTCAAATGCGTTTAATGTAGCGAAAGACAAATTATATTTATACAGGTCCGGGGAATGTCATTGGTATTATTTTATATAAGACAGGGGTGAAGGCATGTGATATAGTAAAAACAAATATTATTACAGAACAGGCATATATTTTATTATTTATATATGTATCTATTATATTAACAAAAATAAAATATAAAAGATATAAAAGCAGTAATCGTCTAGTTTATTATTATTATACAAATTATATAGTAATAACATTTAACTATTGGTGGCGCTTTTAGCAGTGGACTGTAATTCGAGGGTCATGGTGGATGGTGGATTACGGATCTACGGAGAGGGGGCTTACACAGGATGCCAAACACTGACCTTTATGTTGAGAGGGATGGTTCCGTGTTCACGCACTGGTAAACGGACGATAGACTTTGATGGATGATGTATAAGGTTGATGAATGATAATGATAAGTTGTATGAATGATGGACGCGACATTCACTCAAACCGTAATATACTTAGTAAAATAAAGGTCGAACAGATATGTTTTGAGTCACTCTGTAGTTAATGCGGTGCGGCAACGCGCATTTGAGGTTGGTGGTAAGAAAGAAGGAATGCGAATATAAATGGCCCAACCAACTATTGATAAGCTGTTTTTAACTTTTAAAATCAAACGCTAATACAATGCACATACAGGGACAATTCGTATTTGCAATAAAAATATTACTTCGTGAGACCTCTGTCATATATCAGATTCAACAAACTAGTGACGTCTCGCTTAATGGTATGACATTGATTCCGCTACAGAAATTTTTACCCACCCGATAATACTGAAGTTCAAAAAACAAAATGACTAAATTATGTTCTAATTGATTTGAGTTTTGTATTATTCTATTGGATTATTTTTTTGCTAATTATTATATTAAATTTCCATCACATTAAATACTTAGTTTCATTATGTACGAGTAATTATATTTTGGTTGTCTCATTGTAAAGGGGCGCGAGAACCAATTTAGGGATGACAGGTGTAGAGATGAAAAAAGACTGGTTGGAAGTTCCTCAGATAAATATAGGAGCGAGTTCATTGCTGCGTAACGGTATACAGTTGGTACAAGCTTAAATTTAATGATACATAAGAGATGTTAGTGGTCCGAAGCTCGGTGGAAATGCGTACTATGTGGTGATACTGAGATTAAATCTTGTTTGAGGTACTAGATGGACTGAAACTGAGCTAACTCATCAACTATATACATGAATATTACGTAAATTGCGAGCCATTGTTGATGTAGTGTAAATCTGCTAACAGCCGCATCGTTGCAACTTCAAGGCATTTCGATGATAAAACCCGAGGTAGTCAATCCTATCGAAGTATGTCATGTGCAATAGTTGAATAACTCACTGATTATTGCATTGTCGTATTTAAATTATGGTATGATTAATAATTGCAATACTAGAAGATATATTTGCACATTTTAGTAACAATTTTGGAATAAATCCCGTGGACATAGTGTAAGTTATATCATGTATGTCCAATGCATCCATTGGGGGATGAATTTTTACAAACGCGAGTTCATATCCCACTCGGTCTAACTTTTTTCCACCACGTATGTTTTTGAGATTTTTTTAAATTATGTTTTATGTATAACATTACCCACGGTGGCCGCGCGGTTTAAGCGTTGGACTATCACGCCGTGGGTCCCAGGTTCAAATCCTGGGTCTGGCAAGTGCACATATTCTTTTTCAATTTGTGTGTGAGTCAGGGTATGGATCTAATAGGTTGAGCAAATGGCTGACATCCATTTCTCGTAAAAACAAAATCTGTTAATACAAACCTCTACTCTGTGGAGGCCCATATGATCGTATTAGGATCGGAAATGGTTTACATATATAACATTACATGTATTACTAAACTAAACGAACAGATTTTTTTTTTTAACTGAATTACTTCATTTTTTTAACAGCTCAACGCTAACATGAAAAATTAGCCTATCGAAATAGGCATCGCATAGATGACCATAATCATTACTTTATATTATAATATGAATTTCAAATGTTATATATATATATATATTAAATGAATGTTCTTATATCTACTATAATTGTGCCATAACAATATATAGCATTATCACATCCACCCCTATGGCCTCTGAGGTATAAGATATATTTTCTGCAAAAACATTATTAAGAAGTTTCAACCCCTGAGAAAGAAATGGGGTACAAACTGCGGCAGAACCCGGGGTGGCATCGTCACTGATGGCAGTGTAGAGGGAATATTTGTCCTATTATGTGACGGCTGCAGCGCACAGCATGTTTCACCTAAGGATTCCAGTCATATTTTTTCGTACTGCAGATATTTAAACTAAAGACAGGAAATATCCACCTGGATTATTACATAACCTTTATGATCAATATTGCAAATGGTAATCTTTCAATAAAATAGATTTATAGTGAAATATAATATATATCTGATTTCTTTTATATTGTTAACATATTATTTCTCCCAGTTTTGTTTTTCCTTATATATTAAGGGGGGACATGCTCAGCGTACGTCAAAATGGAGCATTTATGCTCTTTTCAAAGCATGATCCTGGACATTCCTTAAACGTTCTAGATAATCTATTTACATAATTTTAAAACCTTATTATCTTTTATATTTATTTTAAACATTTGATGACTGCATGAAGTATTTTTATTACATAAAATAGTATTCGTTTAAACCTCTCGCTCTAATGTTTTAGAATATAGTCATATTTCAGTACGTCCATGTGAAATGGTGTTAATTTTTTTTATTTTATTTTTATTTTTAAAAGCATTTATAAAACCATTAGTAAAATTTATATCGATATTATTACAGTGAAATATTTATAATAAAAAATTATATTGATAATCTCTATGATCCCAAATTTGACAAGAATTAGGCATTTTATTATTCAAAAAATGGGCAAGATTTACACATTTAAATATGCTTTTAAAGATACTGATTATAAGCTATGTCTTTGATCATTCAAATGTGATAAACATTCTACGAATAATGTTTGCTTTATAATAATTATTGACCTAAGAATAAGGTAGTATTTTTTTGAAATACGCCATTTCTATTGGCATTTCCCAGTGGTTAAGCTACAACATACGGCTGTAGCCATAAATTGACAAACGATAAATGAAGTAGGGAGTAAGGTCATGTTAACTCGCGTGTTTTAATATGTACCGTTTCAAAAAAAATCGGTTAGGTACATGAAAAAAATGTGTTTTTTTTTAAATGTGTATTTGATCCAGTTCGAAGATTCAATGGATGTTGCGAATAGGTTACAACTATTCTTCGTAAAAAATGTGTATACAACCTCAACACACGTGCTTTGTTTAGGACCAAACATGGTAATATAACTATTTACTAAAATTAATCATTGAAAAAACTTTTTAACACTTACAATAGGCTATGCAGTAAATGACAGTAATGTAATAAAAGTAAAATCCCAGTACAGTATTGCGACTTCACCATAAATCGAACCCGGAGTCCTTAAATTGGGTGTCAATGCCTTACTAATTGGACTACAAGATCACAAGTCTAACTCAAAGCGATCACATGATTACATATATTAGTCTTAATAAAGTATCTTGATCTCTTTTCGTTACATATTTTAAATACATTCGATAAAATCGAACATTGTCAATGAAGTCACGTTTAAAAAATAGAAGCGCGAAAATCAAATCAGCATAGGTCAAAATAGAGATTTTATGCTATTTTCAAAGCATGATCCTAGACATTCCTTAAACGTTGTAGATAATCTATTTATATAATTTTGAAGCCTTATTATCCTTTATATTTATTTCAAACAGTTGATGACTGCATAATTTAATTTAAATTTGGGATCACAGAGATTATCAATAAAAAATTTTATCGTAAATATTTCACTATAATAATGTCGACATAAATTTTACTAATAGTTTCATAAATGCTTTTAAAAATCAATAAATATAAAAAATTTTAACACCACTGCACATGGGTGTACTGAAATATGACTATATTCTAAAACATTAGATCGAAAGGTTTAAAAGAATACAATTTTATGTAATTAAAATACTTTGTGCAGTTATCAAATGTTTAAAGTAAATATAAAAGATAATTAGGCTTCAAAATTATACAAATAGATTATCTACAACGCTTAAGCAATGTCCAGGATCATGCTTTGAAAGTAGCATACAATCTCCTTTTTGTTCTACGCGGCGCACGTCTCCCCTTAAAACACAAAACAATGGAACAACTTTCAATAAAAATACACACACACAAGCCTTGTATGTAAAGGTATAATATACATATTTTATAAAAAACTACAGTGATATAAGTAAAATATATACTAAACAGTCGCAGTACTTACTTCATGAAATATATAGTCTCCTACTGTAAACATCTCCAGCGAGCGCTATCTAATGTATTTAGTTGAGATCAGAGCGGTATTTTCCAACGGACAAACATCATTTCACTTTTTTTACACTGTATACGATGCAATTTTCGTTTCGTTTATTGACTCGATATTTGAGAAATTTTTTCAACTTTAACTTTAGTGCAATTTCCCGATAGATGTCACGATAGTACTTATATACAAAAAAATATATATTTCAGTACAGATTATTACGGCGTTTAAACGTGTGAATATTCGTGATAAGAAAGGCATCTGTAGGTTGAAACATTGCGACAACTGCTATATTATTATCACGTAAGTTATATAAAATTTATTTTTTATTAAAGTACCTACGTTATAAATAATTGTCTAGTTAAGGAGTATTTGCCACTGGCAGATCGAAATGAATGAAGAAATTTTCCACAGTCAAAAAATGCCCATATTTAGTTTTAGTGGCAATGCAGATGATTTGTTTCAGTTACATAATTCAACTGTAGAAAACAAAAAGGGGGTAACCCTCAGTTTTTTTAATAGGTTTTATTTAATTAACTATTTTTTATTCAACGAATAATTCATAAGATGTAATAATGTAACATTCTTTTTATTGAACATATCGACTGTGTTTAGGAAAGAGGGCGTAGCCCTCGATTTTTCGAAAAGTGCTTTTATTAGATATTAACAATGTATACAACTAAATACACGTTCTGTAAAAAGGAAGTAAACCGCAAATGCCTAATTATTATCTAAATTCTGGTTTTAATTAAGTTTTGGTTTAAGGAAAAAGCATTTACAGTCAATTTTAATGATTTTTCTGTAATAATTTCTTTAATTATTATTATATCAAAAAGATATTACACCAAATCATCAATCATCTTGCACGCAATGTCGGTGCCTATTTTGTATTAATATTGAATAAAATCATTCAAAAATGTTTTTTGCATCTCCTGTAAATTTTTTTATGTGAGATTTACGGCCTTTTTCCTAAACACGGTCGATATATAATTTGAAAACTACTCAGAAAAATTTATATAACTACTAGAAAAATCTTATATGAAGCAAAAGTAAAAATTAACGCAATTAGAAAGCGCTTCAGAGATTATTGTAAAAATTACAAGTTAATATCATCACACTTAGATAGGACGCACATAGCTTACTTGGTAGGGCACATGGAATCTTGTTGGGCATCGTATGTTTTTATTATGTATATCGTCTCTGTTCTGTCAGAACACACTAACTGGAGAATACTAGTTTTGAGTAATTTGACTTCGAAGTTGTTAAAATGTTTGAAATGGTCTATCATGTGAGTTTATTAAGTAATCGTAAAAAGGATAACTTTAAAATAAAGACTGTTTATTTATTATGAAGGTTTCCAGACGGTAAAGTTTGAAATAAGGAACATTTTGGTAAAACTAACTCAATATATCATTTTTTCGAATTAGTGTCTTCTGCCAGAACAGTGACGATATTATGTAAGTTTTATTTGATGATAAAATTGAACACAACTAAATACTTGCTATTTCTAAAGGATTTTAATTACAAATGCCGAATTAATGTCTAAATTTAGCTCATATTTTTTTAAAAAGGAAGGAAGTGAAATGGGGAAAAGACTTATGCATATTTTTTATTTGTTTTTCTTTAATTACTTCAATAACTAATATCAGATTGCACTTAGGATTTATGTCTATTAAATATTATAACTTTGATCGAAAACCATAACAAAAACGTTTTTGTGCCTCATGTAAAATTTGATTTCTGTGGGTTAAGTCCTTTTTCTTTTTAAAGGTCAAATTATATATAAATAAGGTACATACTTTTTTCCTTAAATATAATGTACAGTAGGTGTATATAATATGTTTCAAAAAAATGAAAATAGTATTTAGAGTTTATGTCTTTCAACGTAACATTCGAAATATAACATATAAAAAAGAAATAACCCAATAAAACTTCATATCGAACTTGCATGTATCTCCAACGTCATATAAAGCCATCGATCTAATATTACTAAACGGATATGCAGACGAAATAGGGAAGCAAGGCTTCAAGTTTAAAAATAAAACACTACAGACATCCTGGCAAGGAGGAAGCTCCTAAAAAGGGTCGCCTTTTGCCTTTGAGATAGAGATTCAAGTTGAAATACTTCCGGGGCGAATTTTTAGCAAGCACTACTGCTATGTACTATTTCTATGAGGTAACGCAGAGCGCCATCATTTCCCGGAAGACTTGGATAACATATTCAGAGACTAAAGGACCCGAGCACCAGAGAATTTCAACACAAATATAATATGTAAGCTACTATTTTCTTGGGGGATACCACATAGCCTTGCTAACTGAAATTCATAGTTTTATAGGGGAGATGTTGTGAAAATACGGGGTAGTTTTTTTGTTTCTGAACTTAAGTTACATAATATTATTATGTTTTTTTTGGTGGTTAATGTTTCAAACTTGTATTGTTAATAATTGTACTTATTGCAACGTGCAAATAAAGAAACGTTATCAATGATGATGATGAATTTATAATATCATTATCTTCTAGAGTCTAGAGGACAAAGGGCAAAGATAAAGAAAAAGATCTCCATTGGTATGGACATAGCAGCCCCTTAGTTTGAGCATATGGACACCACGCGGCGCCTCCAAGAATCTAGCCAGTTTTCTTGCATCGTTCCATGTCATACCAGCATCCCGTAACTCCGCCGTATACACTATAAAGATAGTATTTAGTGGCCTTCCAGGATACCGGAATTTGGTTGGCTTTAAAAACAGATAAGACAGTGTGCTTTTCCAATTAAAATACAGCCATCTGCTTAATTATGACAATTTTAACTAGTAGTTCTTAAGTGAAATGTTTATCAAATTGCATTTAAATTTCATTTTTTTTCTTTCTAAAATGGACTTTTTCTAGTGGGTATATGCATGAGATATTTTAAAACTATGTATGTTCAATAATATTACTGCCAAAAATTAGTAAGTTTCAAAATCATGCTATCTAGTAGGTAATTGAAATATGAAGTTTCATCTGCCTTTTAAATCAGGCATAACGCTAATTTATTTGTACTTTATGTACATGTTCTCTATATCGGGTGACCTTGTTTTTTTTCTAGCATATATATTTATATATAGACACATCTTCTTCTTCTTTTTCTCTTCGGCCAAATCCGCCCCTTAGATGGAGCATATGGACACCACGCGGCATAATATGTAACACCCTTCCAGAACGCCGGAATCCGGTTGTATTGAAGAACATGCATGCCAGGTTGAGGTTCTCATCTGGCATCCGCAGCACGTGGCTAAACCAGGTTCAACGTCACCTCTTCCTTCTCAGTGTGTTGAGAGGCTGCTTGGTGCGTTCTCTTATCTCCTCGTTATTTCTAAAGTCATACACCTAGATCCGTTGTAAACATCTGTTTTCGAAGTTCAATATACGATTGCAATAAGGTATCATGATTCACTATCGTAAAGCAGCACCGTCAGAATGCAAGCGTGGAATACTGCTCTTCCAAGGAAGAAGGCAGTAACTCGCAAAATTTGTGGAATTGAGTTATGAATGCCATCCGTTAGGTAATTTTGAAAGCTATGTATTCTGTTCACTTTAAAATCAGCATTATCACTAAAATACCGTTAAAATCCTTAGTGAAAAAATAGACATCTTCTAAAAAAATACATTTTTTTAGCAAAAAGGCAGTAATTGCACCTATTCATTGCAGTTATTGCTTGTTTATTACTATTTTGTTTGCATTTTAATATCCTACTAATAAAAATTACCACTGTTTTTTTATTAATTCACAGTACTAAAGTTTGAGATAAAACACATTATGCCATTTATCTCGAAAGTGTGTGAGAGTCAGTTACTGCCTTCTTCCTTAGAAGGGCAGAATAGGCGGCATTTGGTTTTGACCGAATACAATTGTAAGACCCAGATACTCCACATCGAGTTGATCGTTTCTCCAGCCATTCCCATTCGGATAGCGAGCTCTCTCTGCAAGATGCCATCTCCCGTGATGTATACTTCTGAAGCTCAAATCAATAATGCCAAAGGTTTTCTATTGATAAAGTCCAACCAAATCTAAAAATGTTGAAAAACCCCTTTTCCATAGAAATGAAGCCTACATGTATGAAATTGAAGCAAATAAAGCACTTCTGGTCTAACGATTGAGTTAACTACAAGTAACTTTCCATTGCAGTTCGTTTGAAGAAAACTTCACACTTCTATAATATACTGTGATATTCTACTATAATTTCAAATTCACCCAATTAGCTAAGAGCATACATGAGTATATTATGACAAAATAAGCCTTGAATACTTAAATTCATAGAATTTGATAGTTTATAATACAACTTTAACTTGATATTTCACGCATCTCACATATTACATATATTGAAGCGGATGCTTGAATATACTATTTAAATATAAAATATACTCAATATTAATACTTTCAACCGAAGGTACTTGATGGAATTTGAATTTAAACTCTAATGGATTCAAGCTCTGTACTATTTCATTTAAGTCATTTTTTATATATAGTGTTGAGTGTAGTATTTTTATTGTTATAAAGAATTTTGACCTATTCTTAGGTTTGACGATTTATTATAATAATATGCTGTCCAGTGTATTGTTATTAATAAGATAGTGTTTTGACTAATTAGGTTTTTTACTGACACTTCAGCTATTTATAATTTGTTTATTGTATTTTTTGTTGTAACCTCTGACTAAATAGGTAGGTAATGGAGTTTTTATCTACTTTATTGTATTGATTTACTATATAAGGTAGAGTTAAGGGTGTTCGTTGTCAGTGTGTGTTTGCCTTTGGTGAGTGTACACGACGCCTGAAGATGCCGAAAGGCGAAACCCGGGTCGCAAAAAACGACTTAAATGGAATAGTACAGAGCTTGAATCCATTAGAATTTAAAATATACACATTCATTATTTTATTTTATGTAGGCAGCCAAAATCAAATAAATACTACCATTATTTTTAATATGAATAATTACTTAAAATACAGAGACATCCGTATGTAAATTATCTAAAGAAAGTAACAAACCCGAACATAACCAACATTTTTGGGAGCTGCCAATAGAAGAAAAAAAATAATGAAGATATTACCAATACAATCGTACAATATAATAAAATTATATTCGTTCGATTCGAAAATCGAACTCCCTTCAATATTTGCGTATACTTCTATTTAGGTTCTAAATAACTCTTTGTATTTTCACATGTAGGTATAATGAAATAACATTTTTGATAAGGTTTACCGTTATCGTAATATTGATAAAACAGTAAATTTTGATGTTATAGTTGGACATTTGAATCAATGCAGATTTTGATCGAGTCCAGTACATATATAAATCATCTTGAATTTTAAATGGAATCTCATTTAAGCTATCGTTAAAATGTTTTGATTACCTACAGCTATGTTCCCTATAATATATTTGTATTTTAAAAATAATACATTATAAAAAAATTAGTCTAAGTCCTAAATAGCATTGTTCTTTCATCTCAAATATCAGCATGCTACGTGACATCAAAATACCCAATTATTTTAACCAGAATATTTGAATGTTTCAAAAAATTTACAAACTAATTCAATAAAATATTATTGTAATTTTAATAAAATTAATAACTACTATTAAACTACAAAACAATAAGTATTGGTTATTTAACCAATTTGCCATCAATGACTACAAATTACGTTGTATAATACGGATTGAAGAGTCTATTTTATAATTTTGAATAAATATTAATTTTAATAAAATACAATTTCTGTTAATAGTTAAATAAGCTACCGAAATTGATTTTTCTTTTTATCCATTACTGAATAAGAGACAAACCATAAATTAAACAACAGATAATAATAATTTTACAATGAAAATATAATCTATACCAAAGAACCATTTTATCTAAAAAAATCGTACCCTAAATGTGAGACAAATCATTATAGTTCTATTGTTTTTAGAGTTTTATGTTTCTATTATGAATATACTCAATTTTGAATTGGACCTGACAAATATGATAAGTCAAATACAAAATCTGTAAAACTTAACGTATTTTTAGCAAAATTATACTTAATGCTTTCCGGCTCTAAGGTACATAGATAATAATATAAATATATAAGTTTGCGATGAATCTCTCGCGGCGATGTATATATACGTAAATCTTTAATAATTAAAAAAACTAAATTATGCTGTGTAGATTTGTCCTAAGTACCTAATCTTCACAGGTTTTCAGGACGACATATTCATTGCAGAAATACCCAATCAATAATAAACTATTTTTTAATCGACGAATAATTTACAAGATTTACGTATGTAACATTATTTTATTGAACCTCATAAAAATTTATATAACCACCAGAAAAAATCTTTTTGAAAAAAATACGACGCCAAAGCAAAAAAAAATAGCGCAATTTAGAAAGCGCTTCAGAGAGCATTGTAAAAATTACTAGTTAATCTCATCACACTTAGATAAGACGCACATAGTTTACTTGGTAGAGCACATTGAAACCCGTTATGCGTCGTATTTTTTTCAAAAAGATTGTTTTATATTTGTCTAAGGCAAGGATTTTCAAACTCATGGACCAAAGGAGCCAAATATGAGTAGCACAACGGTTAAAAAAATTCGAGAGCCATACTTATATTTTTATAAATATGAATTAATAACATTTTATAATTGTTTATTTATAAAGTGTTAATAATATACAATTTTCAAGCATTCTCTAAAACTAATGTGAACAATGACCTTCCTTGCATCTCTTTGGAGAGTTTCTGTATGTTAGGTATGTAGCTGCAGAATAATAGCGAATCAAATATCTATTGTTTAAGATATCAAATTGCTCTGCAGTAAAATACTCCCAGCGAACCAATTCCCAGCAAACAAAATCTTAGCTAAATCAGCAAGTTTATTGGCAACATTAAATACGGATATTATTACATTTCACAGTACATTATACCATTACGGTGGATTAGCTGAATAAACACTTTTCATGTATTATATTTTCGTACAACTGTAATAACAAATAATATTTCATTTCGCTACTCAATTTAAAACGCTGACTCTATATTTAGTTCAATATGATTATGTAACAGAATTTTAATGTTAATGTACTACCTTTTTATTGTATAAATAACGAAGAACAATTTATCTCAATGTCACTCGAATCAGAGTACTTAGCTAGTAACTATCATGTATAATATACTATTGTACCGATACGCTGCTAATAAATCTCACCCTGCTACATCGTAGACTTCGTCATTATCATCATCCTCAACCTACACATCGAACACCACACTAGAGTGACCCCAACAGGTGTGTAACTTGTAGTTTTTAATTTCAGGCGCGACTCCAGATTCTCATCGGTTATTTGGCTTCTCTAAATGCTAATTATGTTGTTCATGTTATTTACATTATTCACAACCATATAAAGACTCGAATATGAGTTCGGAAAGCTATTTCATGTATTAAAAATCGTAGTATCTACCTTATGTAGATCTTTTAGAGCGCTCCACTTGTGTTGTGAAATTAATTGCATTTTTCTCTCTCCAAATCCTCAATTTTGGTGGCATTTAATTTGTCGACTTTTACAATGGGTGGATTTAAAACAACCACAATCATACCTTTTTGCATTAACCATCACAGGCGAAAAATTAAGCTCGCGATAATGTCATTATATAATATATAATAAGTGTACAAATCGATAAAAAATAAAAATTGTGAATTTTCCAATGACGTAAAAATTGGGAATTTAGAATTTGGCAAAGAGCCGCATACGGCTCGCGAGCCGTGGTTTGCCGACCCCTGGTCTAAGGTAATCAATGTATGTTCAGTCAATATATTTATAGTTTTGTTATACTGCGGTGCAAGAATTGAAAAGAAATGCTGTGAAAAAATAATGTATAAAAATGGAAGCCGTGTTGCCTGATGAAATTTTTAACATCGCCGCGTCGCAGTGTTACTCTGGAATTTTCACTGCAGCCTTCTATTTACTTTCCCTTTATCCCGGAAAGAAGAAAAACAACAATAGAGCCAGGAAAATTTCCTTTTGAATAATTTTATGACTCCGAAGTATCGTTTATTTTTACATCCGCCACAGCGCAGCAGTTGACTTAAGATAATTTTATTTTTCCCCTCAAAGAATTGTTATTAAAGTCATGCACAGTGGTCTTAAGAAAGTGTTGTTAAAAATTACGTTATCTGTTACTTAGGTAATTTTGATAATAACTTAGATAACGGACAAATAAACATAACATATAATATAAAAAAATATATTCACTCGAATGAATATCTTCATCGTATTTACTACATTTTAACCAGATTGGAATAAATTTTCAATCTAAATCATTAATGTTAATACTATCGACCGAATGTAGTTAATGGAATTTGAATTTAAATTCTAATGGATGTAAGTTTTGTACTATTCCATTTGAGTCGTTTTTTGCGTCCCGGGTGTCGCCTTTCAGCATCATCAGGTACTATGTACACCATGGCCCCCAGAAGGGGGGGGCTGACAGGGCTCTAGCCTGTGGGCACAAATTCTCCCTAATTGTATAAAAAGTCGCATGCGGCGCTATTTTCCTTCAGTAGTGTTATAATTCGGAATTATGTGTTTGTACGATACAATTTTTATTTGTGTATCGATACTCAACAACTCCATAATTCAAATGGATGTATTAGAATATTAAAAAAACACTAAAAATAAAAACATTAATTTTACCGCGTACACCATTTGGAAAACGCTACTGTGGAGCATCACACTGGCTTTATCTTTAGCGATAGGTAGGGGGCCCGCCAGAGATCCTAGCCTGGGGGCCCGTTTCAGGATGTACACTCACCAAAAGGCAAATACACACTGACAACGAATACAATTAACTCTAACTTCTATAACAAAGCAATATAATAAAGTAGGTCAATACTTTATCATCAACCTATTAAGTCAAGGATCACAATAAAAAATATATAACAAACAATTGATTCTGAATAGTTGAAGTGTTTGTAAGAAACCCCCTACCTTATCATTCTTATCAATAATGTACACTCGATAAGCATATATAAATCGTCAAACCCTAATAATAGATTATTAATTAATTAATAACTATAAACAATAAAAATACTACACTCAAGAGGTGTTATGTTACAAATCTTAAGTCCGTTAGAATCTAAATCATTACTTATTGTAGACATAATATTATTTAAATGGTAAAAATGATTGTACATATCATACACCCACGATGGCCGTGTGGCTTAAATGTCGGTCTATAGAGTCGAGGGTCCCAGGCTCGAATCCTGGGTCAGACAAGTACACATATTGTTTTTCAATGTGTGTATGAGTCAGAGTATGGACCTAATAGGTTGAGCAAGTGGCTGAAATCCATTTCTCGTAAAAATAAAAAATCTGATAATACAAACCTCCACTCCGTGGAGGTCCATATGATCCTATCAGGATCGGACATGGTCGAAAGAAGAAAAAGAAAAATTATTGATCGATAACCAGATTAAATTTTGTAGTCAATTTTACAAGAGTTTACTAAAACTGCTACAACTTTTTTTATTATATTTTAAATTTCAATATTTATTTCAAAATTGTGTATTTATTGAAAAATTCAAAATTACAATTGTATTTATAAATATTCAGGTAATTTAGGGTTGGAGGAAATATTAAATAAAAAGAAGAGTGGCGCCAAATTGACACCGATTGCCCCGAATCATTAAACTTGGTTAACAGTGGCGTCCGCTCAGTTTCACAATAATTATTGAAATAATAGTAAAATCAATAGCAATTTCATGCAACTCAAAGTAGGTGGAAATTAATCGTACATTGCGTTAGGGAAAATTTATATCAACAAAAAATATTTAAATATTTAGAAAACAGTTTTTACAAAAACTAAATAGTACCAAACAATTTATGTAGAGTATCACATTTAAAAATTAGAAATAAACTTCAATGTGGTCGGCACTTATGAAAATAGTCTATTTTACTGTGTGAATATTTATTAAATTCCCCGTCCATAACAACGATACCTTAGTTCTATTGAGAAACAACTCAAAATACCGTATTCTAAGATAATGGCTTTTGAAAATTTTGACAAAATCTCATTTCATTGTTTGGTTTTTGAGGTAAATGTTTCTATTACAACGTTTTTATTAGCTCGTATTCTTATTTGTCCGGTGGTTGTTTATCCGGTACAAATCTTGCAATCGATTTTTAACTAACTAGCTAGATATTTGAAACTTTTAAAATATATCAGAACACGGTGCCAATGCATTCTTTTAGCCATCTTTAACGCATTCGCTACTGAGTAGATAATGATTTTTTAATTAGCACCTTTAAAATGCACGTTAATTACATCGATCGGCCGCCTGGTCATTACGCGCATGTGCGTCTTCAGCGTCCAAAGTATTAAGTAGAATTGAATTCATTTTCAGTTAATTCTGTTTTGTATGAAAAGTTATTTCGGAAGAAATCCGTAATCCAATCCACTATTATTGGTTGCTAAGAGGGTGGTCCTAGCTACTAAATTATTAATATATACCTGCGTTACTATGGAAATCAAAATGAAATTTCAGTATTCAATATTTGTTTGTTTTTTATTTACTTCATATCAAGTACAAGTTTGAGCATATTGAGCGTAATAATTTAACAGAAAATTTAAAAACGTTGTATATAAAATGTTCTTTTGATCTTGTAATTGTTTTTATTTAGTTTAAATTTAACTCAGAAATGCACAATAATATTGTACAGTTTAACAAATAAGCAATCTATACATTTTCTCTTAAATTAATGTCCTTAATTCCAAAAAGGGTTATTCGATTTTATGACCCGTTGAGGTAATTATTGATTTTTTTTAGAAAAGACCGTTTTACATCGAATGACATTATTAACTCAAAACCTTGAAATTTTTAATTTTTTCCTCTATATAACTAGGGTATCAATTAATTTATTTTTTAATTGTTAGATAGGTAATTAAATTTAATAAGTAGATTCCTAACTATGATTTCACTATGCAGGTAGCGTAACTACTACCATAATATTACTATACTTCTTAAATAGTTCCAGATTTAATTTTGAATTCGAAAATATTTTCATAATTTATTTGTGGCAATTAAATGGACAATAAATAAAATTGATTACGCGTCATATACCAATTCACGGTCGTTTCCAGTCAATAAACTCACCTTGCAGAAGGTAGCAGAGGCGGGGTCCACGTCGACTGTGGCCAGGAAATCCGGTTTGCCGGTGGAAGGGTTCGGTTGCACGCACACCACGTACATCAGCTGTTCGCGCGGACCCTTGCGGTAGGCGTCCATGGGGGTCGCGAAACCCGGACCGCAATTTCGAACTGTAGAAAAAAAAACGAAAAGTTAATTCGCATTTTATTTCGGCTGCTCCAAAAGAAATGATCACTTGGGCCAGTTATGCGTGACATGATGGGAATGAATAAAAAATATAACGAAACTCTTTATCAATGGTAAATAAGTAAAAATATATTCGAGTATATTGTGGCAAATATAGATTGCAATTTTTGAAAACAGTAAAATTATAACGAAATATGTTTTTGATATAAATTTATACTATCGACTGAAGGTACATACTTGAATTTGAATTTAAATTCTTATGGATTTACATTTTGTACTATTCTATTTGAGTGTTTTTTACGATCCGTGTTTCAGCTTTCGGCATCTTCAGGCATTATGCGCACTCACCAATGGTGAATGCATACTGACAACGAATACAGTTAATTTGATTATTCTTGATTAATACAATAAAAGGAGGTAAAACCATATTATCTACTAAATAAGCGATCAAGTATAAAAAAAACAAACTTATTTTCAATACTTACTTGAAGTATTTGTAAAAACCCGTATCTAATAGAAAATTAGATACCCAATCACTATTTCTGTATCTTAGTATGAAAGTCTGGAAGTCACATATTCAATATTTTCCAGGAGACCAGTTTTAACATAGTTAATCTAATCTAGTTAAAATTCTTACTCGCGTTCGGGCTAAAAATCCGTATGTAGGACTTCCGCAATTTTGCAATCAATCTTTTTGCTATTTTATTTCTACCACGTCCGATCCTAATAGGATCATATGGGCCTCCACAGAGTAGAGGTTTGTATTAACAGATTTTGTTTTTTACGAGAAATGGATGTCAACCACTTGCTCAACCTATTAGGTCCATACCCTGACTCACACACAAATTGAAAAACAATATGTGTACTTGCCAGGCCCAGGATTCGAACCTGGGGCCCACGTCGTGATAGTCCAACGCTTAAGCCTCGCGGCCACCGTGGACAAATTTGCTATAGCTTAAAGAAAAAATTACCTAAATTGAACATCCACTCTTTCAGCTCTTAAGTATAATAATTAGACTACTGTCGTTTTAAAAATAAATCTACTTCAGACTTCCATATTTTTAGCATTAACAGAACGTGAATACACATTTAAATCTGCTACTTAAATAAAAAATGATAAAAATGTGACTTCCGTCCTTTCTGCTCAAAGGTACAGATGTATGCATTCAGTAAACGTATTATTTGTCATTACTGGGAAATAATGATACTAGGTAATTTTAAATTTGAATAAATATACGTGTCTTTATATTATGTATAAAGTTATCATGGTTTTCTTAAGCTATTATGATATTAGGCATATATTAAGCTGACTCATAGTTTTAAGAGACCTTAGAATATGTTTTGCTGATTTTGCAACAATACTATGTGCCACCACACAATAATTATCGCACGTTCAGCCCTACCACATAATTAGAGAACTAATTACCCCATTGTCGCCCAACCTTCAACCAAACAGCGTTGCTTATTTGTGATTTCGTGCACAAACAGGCCAAGCGAACATCCGACGCATGTAGATATTGAGATAATGCCAGCCAAACAAACAATTTATGGGCGACGCGCAGGTCAGGACAATGTGACTGATCAACCCCTAATCAAAAGTCTACGTCGGAATCATAAGCTACGATCCGTAGAGGGTTAGGGGCGCAGCAGCTCTACGGCAAACCATACAACAATGATATCAGTAGTATATCTTATTATAATATATTGTTTATTGAAAAAGTAAATAATAATGAACAAACTTAACTATATTCAAACTTATAATTTTCGTTTTATTTCAATTTCCCCCAGTTTTCAACCAGTCAACTGCACTCTTGACCAAAAATGAGATTTTGATGGTATTTTGTTATAAAGCATGTTTTTTATCCTCAAACAAACTTTCAAATGCCTTAACCTATAAATAAATGCGTTATCGTTAGACACAAAACACCCAACTGCAGGTGCCAAATTTCCTATATTTATAGTAAATGGGACAACTCCGCTCTTTATATAGATTTTCTTTATTAATAAAAGGGAAGCTAAAATGTTGTATTCAATCATAGTGCAACTTATTTATTAAAAAAATCTAAGCGTATTTTTGGAATTGTTAAATTCCGCTCAATAGTTAATAGTTATTTTTTTTCTCCTTCCTGCGCAATTTGCCCAAATAGAGTTAACCTAAGGGCGTACGTGCTCAGCGTGGGTCAAAATGGAGCTTTTTTCTATTTTCAAAGCATGATCCTGGACATTCCTTAAACGTGGTAGATAATCTATTTATATAATTTTGAAGCCTTATTATCCTTTATATTTATTTTAAACATTTGATGACCACTGCAAATTTTTTTGAACTGAAATATGACTATATTCTAAAACATTAGAGCGAGAGGTTTAAAAGAATACTAGTTTATGTAATAAAAATACTTTATGCAGTCATCAAATGTATAAAATAAATATAAAGGATAATAAGGCTTCAAAATTATATAAATAGATTATCTACAACGTTTAAGGAATGTCCAGGACCATGCTTTGAAAATAGAACAAAAGCTCCATTTTGACATACGCTGAGCATGTCCCTCCTTAAAGTAAAATCGGTTAATTGTTCGGCATTATTTTATTTTAAAATAGGCAGACAGAAAAACATCTAACATCTGCCTATGCAAATGTGAAAGATTCATTTTATTGAACATCAATCTGCCCCCAAAATAATTGCTTGTTACAGTTACCTATCCTTAAACACATTCAATATTCTCTCATAGCCTCTGGAACTCACCCAACCGTCATAACGTAGAATAATCCCCGCAAAAAATATTCAACCCTGTCGGGGATGGACGGAGTATGAAATGGAAATCACAACACCGGTCGAAACCTCCCCCATCCACCCTCGTCAGATGTCCAGGCTATTTCTTGATTAATAGCCCGCTAGGGGTGGTGGAATGCTCGATGAAACAGGGGTGGCATACATGCAACGATGTGTAAACTGTTCAAATTAGAAAAGGTATTCAAATTTTGAGTAATTGTATGAAAAGGTAATTTACGATTTTCTGTATTAAATTATTTCCACAGAATTTTACCTATTATACACCAGATACAATATAGTACGGTATTTTCGCTTAGATTTAAGCATGTTTTCCTAAAGAAAGGATATGTGACAGACTGACTCCAGCAGTGGTGAAGAGTGACTTTTGGAAAGAGGTAGGCAGTGGAGATCTGATAAAAAGAGCACACTTGTCAGGTATACTTACGAAAATTGTACGATATTTACTACTAATGAATAGGTTCACACTAGTAAATGACAAACGACACACTAATTCAATGAAACTTCAAAAACTCATTGACGACAAAAAATGAGCGATGTGTTTAAATTACGTATTTTTCAAAACATGTATGCCCATCAAAAAGCATTAGATAAAATTTATTTTTATTTATAAAAACAATCTATACTTACTTATTTATTAATATTCGATTAAACGCCGTTGAAATTATTTTTTTAATTATCTAATTATTAATGATTTTGGACAAAGTGCGCAGTCGTGACAACATTATTATGCGCGAATGTTTTAGGCTATGCGATAGGAGCTTACCTTATTTCGTACAAATCAGCAAACTTGCCAAGGTTACGAGACGTAAAGTCGATACGAAAAAAAATCAGAATTATTTCACACATAATCGGAGATTTATTTAATATAAGAATTAAATAATCAACAAAACAATAATTAAAATTGAAAATTAAATACGGGTGTTGCAAAAGCAGATTTATTATTTTAAGTTTTATTAATTTGATTACTAATAGAACGCAACCATGCAGAATTGAGCTATATTTTAGCACTCAATATTCGGTTATATTGCAATTATTGTCGTCTTTACTTACATTAAGGCCATGCATTAGTTGAGGCACGGTCTAAAAAGATCGTTGCTAGGCGATGCGCGGACTGCGGGTCGCGGGTGCAAATGACACCTGTCAAACGAAATATTATTTTTCATATAAATCCAACATACGTTCATTTTATGTTCTGTTTATCTGCTTGTTGGGGCGACCAGCCGACCGGCACTTGAGCGTGCAGCCACGGACGCCTTGGGCAGAATCCTTAATTGGGGGTTGCTGAACAAGCTGACCTTTGCCCCGAGCAAAACGGAAGCTGTCCTCCTCAGGGGTAGTTCTCGGGTCAACATAACTCGACGGCCGCCCACGGTTCGTTTTGGCCAGACCTCAGTGCGTTTCTCCGAAAGGGTTACGTATCTGGGAGTAATTCTTGATGACAAGCTGTCTTTCGTTCACCACGCCAAGACGGCCGTCTCTAAGGCCAATTCGGCCTATCAGAGAATGGCCCGAATGGCGGGCAGCAATTGGGGACTTAAGCCTAGAGCCCTTAAGGTTGCATACGGCGCAATTTTCATGGGAATTGCCGGTTACGCCTCTAGCATTTGGCATTCTCGAGTAAACTCCTTAACTCTCGTGAGACGCGCACTATTAAGCGGGCAGCGACTTGCGCTGATCTCGCTTACCAAAGCCTACCGCACAACTTCTACTGACGCGCTTGCCGTACTCGCGGGGGTGCTACCCCTCGATCTGCACGTCCAAGTCAGAGGATCGATCACCCTCCTCTTGAGGGGGATCAGCACAATACTCGCCGGTGTCCATCTGACACCACCGCAGAGATCCGAGGACGTTCCTTACAGGAAGACTGTAAGTGACATTGTGTACAAGACCGCATTTGCGGCATGGCAGGCGAGGTGGACCGCCTCCCCCAAGGGGCGGCACACTTACCGTTTTTTTCCAGACGTATTCTGCAGGCACCAAACTAGAAGACTCCAACCTTCGCACTGGATTAGCCAGTTCCTCACCGGCCATGGCAACTTCGCCGCTAGACTCCACGAGTTTGGCTTGATAGTAGATGGGCCGGGTTGTACCTGCGGGCATGACCACCAAGATGTTGAACACATCCTCTGAGATTGCCCGCTTATGGAATTCGAACGAGCGGAGCTGTTTGCCAGGGTCCGTCCTCACACGGGCCCAATTGGTCATGGAGATCTGGTAGCAACCGAGGCCAACTTTGCGGCATTTGAGAAATTTGCAGCGTCGTATGGGGAGCGGGATAGTCCCGACTCTTCTGTAGACTCATCCATTTCAATTCGTGACACTCAGTATGCGGGTACACAAAGCGCTTAACGTCAGCGGACAGCAGAGCCAGTCCAAAAACAAACATTTTCTTTCTTAACTTTCTTCTTTCAGCACTACGGTGCATGGTTGCAGCATCAGTCCCGTGCGGCTCCGTCTCGGGACGGAATGAGCACTAAAAATCACTTCTTTCAGACACGTTTAAAGCGTCATAGAAAGCGGCCGTGCATATCCACGGTTGTGCATATATGACGGGTGGTGGTGGGCACTTTAACGTATGTTCTATTAGTAACAATAATAATATATTCATTGACATGTTTTCTTTTTAAAGTAAATGGGTAACGTTTTTAGTCATCTTTACACGATTTTAGAATTAATTGACCCGTCGCCATCACGCAGCATAGTGACGTGCTTCTGGCTCGAGATTCTCTCAGTGAATGGCAGCGAGTCCAAAATTTCGTCGCGCCTACAGTTGGAAATTATTTGGCGTTTTACTGATGCGTCACCTTAAGTCGATTGCATCGCTCTATCTCTCCCAGCATATCTTGTTTTGCGTCAAAACTATCTAACCTCAGCTTATGTACTTTAAAATAGTCAATTGTCTAGTGTTATTTCTTTTTAATAAATGATTATTAAAATTTGGAACAAAATTGCTTCATTCCCAAGTTATCTTTACAGTTATAACTTTATTTTTAGTTGAGGTAAGAGTATAATATTTTTCCTAATGAGGGGCACTAAAAAATAATATTTTTGATAAAGAGACTTTTAATAAAAAAGGTTTACAAAACTGCGATTTAAATTCACCAGGTTTATCTAGCGGGACTATGTGTATTTTATTTATATTCCCTGTGTCATCTTAAATATTTTTTCATGCTAAGATAAACGTTAAAGTATCAATTATTCATCCCTGATATATTGCAATTTTACACCTAAATATCTTGATATGATACATCTTGATGAATTATGATCTTCCAAGTTTAGTGCCTCTGTAGTGAAGTTGTGAAATATTTTTAAAATGTGTTTTTATCTTCTTCTTCTTTCTTATTTCAGTGTGTGACTATAATTTACACCTTGCCTCCATATGAGTAAATGCATGAACATCATAATAATACATTGTTTTTGGTCTATGGTCACTTTATTATGATATAATAGTAATTACGGTACTGTTCGGTTAAAGCGGGTACAGCGGAAAACGCATGTTGAAAATAGCCGATAAACTGGATTATTTGGTAGTTTGGGTTAGTTAAGGTTAGGTTAGGTTGGGTTAGGTTAGGTTAGGTTAGGTTAGGTTAGGTTTGGTTAGGTTAACCTAACAAATAATCCAGTTTATCGGCTATTTTCAAAATGCGTTTTCCGCTGTATCCGCTTTAGCCGAACAGTACCGTAATTACTTTTACAGTGTTACAATTAGTTTTACAGAGTGGGTATTAAATAGGCCAATAGTTAAAGTTTGTCGCAATTAGTACGTCATCTTGCAGCATAGAGGTAATGCACGGACGGGGCGTAAACTCAGGAGATGCGGGGCTCGATTCCCTGCCGGGTTGGCTTACTTTTTTCAAAAAGATTTTTTCTATTGGTTATAATATATTTTCTCAGAAAACGTTTTACGAAATTATGTATGTTGAAAATAATAGTAGTTCAATGTGGTATAAAAAATAAATGTTAAACATTATTATATACATAAACAAGCTATTAACTACATTCGAATTGGTCAAAAGTAATCAATCAATTTTAACTGTATATTCAATGTATAACAAAATTTAATATGAAAATATAATCAAAATAAACAGCTTAATATTCGACGCCCAGCGGGACTCAAACTTGCATCCACTAGATTCGCACTAACGTACTTTACCCACTGAGCCACTTGCATCATTTCTAATTACGTAGAAATTAACGTGTACTACTATGTATCTGAAAAGCTTAAATTATTAGTAAGTGCAAGTACATTATAACTAAAATCTGGAGAAATCCTGACGTCGGTTGGCAGTTAAGGTAGGTACATAATACTATCGGTACTTAAATTTATTCAAACCGTAAAACCTGACTCAATATTATCGCAATTAATTGTTAAGTGCTTTAGAATCTTAAGTTCAGATTAAAGTAGTAGTTAATTCCATCGTTATTAGATAAGACGCACATCGCTAAATTAGTAAAATACATTGGCGTGAATCCAATACATGTAGGTTCGAGTCTCACCAGCGTTTTATCTGTGTTTTAAAATTATATTTATTATGTTTAAAAAATGTTGTAAATAATTTCCGATTCTCATCAAGTTATTCACATCAATCATAATAATATTAGCAAACATTTTGGAATCGCTGAATCACACAAAGTATGAGCATTATAGGATGGGCGTTAACGCGTGCTTAGGGGTTGTATATGAGGATACATCATCATGCCGAGATGGGGTCGGGGGGATGTTGAATTATGTGTGTTTGATTTATTAAACATTTCAACAGCTTAGTAAGGGAAAAAGTTTGTTTAACACTGTCATCAAAAAATATTGGCTAATTACAGAGCTGGCCATGACTACAAAATAACATGAAATTTATGTGTTTACCCGAAAAATGACACTGTTTATTCTTTAGTCGTAATTTTTAAATTATATTCAGGTTTAAATATAACAAGGTTTGTATAATTTTAATTCAGTTATTTCTAATCTAGATTTCAGTTTTACCTGTTGTTTAACAAGAAATTTCAATACCTTTCAAGTACCACCTTATTTATAATCGAGTAAGCTTAAGAATTCGTAACTTAGGTCCTTATGCTATAATTATTATGCAAAACTATTTTGTAATACTACAATAGTGAAGAATTTATAATATTATTTAAACTATAGAACAACAAAATGAAAAACTGTTTATAATCAACTCAAAAAAACACTCACCTCTACTATTTGTTATCATAACCAACCAAATCGATATTGATATATTCCACTTGCATGAAGATGAGTTTGATTAGACGTTGGTTTATATATATTTTTAAATAGGGTCAGCCTAATTCATTCGGTGTACTTCAATATACTTTTTACCACGTTTTTCTTAGCTCACATTCTTATTTGTCCGGTGCTTTTAGACTAGCTAGACATTTAAAACTTTTAGAATATATCAGAACACGATACCAATGCATTTTTTTAATACTTTTAGCCATCTTTAAGTAGAATTGAATTCATTTTTAGTTAATTTTGTTTTGTATGAAAAGTTATTTCGACACCATTATTGGTTGCTAGAGGGGTCTGGGGTCCTAGCAACTAAATTATTAATATAATAAACGTGCGTTACTATGGAAATCAATATGACATGTCAAAATGACATTTCAGTATTATTTATATCAATTACATTTTTTTTGATCGTTTAAGCTAGTCAGGTCAAGTTTATATGATTCAACAGAAAATTTAAAAACATTGTATATAAAAAGTTCTTTTTATCTTGTAATTATATATAATATTTTTATTTACTTTTAATTTTGTTTTTGTATAAATATGTTTAATATTGTTACATAATTGTTTTTCCTTGTGTCATATTGTGAATGTTTTAAATTTATAATTTATAAAAATCACTACATATATGTACAAAAAATATATATATTTATCCATGATAATCAATAAACATTATCAGAAAGTACATTCCAACATGTATATTGATAAAATTAGAATCCCGTAACTAAAACCCTACATACATAATAATATTAACCTAATAGTACCTAGGTAGATTAAGGAATGTATGGAAGCCGGAAAATGTGCCATAAAAACGTGAAAATTCTACCGCAAGCAATAAAAGTTTTAGCGTTTCCATAGAAGCAAATAATTGCACACAAATGACTTGACATTTTACATTGTTTTTGACGCGAAAACAAAATCCCATGGGCAGTCCATTGTCTACAGTTACAGCTGTCCATTACAATATATTATATTAACTCCACCTGAAGAAGACTGGAATAATTAATGTACAGAATATCTACGTTCATAATATATTTTGGTTTCAAATCCCTCTCAAGATCAAAATTAACATTCTATTCTGTCTATATTATAATATACAAGTAGAGAGAATGATAATAACCATTCCTCTTCAAAGGTCTACCAAAATAACTTTTACTCTCTGGATTTTGTTATTATATGAGAGTATCGGCAGATCATCGTTGGTTACCAGCAGGAATCGTGCGTCTGGCCAATTAATTACTTTTTTTGAGCAAGGCCAGAATCTTAGATATATGCGCACGTCAAATAAGTTGGTTAAAAAATGACTTAGGACCATTTTCCGTTAAAAAATAAATACTAAAATCAATTCTGTGAATATTATATCTACTTTTGACTTTCAACCGAAGACATCGCCGACACTTATTCAAACTGGTAGATTCCAACACTAAAACAATATGGGCAACTGAATAAGTTAAACAAAAAACTTACTGGTTCAATGCTAATATCACCCTGATCAGTAATTAAATTCCAATGTCAATTTAATAATACGTACTTCAATTATAATATAATATCACAATTTGATGGTGGTAGTATTCCAGGCTAATATAATACATAACAGCGACGAGAGGTGGAAGTAAGATGTAGAAATTCGTCATAAATAGTACATACTAAACTCTATCAGTCAAACTTATTTGTTTTCGTTTAACTAAGAATACAAATTGTAGATAGCATTGATGAGTTTTTAAATTTCGATTAAACCCTACCTAAAGCATGCCATAATAGTTATAAGATAGAAAATGTACTCATATCTATAAAGTATTTCAAATTATGTCATTAAATAATACATAATTTAAGATATGTTATAAATAGAAGAATATTTTTATCTATAGTGGTTTAGTTTAGGCTGGGTTTAACAGAATTAAAAAAAAAACTATCTGCAATTTGTATTTAATTAGTTCAATGAAATCAAATAAGTATGACTGACAAAGAGTGCATTATTTTTGTCGGATCTTCACAGCCTACTTACACTATTATGGTTTAGTCTAGGCAGGGTTTAATTGAATTTTAAAATCTAACCAACGCCATTTGCAATTTGTGTTTTTCTTTTTTTCTTTCTTTTGACGATGTCCGATCCTAATAGTATCATATGGGCCTCCACAGACAGATTTTGTTTTTTACGAGAAATGGATGTCAGCCACTTGCTCAACCTATTAGGTCCATACCCTCACACACACAAATTGAAAAACAATATGTGTACTTGCTAGACCCAGGATTCGAACCTGGGACCCACGGCTTTATAGTGCAACGCTTATGCCGCGCGGCCACCGTGGGCATAATCTAACCAATACCATCTGCAAATTTTATTTTTCTTCTTTTCTTTCTTCCGACCATGTCCGATCCTAATAGGATCACATGGGCCTCCACATAGTGGAGGTTTGTGTCAACAGATTTTGTTTTTACGAGAAGTGGATGTCAGCCACTTGATCAACCTATTAGGTCCATACTCTGACTCATACACAAACTGAAAAACAATTTATGTGTACTTGCCAGACCCAGGATTCAAACCTGGGACCCACGACGCTATAGGCCGACGCTTAAGCCACGCGGCCATCAAATGAAAACAAATAAGAATGACTGTCAAAGTTTATTGTGCACTATTTATGTCGAATATCTACAGTCTACCTCCACCCTTTGCCACTGATAAATATACCTATATCATATACATTTATATTGTGTAACTTTAAAAATCAATATGTTTGGTTAATATCATAGAATATAATAAATTTTATTATTTCAATATTAATCCGGCCTCTACCCAATAGTCGGTTAACTATCACACACAAATCAGTAATTCTAACCCACAAATACTTGAATCAAATATATTATCACGTATCTCTAAAACTGTGGGTTATGAGTTTGCATACATCTTGCAAATTTACGTGCTGTTTTGGAGCAGAAAATGGAGCTAATAATTTGATAAAAAACGACCGTTTTCTTATAAAAACAAATTTATTAAAACTGACCCAATTCTGTAAAGTAAATGTGAATTAATTATGATAATATGCTTTATTTTATGTGCATATGTTATGGTTATAATAATATTATTAATTTATATAATATCTACTTTAATTTGAATATAACTTATGTAATACGCTGGTCTTGATTGATTATTTAATTTGTAACAAATCGGCAAACTCATACCATGTAGATAAAAGTTTGGAATGAATTATTATTAACCCTCTGTTATTCTCTAATTTCTGTTTTCATAAATGTAATATTAATTTGGTTAAGTCTGTAATAGTTTGTACCAAACACAAAATTGAAAACTAACCTAAAATGATATCTCAAATGTATGCAAATGATTTCTTTTTTACCAGTTTTCATAATATATTAGATAAGTGAAAGTAACCTTTTACAAAAATTGATCGTTATTCTTATTTTATTACAACGTTTTTATTAGCTCGTATTGTTGTTTGTCTGGTGATTATTTGTCCAGTACAAATCTTGCAATCGATTTTTCAATCAACTCAAAAAAACACTCACCTGTACTATTGTTATCATAACCAACCAAATCGATATTGATATATTCCAATTGCATGAGATGAGTTTGATTAGACGTTGGTTTACATATATTTTTAAATAGGGTCAGCTTAATTCATTCGGTGTACTTCAATATACTTTTTACCACGTTTTCTTAGCTCGTATTCTTATTTGTCCGGTGGTTATTTAGCCGGTACAAATCTTGCAATCGATTTTTAACTAACTTCCCGACTAGCTAGACATTTGAAACTTTTAGAATATATCAGAACACGATGCCAATGCATTCTCTTAATACTTTTAGCCATCTTTAAGCAGAATTAAATAATTCATTTTCAGTTAATTCTGTTTTGTATGAAAAGTTATTTCGGAAGAAATCCGTAATCCAATCCACTATTATTTGTTGCTTAAGGGGGGTCTTAGCAATTAAATTATTAATATATACGTGCGTTACTATGTAAATCAAAATGACATTTCAGTATTCTATATTTGTTTGTTTGTTGCAAAATTGCAAAAAAAATGATTTGTTGAGAATTGCCTTATTTGTCCTAAATTATTAATACATAGAATTGTTTATAGTTGAGTTAAGTTTATATGATTCAACAGAAAATTTTAAAACGTGGTATATAAAAAATTCTTTTTATCTTGTAATTATTTTTTGGAAGATGCTCAGCAGCGCGTTTCTTTTATGAGAACAATGCAACCGATTTTTCAGAAAATATGAAAGACGACCTTTGAATAGTTAAAAACAGTCATTAAGAAAAGATGCGAATTTTTTCCAAACTGATTGTAAAATATTACCCAAAGCACAAGGACGTTTTGTTATTAATTAGGTTATATTAGTAAACCTGAGAGCATTTTAATAATATTGATAGTTATAGATTTCAAAGAGCAAACGCATAACTCTCAACAATCTTAAAACCAGTGACGTCACGTGGGTGTAGGCAGTTCATACGTTGTTAAGATACAGATAACTACTACGGCAGAAATTACGAATATTACACTCCTGTTTGATGGCAGATTCCATGGCTGTGAATTTGTTTCACCTGCTAGCGCGTGATGTAACATAAATATCAGTTTACACATATATATTTTTAAACGAATTGATTAAATGTACCTTAATCATTGTAATTATTCACCTAGCTCCGGTCATTCGTTAATCATTCAATAAAATAATTATATTAAAAAGATAATGCTAGTTACACCATATTTCCCATCTTTATTTAACTAACACTGCATTTCCAAAACGTTTTTCTTAAAAGAATATTATAATATAGGGATATTGCTGATATTGCTGATATGCGATTAAGACATCATAAATCAATAAAATACTACAGTCTTTCATCGTTATACTTTCTATTATACTACACTATAAGTAATAACGTGAACTAAATGAAACCTTCTTCTGATATTAGGCTAGAACCGGCTTTTGATGGTCTCATTACCAGGAGTGGACAACATTGTAGGTATCAATACCAAATAACACAATAAATGCCTAAATCCTCCATTAATAATCTTGTAACCGACAGAAATAGGAAGAAAAGAACTCGTACATAATAATAATATTTGAAACTTTAAATGAATACAAGACCAGGATGCACAACGAAAAAAAAGTGAAAAAAGTACCATCGCTTGTCTCTGCGTGGCTGTGAAGGATATAGGGTAGCTACTAGATAGTCAGGAACGATCTCTTGAAACTGTCTAACCTAACACGCCACCCTTTTTCAGCGCCAAAGTTTCATTACTTCAAATAACATCTACATATATCTTATATCTCGTGTGAAAGTCAAAATATATTTCATATTTAATTTCTCGTATCCGTGGTTTTAATTAAAGTGTGAATAAAACCTTCCCACATAAACCCTTCTATATCAGTATCAACCAAATTGCGTCGGGTGTTGATATATTCCACTTGCGTGAGGGTGAGTTTAGGTGGAAGCTATTTTATAAATTCTTAAAATAGGGTCTCCTTAAAAAACTCGGTGTAGGTACTGCTTTGAACTAGATGTACAATTATTGTATTTTCACTGCTTTTTTATGTTTACATTATGTTCTCTTTTTATATTTTCATTTTTATCATTTTTATTACTTTTTTCTTTATAATAATGTTCCATGTCATGTTGTGAACGTCTTAAGCTACTAATTTGTAATGTCCACAATATAAAAAAAAAAAAAAAAAAAAAAAAAAAAAACTAAGATAGTTCTATAATTTTCAACTATAGGTGCGACGAAATTTCGGACTGGCTGGCAATCGCAGAGCGAAAGTCGAGCTGTGAACACGTCAATCTGTTTTGTGATGGCGACGGGGGAATTAATTCTTAAATCGTATAAAGATGACTAAAAAGCGTTACCCATTTACTTGAAAAAGAAAACATGTCAATGAATATATTATTATTAGTAATAGAATAATAAACATAACATTAAATGGACGCATGCTGACTTTTTATGTCAAATTATGTTTTGTTCTGCACGCGTCATTTTCACAATCTTCGCGTCGCGTAGTCACGATCGTTTTAGACTGTGCCCCAGCTGAAGTATAGCCTTAATTGAATTGAATTGAATTTTATGTTTTTGTACAAATTTGATTAGCTTCAAGAATTAATTGTACAATGTAACAGACTACTTGTTCATAGGATTGTTACTTGAGAACGCAAGTCCAAGTACTTGGCCCTGGGTGCCGATGCCTAGATTATTCGTGTACGTCCTCTCATTGTAAATAATTGAATTAACGTTAACGCTTGCCTAGTTAAATTAATCTATACGAATTTTGGAAACACGCTGTCTTGATCTCTAAAATAAAAACCGTTCTCTACCAAGCTGAATTCTTGGACCAGTACTTCCCTATCATTCAGAGTTTCTATTTCTTTTAAAAACTTGTTGGTCTCTCTCTGTTTCAAGTCATATCGGACGTGTATTTCTTCACGCATATTATTGACCTTTACCAGCGTTGAGTTAAGTAATCGTCTAGTAATCCTATCCTCTAGATCAGGTACGTCCAACTTTGAGTAAGCTGTTACCTTACTATCCGCTATCAAAATTGTCAGTGATGTATTTCTTTCATTGTCATTCTTCAACTCGGAGATACGTATTATATTTCATTGAGGATAATTAAATACCTGTAATTCAGCATCTAAAGAAATGGTTATTAAATTTCCCATTTGCCGTCAAATTTTTAAGTATTTAGTCTTCGTTTGAGCACTCATTGTTAACATATTTTATAACTGTATAAAGACCCTACCTACTATGCCACCCACGTTGGAGGGAAATAACGCCACAATGTAAAGTACTGAGATTCACACCTTTTTTTTCACTTACTCCTGTGGCAGGCCGTGAGTGATGCAATACGAATTGAATAATACAAAGATATCATGCGAGCTTTTACATGGTGTATTATTTTTTAAAAACTAGTTACACGTAAGCTTGTTAATGCACCGGCTAGATGGCAGCGACTTGCCTGCGCGGTATAGTCTGTGAAAAAAATACGGAACGCTTTTACAGTGCTTTTCGGTTTGCGCGAGCTTCAGTTTTCCCGTCCATACATACGGGCTTCCCGATACGAACCAGTTTGCGCAGGTAAGCTTGTGGTAAAGCATGAGCGTCTAGCCTGCGCGGTATAGTTTGTGCAAACTAATTTTACAGCACTTTTCGGTTTGCGCGAGCTACAGTTTTCCCCTCCATACACACGGGCTTCCCAATACAAACCGGTTAGCGCAGGGAAGCTTGTGGTAAAGCATGAGCGTCTAGCCGGCGCGTTAAGGAAATAAAAATCGGGATGGTTAATGTATCCCCTTCAAAATCGCAATGAAATCATATTATATTAGAACTGGATGTAAACGCTTTTTGACATTTTCACGGCTCAATTCCTATGGAGTTATGTTGCAATCGTATTAATCCATCACGCAATCAATGCTTTAGACATGCCTGTCTTGATTCCCTCAACCTAGTGGCGCCAAGTTGTCAATTATTTTCATTTCTACCGTAAAAAAAGGACATAATCCACACAAATCAAATTTACAGGAGGCACAAAAACTTTTTTTTTGTGTCTGATGGTTTTCGGTCAAAGTTAAAATACAAAAGAGACATTTATTTATTTATAAAAAGAGTATTACGGCATTACAGCTATTGGCCAATGCGCCATAATACATTATAAATACAAAGGTATAAGAATATCTTAATTACAAATAACAATAAAAAGACAGCATGTGTAAATATTAATGAAATATGATAATTTATACAATTATAAATTTAGCCTATTTAATACGTCCACAAACATTATATAGTTAATAAAAAACAAATCAACCTTTATGTTGCCATCAAATAAGCTAATTGGACGATACACAGCATCATGGAACATAACATCTGTCCTGCGGAGCTACATGTGATATTGGTGGGAACATGAAAATTAATATTTGCCAGTATATACGGATTGTAAATGAACCCACGAAGAAGTAAAAAGAAATACTTTAAAAGAACAATCACTCTTCGGGTAGACAGGGATTGCATTGATAGCATACCCAGAAGAAAACGAGTCGGGAAATTCATTTTATTGTCATTATCATAAGGAAAGAACTCGTATGTTCTTAAGTAGAGAAATCTAAGAAATCTATTGTGGACTCGATCCAACTTAATTGAATATTGACATAGCGTGAAGTGCATGATAATTAATAATTTGGTTTTTATATTTCTAATATTGTAATATTATTGAATTAATTAAGGAAAAACTATCAAAAATGATAGTTAAGTCGTTTTTCCCACTATACTTTTTAGATAATAAATCGGCATTTGCAGCTGACATCCTTTGGACACAATGTGTATTTAGCCGTTTAAAATGTTATTGTCAAATAAAAACCTATTTTGAAAAAACTGTGGGTTACATCCCTTTTTCATTCTATTGTCAAATTTTAATATTGATATTATGTATATTGAATATGTAGGTGATTCTGAATAATTCTACGTTGGACACCTGTTCATAAGTCTATTGTTTAATATTTTATGAAATTGTTTGACGAAGGCCATGAAACCTATTGACAATTTACCAAACAATTTTCGCGGCATTTTCTAAATATGTAACGGGATATTTTACGTAAACCGAGCACGATCAAAGCCTCCGAAAGTCATAATAATTTCAGTTTACAACGTTTTCATATTTTTTGTCGCTTAAGAAGGGCGTAAAACGTGTTCTTTACCACTAACAATTTATGATCGATCATAATTTAGAAATAAATTCGCGCGCTGGAGGCGAACGCTCTCTTTTCCTTGGGGAATTTTGCGGATATGTTTTTTTTTTAATCGCGCATGATTTTATTTTTATAGCCTTTTTAAGTGGCCCTGTCGTTGACACTTGAAATTTTTTTTCCAATAATTTAACAACCTAATTTAGGCGTTGTAAATAATTTCCGACTCACAAAAGATCGTACTATAGTGAACAACCTATATTTTTACTACTACGTGTGCAATAAATAATTGTCATGTATAAATTTTGATTAAGTCATAATTTATTTTTACCGCGTCAAAAATTCAAAAAAAAATATTAACCACAGTGAATTTTTACGCTTCTAAAGTGCTCACTTTAAAAAACTACACATATCAATGCTGAACATGCCTTCTGTATTATTTCAAATATTTTTGATAATTTTTTTTTTCGTCCATGCCAGATCCTAATAGGATTGTGGCCCCGCACAGAGTGGAGGTTTGTATTAACAGATTTTATTTTTACGAGAAATGGATGTCAGCCACTTGCTCAACCTATTAGGTCCATACTCTGACTCATACACAAATTGAAAAACAATATGTTTACTTGCCAGACCCAGGATTCGAACCTGGGACCCTCGACACTATAGGTCAACGCTTAAGCCACGCGGCTATCGTGGGCTATCAAAATAAAATTTAAATATTAATTATATCTAAATATAAATAGACAATTGATGTTGGCATAGAAATGTGTATGCTGGCCATAACGCAGAAAGATTATAAAATACACCGGTGGACAAGTATGCAGACAACATTACACAGTGTGATAGAGGTCTACAAGCTGAAGTAATGACAATACGTCAAATACGAGTATGTCGCTCGGCGAGTGGTAACCATGAGGCAATAAACATATGATTATACTTTGTATTATATTCTTATTAACACTACAACAGGCCATGCGACCCAATGATTAGTTAGGTTAAACAGTAGTAAATAACCAAACACCCAGAATCCCGTTAATATATTGTGACTTTACCGTAAATCGAACTAGGAGCCCTTGGATAAAAAGTCACCATCTTACGGATTGGATTGCAGGGGCCAGTAAACGATGATGATGGAGACATCCTGAACCCGCTGAATCGCCAGACTGTATGAATTTGGCGTATGTACGTGGCAGCGCAGAACTAGGGACCAGATAATAGTGTAAGAAGCTATGGGGAGGCTTTCATCCAACAGTGGATAGACTCCGATTGATAACGATGATAGAATGAAAAAAATATCTGAAGCCAATTCTTGACTTGTGGAATTAGTTTGGTAGGTGACTTCTTAAACACGTTTGAACACTTTTGATATCCGTTTATCTGATTAAATTTGGAGTTGTATGCGTTGCAATACAGGACAACGTTGTATGACAGTGTAATATACGTATTACGTCTGCCGAGGCCCGCAATGGACTGCCTAATTTGCATCAATTGAGATAAAAAAGGTGTCACCGTGTGCAATTTGAAATTGCCAATAAATAAAATAAATATATAAGTGATATTGTGTAATGTGAGTTGAATGACATAGAATAAAAAGTAAAAGCTTTTTGTATTAACAAAATGTAATCAAAGATTTTATCCAATAATACATTGTTAATATAATAAATGCCAGTGATATAATGTTATGAATATTTAGCTGACAATTACACTGCCTCCGTCATTTGATTGACACCTCCTTAATTAATTCCTGATAAAATATGTGTGGTGTCATTGTATTTCATCAAATATTTATGGCATAGTTCCATCCCTGCATACCTACCCTGTAAGGGGCGCATTCCAACACTGACAAAGCTTGCAATATTTAACGCTAGTCAAACGTGAGTAATAAATTATGAGGGATGGGATTATTTGTGATTAAACGTAACGAGTTATATACGTCATTACGTCACCAATGTGAAGGTTTAAAGGCTAGCCTATAAAATCTGAAGAAACTTACAGTTACCTACATATAGTGGGGTTGCTGCCAAAAGTTGGTAAGTTGATAATTTAGATATTTAGAGTTAACAATCGATTATTTACCTATAAATAAATATTTTTCCGAGAAATAAAATTCAAGGTCATCCGAAATATTATAATATAATATGTACAAAAGTACAAATAAATTTATCGTTATGACTGATTTTAGAGGGCATGTCAAACTTCGAGACTTAACAACTGTTGGCAGTAACCCCACGTAAATATTATTTTAGACATTTTTTTCACAGGCTAGTTTTTCACCTTCGAATATGTTGTGATGATTAAGGCTCGGATTTATATGCTAGTGCATGTTTTGTTAGTGTGTATGTGTTACGCCGAATGTGCGAAATTGAATATTACATGAAATGGGCAAAATTTTGCCTAAATCATGAAAAATGCAAGCCCGTTGCCTTATTCATGAATTAGACAAAATATCTGGAGAGTGCGTGAAATCGGCAGTAATTTTTCTGCCTACTTCATGTCTTGGACAAATTAGATAGTAGCGCTACGGTGGTATTTTTGCAACTAAACTAAATGTATCAAATGCTCATGGATTGGTCAAAATGTACATTTATATTATATATGGTCAAAATAGATGATCGCGCTCCGTGGTGTTTTTTGCAACTAAACAAATGTGTCAAATGTCATTGATTTGAATGACGTTCATATCCATTTACTATGCGCAAAAAATTCTAGAACTATAATATGATAACGGAAGAATTTTATTGAAAAGTATTTTCGCGATTTGATTCGTGCTTGGGTATCAATTGTGCAATGGTCGATTGAATGTTTGTGATAGTTTGTTGACACTTGATAGCTAACCTCAAAATGGACATTCAGTTGAATATTTTAATTCAGAATTGCAAAACCTAACCTAACCTAACCTAACCTAATAATAATAATATTATATTATGTCCAATTATAACTAATAAAACCATCCGTATTAAATTTACTTTTTCTTCTGTCATGTTGACAGTTCGAGAATTCCATACCGTGGCGAATTCATGTACTCAGCAGAAAAATTACCTAATTCATGAATAAGGCAACAGGCTTGACTATAACATGAATTAGCCAAAATTTTGCCCATTTCATGTAATAGTCAATTTCGCACATTCGGTGTAACATATGCACAGTTATGAGAGTTGCACAGAAATCCGTTTTGAAAGACGCAGAATCCAAAAATAAAATTTTATTGTGCATATAAATGCATATTTGAGACATTATTGCATATTTCATAAAAAAGCATATTTTAGAGCTTTTGCATTTATAATTTTAGATTTTTTAAATTATTTTATCGAAATATTACTAAATTGGGTAGGTAGATAGTTTAGATATAATTGCATTTTTAATGGCATCCACGAGCTGTGGATTTATCAGAAAAACTCGGGCACCTTTATTTAAATTTTACGCAATCACCTCTGTGGATGTTGAGAGGTCTTTTTCTGCATATGAACAAAATACTGACAGATATGCGGAAAATTTAAATGCCAGAGCACAATATTGAAAAAAATATTGTAACTTTTTTTTTCGGACAAAAGAAGTGTGTCGTTTTCATTTTTTATAGTTGTATATAATTCAATTATTTGTACTTGTAAACAAACTATTTTGAAAACTGTAATTGATTAACTTTATTAACTTCTTGATTATTTGTGTTTTTTTGTTATTGTATTATATTGATTGAGATTATTAATTTGTTATTCGATTTTTTATCTTTTTCTCCATATATATTTTTTTCCATAAAAATATAAATTTTTAACTGCATATTTCATTGGTTATAGTGCATATTTTAATGATTTTAAGTGCATATGTGCATGCATATAATTATGTTTTTTGTTGCATATAAATCCGCTTCTAGTGATGATGTTGACCGATTTCTAAAATATCGTCACTATACAGGCCAATTGTCGTAACCCTCACTTTTCACCGAAGTGTCGTTTTGATGACAATAGACTTATTGCATACTCTTACACGAACTGGCCAAGTATCATAAATCCCAAAAAATATTTCATATCAAAATAATTCAAAACTATTTTTTAAGCCATGTGTAACTTGACAAAAATATTCCAGTCAAATGCTGCAACTCTCTAAATGTAAGCAACTGGTGTGCCAATAAAAGAAAATTCTTATTAAAAATTTTTATGAAAATAATATATATAAAATAAAAATAATCCAATGCCCACAGTTTTTTCACTTCCTGAACAATTAAATATTTAATGGTTACGACAATTAGCTTGAACAGTGACTTTTTGATATTATCAATCAATTGTTATCAAAGATACAAATCTCAACACTACCAAGAATGGCAGAGTTTTAATAGGTATGTTTTAACTATAAGTCTACAATATTATAGCAAAAAATAATACGCTAACAACATAAAACATTAATAAAATCAATCCACGATAAAAACTGTACAATATATCTGTCATTCAAAACAATGGCATCTAGATTGACATGAAATGTTTTAGTACTTTCCAGTCATAAATTAACATTACATGAATTCTTATTATTTTCATTTTATATAACGATCCAATAAAAATTCTGTTGAGATACCCTCGTAACAATGGCCATCATGTCAATTACTGGTACAGTATCGAAAGGATAAATATCGGTACTTGCAAATATCAATATTATTTAAATATTAAAAAAATCAGTATTTTTTAAAAACAATAGCAAAAATTAATACTATATTTATATTATAGTCATGGTTATTTAATGGATTTTGATGCTTAAAACATTATTTAGGTAGGTACAAAAAGCTTTGAAAATAACATTGGTCTAATTTTACTTCAAATAGTTTTATGTATTTTCTTATAAGTACGGTAAAAAAATCTTGATTACGCATTGTATATTTTTGGCACATTTCCTCACAACAACTATAAAATTATTATCTTTAAAACTGTATATTTATTAATCAATATATTAAATATATTGATACTAATAATTAACGGAATATATCTACCATCAAAAATTCTGTAATCAACAAAATTAGGGAAATAAAATATAATATTCAACGCATAACAAAATTTGTAACTTTTAAATGAAACGATCAAGGGATACTATTGACCAGTATGCACGACAATAAAATTTAAAAATTGCACGAATTTTAGAATTGAAGAAAAAGAAAACAGTTAGTCGGCAACTATCCCTTGATCACCTATTTCGTTTTACATTTTTCGCGATAAAGTACGCATACCTTTGTTATGGGTTGGAATTATTAAAGATATTATTAATTATATTTAATGTTGTCCTTTATTTCCGATTTATAACACAAAATCACATAACATATTATTACTGGTATACTAATATAAGGTTGAATATTACTAGGTACAATGTGTGCTTCTTGTTAGAAGTCCGACTGAAGAGTGTTTTATATATTGGAATACTACTAGAAAGGAACAATAAAGATGATGCAACAAACTTAAAAAATGAACAAGATTTAACATGTAAACATAATAATGAACTCATTGTTTTAGCAAGTCGAATCCACTGGCTGACTCACTAACAGTTACAAATTTGAATGGCACATAACACCTTTTAGCCGATATTAAATTTTTAAATAATAATATTTGACAGCGATAAAAGTCAGTGCATAAACTCAATTAATCGTGTTTCACCCCTAGCGAATAAAATGTCATGTTGACATATTGACAAATATTTGACAAACTTTCTCCTGTGTAACCATTTATTTCATTCAACGAATAATTCACAGGATTTGAGAATGTAACATTCTACATAATATTCGACATATATACCCACTAGACAAAATCATATTTGAATTGCAAGTTCAAGTACACGATATAACTAAATATTTGGCGAGAGCCAGGCGTCGGTTAGTAATTAATGCTTCAAATACACTCTATGACGATCGGTCATATATATGTCGAAAAACCCGTTTTTTATGTTGGCGTCCTGTGTCACAGGGTGTCACAGAGTGTAAATACGATGTCATAGCTGCCATACAATATGTATGTATAAATGTCAGAATGGCATAGATTTGATCATAGAGACTAAAACGCTCTTAGCATATATGTGCCCGATCGTCATATAGTCTATTTGAACCTTAAGGCAGTTAATAATTCCTTTATGTATTACACAAAAATAACGCAATGTGATAAGTATTTCATGTAGGACTAAATAGCTAAAATTATCGTAATTAAGTAAGTGACCCATAGCTTAATTGCTTAAAGCATATTGGCGCGATACCAGTTAATATACCGGTTCAAATCCTGTCGGGCGTCTATATCTGACGCGTTTTCAACTTTATGTGTATGTTTCACTTATGTTTCTGTTATCTCCATAACCATATAATCTTGTATGAAGAGTAAAATATACCTAGTGTTCAAACACAAACATCAAATTCATATATATGGAGTATGTACAAGTATTACGTTGAAACTAGAAAAGTATCGAACTATCATCCAATATTGATAAAAAAAAATGTCAATACTGGCATTTTATCAATTCCAAAAGTTCGAAGTATCGGTTAAAAATTATCGAAACTTTTTTCACAACCCTACTCGTATCTGCCTTCATGATATGTAGATAAGTTTCCACTACAACGTTGTAAACCACATGAGAAGCTTTTATTTGCTCACGGGGCCAAAGAGTCTGTCTATAACAGGAGACGCCTTATGAAATCTCAGTACTTAAATAATTGATGGCATATCTGGAATGTTTTTAATAATATGGTTGATTTGATAACCTGAGCAAAATCAATGTTTTGTAAGTTGGTGGCTTAAAATTTAACCATGGTAGTTTGTTTATGACTGACATTTTTATGTTAACTGTTCCGTTTTTTATACGTAGATGCGCGCGGTTTAAGCGTCGGCCTATGGCGTCGTGGGTCCCAGGTTCGAATCCTGGGTCTGACAAGTACACATATTGTTTTTCAATTTCTGTATGAGTCAGAGTATGGACCTAATAGGTTGAGCAAGTGGCTGATATCCATTTCTCGTAAAAACAAAATCTGTTAATACAAAAATTTAACCTTCACTCTGTTTAGCCCCTATATGATCTTATTAGGATCGGACATGGTCGAAAAAAAAATAGTAATAATATTATGTAGTCTTATCATAAGGACACAATGCGTCGATGAAACTTATAAACCGATGTAGGTATAACCTGATCTAAAAAGGATCGTTTGATTTTTATAAATTTATTATTTCGCGCCTTCTGTGTCGCCCAATGCTTGATCGGGCAGTTGAATAAAAATACTTGTACTTTTATCAGTTGAATGACTGTAGTCAATTGGAACTATTTACAAAACGTAATATCTGAAATGTGACTAAAGCAACTCTTCTATCTTCCGGTCGAAAGAGAATATTATGTTATATGCTTGACCTCGTTCCAACATGTTGCTTAATAATGAAAATCAGTTATATAAGTGTTTTTAATTGTACTAACACTTCAACTAGGTATTCATAATTTGTTTGTTATATTTTTTTATTTTTATACTTGATTCTTGACTTAATATGTAAGTAATAAGGCTTTTATCAACTTTATTGTATTAATTTATTATATAAGTTAGAATTAACTGTATTCGTCGTCACTATGTATTTACCATTGGTGAGTGTGAATTGTGCTTGAAGATGCTTAAAGGCGAAACCAGAGTCTCAAAAAACGACTCAACTGGAATAGTGAAAAACTTAAATCCATTACAATTTTAATTCAAACTCTTATTATATTAATATTACCATATTAGTGTTTGAATTAGTATAAAAATAAATGTATTTGGCGGAATCTCAACCGTAGATGAAATTTAATAAATACCTGTCATTAATTATCAAATCACTCCTCGAATGACTTGACTCTTTTAAGGTAATATAAGACCTAAAGGTTACAATAGTAATTAATAAAACAAAACCAATCATTCATAATAAAAATAATTTTCATAGTAGTTTACTTTGGCAATATTTACTCATTTAATAATTTATGGAATTTTCCGATTCATGTTAAAATATGTTTTGTGTTCTTCACATATGCGGGCGATAACCACGTGAAGTTTGCTATACAGGAATTTACAATGGGAATTTAAAGACATCATTTTTCATGTTCATTTTCATACACTCTTTAAGACAGGTTTTCTTCAGACATAAACTGGGAGAAAGTCGACAACCTTTTGAAATATTTATTATAATTATCAGAATTTATTCGACAATATTTTTTGAATATTTTATTTTTATCTCTTTATTCCTAGATATAATGAGCGCACCAAGTCAAGTTGCCGCTTTATATTGTTACCAACTCTAGTGGGTACACGGCTTTACTGATCAAAACGTGCGAATGAAATAGCACAATAATTAAACGTTCCTTTAAGTATTTCTATGAAGTCTACAATTTGTTTTGTTATGAACGATATGTATACAGACAGTAAACTTTAGAGTTGTAAAAGAGGCTTTAGCGCTAGGCGTGGTTCAGTCAAACTACTACATGAATTATATAAAATACAGTGGAGGAACATTTTTTTTTATTATGACTTAAGTACATTCAATAAATAACAGAGTAAAACTTAAAATTATAATAAATATAACACAATCTTTTATTTTATGAATGTAATAAAACTATACAATGTAATTGAATGTGGTGTATTTTCATAGTAATTGTATTGAGTCACATAAACTTCTTATTGAAATGTTTTTATTATAACTGATTTTATATTTCAACTCGACGAATTACAAATAACGGATTTACAGATTTAACGGACTATGCAATGATTACAATAATAATTAGAAATGTGTTATATTCTGGGTGTGGTTATAAGGAGGTACAATTTTATTCTCGAGTATGGAGAAATACGGGATAGAATATGTTATTTTCAATATTTATAACTGTATCATATTCCATATTAAAGTTTTACACGTATTATTTGAGGAATGGATTGCCCCTCATTGTTTAAACTAAAACTCCCGTCAAAGTTTCGTCCTATGGCGACTAACTTTTGCAACTTTATCTTATTAATTTATTGTGATACAATATAATATTATGACTATCTCGGCTCCCTTGTCACAAATATAAAATAATAACATAAGCGACTTACTAAAACAACCCATTAACCTTCCAAAAAGGTGCTATTTTGGTGTGTGAAAGCTTCCAAAGAATAATTATTTCGCAAATGTTCAATACTTACACATAGACCAGAATGATAAATGGGATGAGAGAAGTATGGATATTTCTGAGAGAATTTTTTTGAGAACCTTCTTTAGAGCTTTTATAGAAAATTGCATAGGAACTTTAAGCTCTTTATTGCGGTGAAAAGATCACGTGGTATATTAAATTCAAAGACTGTGCTAGCCACGTGCATAGAATGCTGCAGACATTACCAGCAAGAAGTATTTTGTACGTATTTTTCATAACCAAAAAATAGGATAGCTAGACTGCGCCACAGAAAATTTAAGATACTCGACAAAATCAATTAAACAACTTTGTAGTTGGATCGTTTAAAATATAAAAAATAAAAGAACCTAATACCTCCCCAAGAGTTTTAGTGCCATAAATGCTGATGATGATAATAAGTAAGCAATCTTACCACTTGAGAGGGGTCATTATCCCCCTTGAGTTATGGTTTGGCAAGCCACTGAAAATTTTGTACCCTCAGTTCCCCCCGAGGAAAAAATTCACCCTTGGTCTAGCTCCGTCATTAAAAGAATAAAAAAGACATGTAAAAGTCGACAAGAGGCATAGAAGGCCGGGCTGTACATGGACGCCAAACTGTTTGATTGTGGAGCAAATTTTGGCCAATCTCAAAACAAACAACACATTTTCTAGATGTACTTATATACACGTTACTTGATTTGGAGTGGTTTTTTTTTAACTATTTTTATAATTATACCTACTGAAATCATAAGACATCTTTTTAACATAAATATAATATGACAATCTAGTATGGCAGAACTCAATATAATCAATAATCATAAATGAAAAATATATTCCCTTAATTACGACCATTTATCGTATACCTCTACATTCATTAAATTGAATACAAATCAAGGGAATTTATAAGTACTATTTTGATCTCTTTTCATCCGAGCCTGCGATAAGTAGGTATAGTCGCATTTGGTTGTATGGCTGGAGCAGGTCTCGGGTCATGCACTCACGCACTAGTACGCAAATACTTTTGTTTATCACTCGCACGGTACACTAGGGTTTTAGGGATAATGATGATACTCGAAAAGATGCTCGTTTGATGAGTCACCGTGTATGCGTTTACGGTTATTAAATCACAAGATACCGGCTTGCAAGGTTTTTAGTCCATGGAGTTCCTAATGAGACTCGAATTGAATTATCGCTTGGACGACGGTCACACTGTAGCAAGTTGACAGGATCGTGGTCTGTGGATAACTAACTTTATCAATCACGGTCGATCAAGCGCCTGGACTTGCAACAATAATTTGGATATTATGTATCAGATATAAGTGCGGGCTTAAGGATAAGATTGAGATCATAATCAGCATGACCACTATTTTTAATATTAATACTATCAACCGTGGGTACTTGATGGAATTTGAATTAAAATTATAATGCATTTCAGTTTTGTACTATTCTATTGTTGTTTTTTGCGACATGGATTTCGTTTTCGGCATCTTCAGGTACCATGCGCACTCACCAACGGTAAATAACACACGGACAATGAATATAGTTAACTCTTGCTTATATAGCAAATTATTACAATAAAATAGTCGGAAACTTTATTACCTGCCCCATCCATTTAGAATTTAAGCTATTTTGTTACCTACTTACACAAATAAAATGCATCTAATTTTAAAATATAGCCTTATTGAATATACATAATTTGTCACACTACTACTCACTATTTTCGATCCTAAGAGGATCATGTGGGCTTCAACCGGGTGGAAGTTGTTTTAATTTGAGATTTTTTTATTAAGAGAAATGGATGTTAGCTAGTTGATAAACATATTAGGTCCATACTTTTGTTCTAAACACATATTGAAAAACAAAATTTTCATCAGAAGATTTTCAAGAACCAGGATTTGAAACTGGGAACTACGATACGTTACCGCTAGGTTATCATATAACATCAGAAATAAACATATTAGTTTTTTTTTTCAAATATTTGGACTGAAGTGGACTTTAACATATAACTATTGCATTCTGAGCGCTTTACTCTACCCTTTAAGCTACCGATACACTAAAAAATCACAACGATTTTTTTCTAACCTGCAACTGATTTTCGGTTATGAGGAATACAGCGGCAAACACATATTGAAAATACCCGATATACTGGATTATTTGTTAGATTAACCTAACCAAACCTAACCTAACCTAACCTAACCCAAACTGACAAATAATCCAGTATATCGGGTATTTTCAAAATGTGTTTTCCGCTGTATTCCTCATAACCGAACTGTACCATCCCGTTGATATTATGGACAATTATGTTTTAGAATTTTAGGCAGAATTATGTAAAACAAACCAAAAAAGCGGAAGTTGAAGCACTCAATATCTCGTAGCTTAACTCTTAATTACATGAATTTTACTTTCAACGACAAACTATATTATTCTTTATATTTTTGTTTGAATCAAATTTTATTTAAAAGCTTACAGTTGTCTGCAGCAGATAAAGTATGCTAACAAAATAGTTGTAGTTTTTATTCACAGATGCCACTGCTAATTTATATTAATAATTTTAACATTAAATAATGTGATCGATTTGAAAATTAATATTTATTATACATTAAGGTTTAATGGATAAGAGCACTGACACAAACACTAAAAATATTTGCTTGTTTGTTGCTAGTTTTATCAAAAAATTATACAACTTCCGTAGATTGAAAATTCTGTCCTATTCCAATCTCTAGTGTATATCCACCTACAGTCTAATATCCTTTTCAATAACTTATTTAGTAAATGTCAAAAAAATAGAGCGATTCCCCAGATCCATAATAAAGGTTGAGCACTCCCAGAGTAGTGAATACCCGGTGAAATATGAACTTTTTTGCGTTCCTAGAAGCAAAAGAATTTTAAATCCGCTCTAGGAAAAAGTTCTCTCTGCTCTACGAAGAAATAATAGCACGCGAAAAAGCTTGGGCATATATTATTTAAGAGAAGGAAAACTTGTGTCTTGTATGTATGAAATTATTAACATGTCCGGTGTTTAGGTGATGAAATAAAAATGGTATAAATCAACCCCCTAGTGAATTAGAAGTCTCTGCTTGATAATATATTTACTATACTTTCATACATAACTTGAAAACACCTCAGATAATAAGTATTATATACCCACTAGAAAAAATCATATTTGAATAAAATACGATGCTCAATGGGATATAAATCTGTATAACTAATGGTATAGCGCCAACTGTGCATTAACCAATAATGCTAAGAGCCTCCTATCTATTGACGACAATTTAAACAGTAGGTCATACAAACTAGGAGTCGAACCCTTGAAACGCAGCTCAAAAATACGTGACCTGGGTGTTATAATGGATAATGAGATGAATTTTAACGCTCATATCAATGAAACTATCAATAAAGCATTAAAATTACTAGGTTTTATTCTTCGGATTTCTAAACCATTCAGATCACCTGATGTTCTGAAGGTTCTTTACTTTTCATATGTTAGATCCTTAGTTGAGTATGTCTTTGTCGTGTTGAATCCACATTACGTTACATAATATATAAATCAGCTCGAAGCGGTGCAAAAGCGATTTCGCATGCACGTTAATTTTAAAACCTACTGTTATGATTTAACTAACTCTACATCGACCGCTGCAACTTTTATGGTACCATCTTTGGAAAGTCGACGTTCTATATCAGATCAATATTTTCTTTTTAAAATTATCAATGGTTTTGTTGACTCGCCAAACCTACTCGAAAGGGTGGGTTTCCATTGTGCACAAAACTCCTTTATTCGGCGCTCTTGTTTAAATTACTTATAATAATTATGTATTTCTCCACCGTTGATCCTTTTAATAATTCACCTGTTTCATTTAAACATGCTATCTCCGAAATTTTGTATAAATAGATATATAATGTATTTACTTATACATATATAATATATATATTCTTTTTTTTATGTTACTTTTTTATTTTTATTTTTTTCTTTTGTATATCATTTAATTATTCATTTTTTTTCCGACCATGTCCGATCCTAATAGGATCATATGTTCATAATTATTCATTATTCTTCCTCATTTTTTTCATGTAATCTTCTTATGTAATTTCTTTATATTTATGTTATTCGTACTCTCTATCTTGTTAGGCTTAACTATATTACAATGTATATATGGAAACTTTGCTGGTTGCAATAACTTTTTATTATTATATTTTAAATTTCTGTAATCAATATGTAACTGTTTGTTTTCCTTAATAAATAAAATAAAAAAAAATTAAAAAAAAATACATGAAATGCTGATAAAATTGCGCTATTATTGACTATCGATTTTTGTGTATTAAATTTATGAATATTAATTACTAACCGGCGGCCGGCTCTCGCCAAATATTTTAGTTATAACGTCTATTTGAGCTTGCTAACAATTTTTAATATACCTACTATTTCTTTTATTCAACGAATACTTCACAAGATTTTGAGAATGTAACATTCCATATTATATTGAACATACATAACTTGAAAACACCTCAGATATTTGATGGCACCATAAAGGTTAATTTATTTTTTATTAACTATATAATGTTTTTGGACGTGTTAAATAGGTTAAATTTATAATTGTATCTATATATTATCATGTTTCTTTAATATTTACATAAACACATGCTGTCTTTTCTACTTTCTTGTTATATTAGTTGCTATTTGTTATTCAGATATTTTTATAATTTTGTATTTATTATGTATTATGGCGCATTGGCCAATCGCTGTAATGCCGTAATACTCTATTTTATAAATAAATAAATAAATAAATATATATATATATATATATATAATTCCTACTAGAAAAAATCGTATCGTATTTTGTTCAAAAATGTCTGAGGTGTTTTGAAGTTATTTTCAAAATCTTGTGAATTATTTTTTGTTGAATAAAAGAAATCGTTTATTACTATACTTTCGACCGGTACCAAATAATTGTGTGTGTTCAATAATGATACATAATATATAATTTCAAACACCCTATAGAAATATATAACCACTAGAAAATATCTTTTACTCAAACCCGCGATCACTAAATTCACGCTAATGTGCTCTACCAACTATGCTATGTGCTTCCTATCTAATTACGAAGAAATTAACGAGTAGTTTTTATATTTTTGAGCGCTTCACAAATGAGCGTTAATTTTGACAGTCGTTATATATTTCATTTTCAAATTATGAATGTTTAATAAATAATGTTACATTCTCAAATCTTGAGATTATATTCGTCGAATTAAACAAATAGTTTATTAAATAAACGATTCAAATGAGTGATAATATAAATTTATTTGCATACTGAAAATCGTTATTTCAATTTATTTGAATTAATACTATTAATAAAAATATTTTATTTAATATTATGATAAATGTGACTTTGTGTTTGTGACTTTTGTTTGTATATTGTTATGCTATCACTTATATCCTGCCACCATACGAATGAATGAATTTAAAAAAAGGTATGTATTATTTACGCGGCTTAAACGTCGACCTATAACGTCGTGGGTCCCAAGTTCGAATCCCGGGTCTAGCAAGTATACATATTGTTTTTCAATTTGTGTAGAGTCAGAATATGGACCTAATAGGTTGAGCAAGTGGCTAACATCCATTTCTCGTAAAAACAAAAATCTGTTAATACAAAAACCTCCACTCTATGGAGGCCCATAATATATTATGATCTTATTAAGATCGGATATGGTCGATAATAATAATGTATTAATCTACTTACCTAAGTGGTTACTTATTAATATGTCAAGTTATGTATGAATGACTTTCCAACTGTACACATTTTTTGTAGATTAGATATCCATCGCAAAACTTCTTCTAATAAGCACTCTTCATCGAAGTTATATAATATTATATATGCTTTGAAAACATACATAATATTATTATATATACATATTCATTGTTCTCTTTTGTTATACGTACAATAATATATCAGGATATAGTTTTCTGTTGAGTATTCCATCACTTCAAATCGACAATTCGACCGCGTATTTTTTCCTCCCCTGACAGTTGTCCCAAACCATTTTCTTATCATTCACGTTCAATGCAATATTATCCACAGCGCGGTTTGAAATCAGTGAGTTTTTTACATAGTAAAATAGTGTTCTTAAAATATCTCTATTCATAGTGACGGAATTTATCTTCCACATACAACACCAGATTAATTCATATGCTCTCCATTCCCTCCAATCCAACCTAACCCTATGCTATACAGTCTACTTATATTAACAAACAAATTGTTAATCGGAACTAATATTTATATTAATATGGAATAATGTGAAGAATAAACATAAACATAAAAAAATAATATTTACTACAGAACTTATTCTGAAACTGATAGAGGTTCTCCAATTTCATAAACTTACGGATTAATGTTACTTACTTCATAATAATTTGAAAATATTATTTTATAGTGTAAATATGTATAAATAGCGGGTCAGAATTGATTGGACATCTCACTCGATTACAAGTTTCCGTCAAAGACACATCGCACCGAATTACTGTTATATTTATTATATTGCATCGATTGTACCATTGTAGTTATTTGATACAGTAAATAAAATCTCGCCTCCTCTACAATCGCGAACAACTTTACTACTACCGTATCTCATCTGCAATACCTATCCTCTATCGACCCAGAATACTGACAGTGGTGACCCAGACGTAATATAATTATTTTCAATCGTTTAACTACGAGCGTGTCCAATAGATAGTCTTCGTCACTGGTATGCACAGTGGTACGTCATGATAAAAAAAAACCATAATTTCCAACTACCATCGTACCTAGTATTGAATATGTCACTACAATAATGTGTAATAAAAATATGTCATGCATACTTAAGGGCCCACATGCTCAGCGTATGTCAAATGGAGCTTTTATGGTATTATCAGAGCATAACCCTGAACATTCCTTAAAAGTTGTAGATAATCTATTTATATAATTTTGAAGCCTTATTATCTTTTATATTTATTTTAAACATTTGATGACTGCATAAAGTATTTTATTACATAAAATGGTATTCTTTTAAACCTCTCGAATTAATGTTTTAGAATATAGTCATATTTCAGTACATCCATGTGCAGTGGTGTTAAGATTTTTTAAATTTATTAATTTTTAAACGCATTTACAAAACCATTAGTAAAATTAATGTTAACATTATATAGTGACATATTTACGATAAAAAATATATATTTTATTATCTTTGTGATCCCAAATTTTACAAGAATTAGGCATTTTATTATTTAAAAAATGTGCACGATTAACACATTTGAAGATAATTCTAAAGATACTGATTATAAGCTATGTCTTTGACCATTCAAATGTGATAAACATCCTACGAATAATGATTGCTTTATAATAATTATTGACCTAAGAATAAGGTAGTATTTTTTTTTAATACGCCATTTCTATTGGCATTTCCCAGTGGTTAAGCTACAACATACGGCCGTAGCCTTAAATTGACAAACGATAAATGAAGTAGGGAGTAAGATCATGGTAACGCGCGTGTTTGAACATGTACCGTTTTAAAAAAAATATTTTTTTTTTGGTTAGGTTAACATAACAATGATTTCTATCAAATAAGCCATATACCGCCATATTTCAAATTCAGGTTCGTAACGCGATGGCTTCAACAGACGCGTTGTTTCTAAATGTTAAACTTTGTAAATAAAGTTCAATCCTAGTTATAAGCCAATGAATTACCGTCATGTCAGTTTAAAAATTGTTTCCCATCACGCAAAATGGAGGAGTATTCTTCCATCTATTTCTCTCTTTTTTTGGTTCAACAAGTCTCACGACCGCCCTTCAAATACCGACCCTCGTTCAAAAAGCCTTCGCTTCTTACAAATAACAAGATGCCATCTCTGGGGCCACTTCAGAACATATTCCACTATTCCACCCCTTATACGTATATCTGTGTTCTTCCCTATACACTCTTTTGGATGGGCCGATAGCAACACGTGCGTTCCCATACTGTTTTAACTCTCAGAAAGGCCACCGTAAAAAATCTATAATGCCTGCCAATTTTGAAATGTCAAGCATATTGCGGGAAAATTTTTATGGTTTATATATTCATTATACTAACATTTGAGCATTTTTTTTAAATTATGTAAGTATGATTTAATACTGTTGAATATTTTTTAAAATTACCAATTTCATAAATATACACTCTAAAGTCATCTACTGTTACACATTAGAGCTAAAAGTGCGGAAATCACATTTTTATATTTTTTAGCTAACTATGCAGCTTTAAATGTGTATGCACGTTTTCTTAAGGGGGGACATGCTCGTCGAAGGTCAAAATTGAGTTTTTATTGTATTTTCAAACCATGATCCTGGACACTCTTTAAACGTTGTAGATAATCTATTTATATAATTTTGAAGCCTTATTATCCTGTATAGTTATTTTAAACATTTGATGACTGCATAAAGTATTTTTGTTACATAAAATAGTATTCTTTTAAACCTCTCGCTCTAATGTTTTAGAATATAGTCATATTTCGGTACATAACTGTGCAGTGGTGTTAAGATTTTTTACATTTATTAATTTTTAAACGCATTTATGAAAATATTAGTATAATTTATTACGAGATAATTTTTGTAAAATATTTACGATAAAAAATTATATTGATAATCTCTGTGATCCCAAATTTGACAAGAATTAGGCATTTTATTATTCAAAAAATTGGCAAGATTAACACATTTGAAGATGATTCTAAAGATACTTATTATAAGCTATGTTTTTGACCATTCAAGTGTGATAAACATTTTATGAATAATGATTGCTTTATAATAATTATTGACCTAAGAATAAGGTAGTGTTTTTTTGAAATACGCCATTTCTTTTGTCATTCCCAAGTGGTTAAGCTACAACATACGGCCGTAGCCATAAATTGACAAACTATAATTAAAGTAGGGAGTAAAATTATGTTAACGCGCGTGTTTGAACATGTACCTAACCGATTTTTTTTTTTTTTTTAAACGGTACATGTTCAAACACGCGCGTCAATATCATTTTACTCCCTACTTTAATTATAGTTTGTCAATTTATGGCTACGGCCGTATGTTGTAGCTTAATCACTGGGGAATGACAAAAGAAATGGCGTATTTAAAAAAAACACTACCTTATTCTTAGGTCAATAATTATTATAAAGCAATCATTATTCATAAGATGTTTATCATACTTGAATGGTCAAAAACATAGCTTATAATAAGTATCTTTAGAATCATCTTCAAATGTGTTAATCTTGCCGATTTTTTGAATAATATAATGCCTAATTCTTGTCAAATTTGGGATCACAGAGATTATCAATATAATTTTTTATCGTGAACATTTTAAAAAAATTATCTCGTAATAAATTATACTAATGGTTTTATAAATGCGTTTAAAAATTAATAAACGTAAAAAATCTTAACACCACTGCACAGTTATGTACTGAAATATGACGATATTCTAAAACATTAGAGCGAGAGGTTTAAGAGAATACTATTTTATGTAACAAAAATACTTTATGCAGTCATCAAATGTTTAAAATAACTATAAAGGATAATAAGGCTTCAAAATTATATAAATAGATTATCTACAACGTTTAAGGAGTGTCCAGAATCATGGTTTGAAAATACAATAAAAACTCAATTTTGACCTTCGACGAGCATGTCCCCCCTTAATGCTGAAAATTTGGGAGTCCAATCTCACATGGTTTTCAAAATACTTACTTCCAAAACGACGATAGTCCAATTATTATACCTACTTTAAAACTAACAGAGTGGATGTCCAATTTAGGTAATTTTAGCTTTAATCTATAGCACAAAGATTAATTACAAATGTGCGGAAGTCCAACATACGGAGTTTTAGTCCGAAAGCAAGTGAGTATTTTTACTAGATTAGGTTAACTATTTATTTTTAAAACTGAACGCAAAATATTGAATAGGTATGTAACTTCCACACTTTCAGCTCTAAGGTACAGCTGAGACAATTATTATAGGAATAGTATTAAATAATTTCTTTTATTTTGTTAACTGTCAATTCATGGTGGAACTGCATTGTATTGTTGTTTTTATTTATTAAAACGCATTTTTTTGTAGTACTTATTCCACTTTTATACAATAGATTAGGACCGGTTTCGTCCGCATCAGTATTAAATAAGACGTATATTCAATTACTAGCTGTATGTATAGAGTGGGGGCCCGCATATTGTACATTCCATCTAATTGGGCTTACTTAGATGGCGTGTACATAGAATAGACAAGTCACGCATGATAAATCAACTGACATTCAGAAAGCTGAAAGTAAAACGACTACCTGGTCGACCTCGTACAAGATGGAGGGATAGTGTCGAGTTAGATTTAAAGACCTTGGTCATCCTAAACTGTAGGTAACATTGGACAGATCTGGATGGAGGCAGTGATAGAGAAGGTCAAGGCCCACAGAAGGTTGTAGCACCAGGAATAATGACAGTATTAAAATTCAATTCAATATTTTGCTTATTCTCAAAATATTTTTTCCATTCACTTAACTCATTTAGTGCTGACAACGGTGGCTGGCGCGTTACCATTAGATGGCCATTAGATAATATTAGCATGATAATTAAGTGTAGTAATTGATTAGTAATTAACTGGTGGGCAGTGAATGTGTCCAAAATATAATTTCCTTCCATATAAGCTTTGAGAGCTTTTTTAACTCACTAGTTACTCACGAAAGATTTCTCAAGAGCTTTCCATCAACATCTGAAATCAGCTACTTTATTTTTTTCTTGTGTTTTTCTCAAAACTTGGGTGTTTATGATTGTTCAAAATTACTAACAACCACCTTGTACGAAAAAGCAAGTTATTAATAATTAAAAAAAAAAATGACTAATTTACCATTCACATAATCCTAGATGCTAATTATTTAAAGGATGCCTGCCTATAAAATTTCAATTGTGTGAGGTTTTAACAGCTCTATGACCATATACTTAGAACGAAAAAGTGCACATCCGCATGTCCTAATAGAGACACCATAAGCGCCGACACCCTTAGATTTGACTCGGACTGCATACGGTGTAGATCGTTAGGTCCACCTAAACATCCGAAAGTTCCCTGCGAGGGTCATACAATTGGACTGGCGGCGGACGAATCGTAAAACTGATTACCCGCCATGAGGGTCTTTTACTGCTCCGCAAGGGTTCGCCGCAGATTTATGGCGGGGCGGAAAAAGCTACGGTGCAACGGCGCACGAAGCCGGGAAAACGGATCGCGGAACTTTTTAGTGGACCCTCGAAAAAGTACAACAAAGTATATTTGCACAGTTGAACCTAAAAGTACATAAACCATATACTTCAACCGCATATATAATGTTATAATCTTTATTTGGATACGAACTTTTCCGAAATGTAAAGGGTTATCAAATTAGTACAAAAGATTTATAAAACGTCATAGCAGATATTTTTTTTCTGATTCCCATAAAATTGACATTTGTGTTCAGTATTGTTTGGCAAATCATCATAAAATAATTACAAGATAAAAAGAACTTTTTATATACCACGTTTTTAATTTTTCTGTTGAATCATATCGTCACTGTTCTGGCAGAAGATACTAATTCGAAAAAATGACATATTGAGTTAGTTATACCAAAATGTTCCTTATTTCAAACTTTACCGTCTGGAAACCTTCTTAATAAATAAACAGTCTTTATTTTAAAGTCATCCTTTTTACGATTACTTAATAAACTCACATGATAGACCATTTCAAACATTTTATTAACAACTTCAAAGTCAAATTACACAAAACTAGTATTCTCCAGTTAGTGTGTTCTGCCAGAACAGACTTGACAGAACTTGACAATTCTATGTATTTATAATTTAGGACAAATAAGGCAATTGTCAACAAATCAATTTTTTGCTATTTTGCAACAAACAAACAAACAAATATAGAATACTGAAATTCATTTTGATTTCCATAGTAACGCATGTATATATTAATAATTAAGTTGGTAGGACCACACCCTTAGCAACCAATAATAGTGGATTGGATTACGGATTTCTTCCGTAATAACTTTTCATACAAAACAGAATTAACTGAAAACTAATTCAAGTCTACTTAAAGATTGCTAAAAGTATTAAAAGAATGCATTGGTATCGTGTTCTGATATATTATAAAAGTTTCAAATGTCTCGCTAGTCGGGAAGTTAGTTATTGCAATCGATTGCAAGATTTGTACTGGATAAACAACCACCGGACAAACAAGAATACGAGCTAAGAAAAACGTGGTAAAATACACAGTTATATAGCGTAGGTTGAAATGGATTACAACAATAATGAATCTATTCAAGCTATGTTTCCAGCTTGTTTTACATGAAATGTATAGTCAAAATAATCAACCCACAGAGCTTAATATTCGTAATTTAATTGAAAAATTCTAATCAAATGGTATTGTTTATACTGCCATATTATGTGATTAAAAAAGTAAATTATCACACTACTTCATAATTAGAGCATAATATAAACAGATTATCGACTATAGAGACGAATGAAGAATAGTTGTTAGCCAATCACCCAACACACAGAGTCCTTGCACTTAATCAAATACGCATTGAAAAAAAACAGCTGGCATTCATTTATGACCAGTCATGGCTTCGAACGAGCGAACCACGGATTTTTTTGTACACCCATCAGTTCTACTAACTAGGCCAATATGAGCGCGAAATCTATTCAATGTAGAGTGGAGTTATTATATATTTTGAAAGATATATATATATATATATATTGAAACCAATTGATAATGAGACACCTCAGCAAGTGGACAACTGCTGGGTATTGTTTGTTGGGTTACCCAGTGCGCAGCATTTGACGGTACACTTTTGATTAATTATAATAATATGATAAACGAGGTTGATGAATGACAAGAGCCAGTATCACGGCTTGCAGGCATTCAAAAATATCGCTTGGACGACGGTTAAACTATATCAAGCTGACCCGACCGTGGTCCATGAATAACTTCTGAATCGGTCTGTATAATCGAATTAATCATTAAACGGCAGTTTACATGTAACAAGCTTACACTCTCCCGTTGTCTTGAGGTAACTTGAGCTAACTGCCATTCTACTGATGACCCGTAACTGCTGGTCTTGCAACAATATCTGGAGATTTGAGGTGGGTGGAAAAAAGCGACCATAATTAGCCCAACCAGTACTGAAGAGGCAAGTAACGACCACAGGAATAAATACCCTAAGCCCCGCTGAATAGACGAAATCATTAAGTTTAGTTGATATACGTGGCTGCGATGAACTAGGAACCGAAAAGGGTGAAGGGAAGGCAAAGGTCAATCCAGCATGGATTGATCTTGATTAATGATGATATATTTCTCAAATACTTAGGTAATAAAAAAAATATATCTTTCAGGTGGCGCACTGGATGAAAATATTTTCAACAACACCTACTTTTACAAATCTGTGGAGACACTTTCAGAGATAAGTTTGATAATATTTGACGTGTTTCTGCGCGCCTAAACTTTGTTTTATTCTTTTTTGTCGCCATTTCACACAGACAGGAAAAACCAATGTTCTACACAAAATCATAGTTTTTCCCATTTTTTCTCTACTTAAAGATGAAGTGACTAGTTGCCAATACATCCGAAACTTATTCTTGCCCCCTACATTGTTGACGTAGGTTCTTGACAGGAAATCAATGCGAATATAATATATTTATAATATTTTCAAATTTGTATTGAAATCGAATATATTATTTTCAATTATTCCGTCTGTAATGATAAATAAGAAACCTTTTAATACTATAAAATTATTGGATTTGTGATTGAAAGAAATATACTTAAGTAATATGATAAACTTTTTTTTATTCGACCAATAATACACAAGCATTGAGAATGTAACATTATATAAATCCTGGAGTTGCTGCCAAAAGTTGGTAAGTCGATAACTCAGGTATTTGGACTTAACATTGGATTATATGTATATATTATATAATTATAAATGCTAGGAAAAAAAACAAGGTCATCCGATATATAGAACATGTACATAAAGTACAAATAAATTAGCGTTATGCCCGCTTTAGAGTACATATAATCAAACTTAAAATTGCAATTACTCCATAACATAATTTTGAGACTTACCAACTCTTCGCAGATACATAATTTGAAAACATCTCATGCAGATACTCACTAGAAGAAATACGATATTGTATCGCAATTTAATAAGCATTGCATATTAGAACCTGTTGCCCATAGAAGATACCCGTAGCTTAAAATATGGAATAGCACATTAGCGCGAATACAGCGGTTTTAGGTTCAAATCTAATTCAAGTAAAATTGATCATTTTCAATTTATTATGAAGTCCTCAATAGACCAAATGTGGTAGAATAATTTTCTGTTTGTTACTATATACTGCAGGCATATTATAACACATAATTTATTTTTGTTTTGTTTACCTTTTCCAGCAGGTAATCTCCGCCACTGCTCTAGAACATCCATAAATCAAGGAAGTGAATTAAACTCACGAATAGTGTTATTAACACAAATTTTATTTTATATTAAGTTAAACTGGATGACATAACAATGATATAATACTTATATATCGTCTCTGTTCTGGCAAGAACACACTAACTGGAGAATACTAGTTTTGAGTAATTTGACTTTGAAGTTGTAAAAATGTTTGAAATGGTCTATCATGTGAGTTTATTAATTAATCGTAAAAAGGATGACTTTAAGAAGGTTTCCAGACGGTAAAGTTTGAAATAAAGAACATTTTGGTATAACTAACTCAATATGTAATTTTTTAGAATTAGTGTCTTCTGCCAGAACAGTGACGATATAATATATCGTCACTGACGTTATAATATATCGTCACTCATTATATTATAATATATATATATATATTATAACATACGGTAATAATATGTGGCTGTCGATATTTGAACCGTGAGAACCAAGTAGTGTCAGCAGAATCCATGACCCTCGAATCGCTTTCAAATTAATGTTATTCATTTAATCATTTATTCAATTATTATTTAATACGTGCAATTTCTTTGTATATATTTTTCACCCATTTAAATTACTACATAGTAAGCACTTTATTTACCTCAGCGATATTTGTTAATGTATATTACCTATATTAAATATGTATTTTATCACTAAATGCCTGGGATACTGAGTGTAAGCATTTTCCATCGTAACGGGCTCAATAAAAGGCCATCGTGATGGAACAAATCACTCACTCATTATATTCACTTCGTAAACTGACTCCGATACACTCACTCGATATTCTCACTTTGTAATCTCTCACTCATATTGTACAGAAAACCTAGTGCTTCGGATAATAATACCTACATATTGTACCATTGTATAACTTTATCACTGTAATTTTCAAACTCGTGAATAAACACGCAATCTACATCAACATTGGACTTCAGTTCTTCATTCCTCCATCGCTCATCCATCTTCACATATATATCCAAACTGGTGACCTCAATACGTAATTTCAAATATACCTAACCGAAAAAAAATATATTTTTTTTAAAAACGGTACATGTTCAAACACGCGCGTTGCATGATCTTATTTCCTACTTCATTTAGCGTTTGTCAATTTATGGCTACGGCCGTATGTTGTAGCTTAGCCACTGGGAAATGGCGTATTTCAAAAAAATACTTCCTTATTCTTAGGTCAATAATTATTATATAGCAAACATTATTCATAAAATATTTATCACATTTAAATGGTCAAAGACATAGCTTATAATCGGTATCTTTAGAATTATCTTAAAATGTGTAAATCTTGCCCATTTCTTGAATAATAAAATGCCTAATTCTTGTCATATTTGGGATCACAGAGATTATCAATATAATTTTTTATCGTAAATATTTCACTATAATTATGTCGACATAAATTTTACTAATGGTTTTATAAATGCTTTTAAAAATTAATAAATATTAAAAATCCTAACACCATTTCACATGGACCTACTGAAATATGACTATATTCTAAAACATTAGAGCGAGAGGTTTAAAAGAATACTATTTTATGTAATAAAAATACTTTATGCAGTCATCAAATGTTTAAAATAAATATAAAGGATAATTAGACTTCAAAATTATATAAATAGATTATCTACAACGTTTAAGGAATATCCAAGGTTATGCTCTGAAAATAGCATAAAATCTTCATTTTGACGTACGCTGAGCATGTCCACCTTAACTAGTTATATAACATTATTGAAATATTTTTACTTATATTGTAATATTTAAGTCTGGTATAGGCTACTTATTAAAAGCCTTTAAATTCAATTATCACACTCTTTAACCTATGTCATAGTGTAAACTAACTACTAACGGTATTAAAGTTATTCAACATTATATTCGGTGCCTTAATCTAGATACCGAAAAGCACTAACAAAAGTTTTAAACCAACTTATAAATAGTTGCCGGTGTGTCCCTACCCTAAGGCTATTCTCTCAGTGCTTTTCCGTACAGTTATGAAATAGTTTGAACGAAGTTATTATTGACAAATCCCATTATATCTCTCAAACTTCGATTATTCACAATGAGAAATTTAATATGGGTAGGTGCAAAACACTTCTTTGAGATGAAAAATAGTTTGAATGAGTTTTATATTAATTAATACAACTGTCACTCTGCACCTAGCTATTAGGAAAATTTTATATTATTCAATGTTCACTGTATAAGGTATGTTCAATGCATCGACCATATAAATACAATATAAATATAAAACCGTATATATTTTCAGTTATAATATAATCCTGCTTTTATTTCCTTAAGTAGCTTATTATATGTGTAAATAGTTCATTAAAAAAAAATATCTGGTATTAGAATTTCATTCATTCATTCTCTTGCAATTAGTAAGCCATACAAATAATACATATACTCGAGATATTTACATAATATTATAATCCTGAGAGTATTAATTGCGTTTATATTATTGTCTCATTTTGCTTAAACTTTTTAACAGAAAAAAAAACAAAAAAAATACAGTTTTCATGAAAATAATATCAAGCGTAGAATAAGTATTTAGTTTTATTAAAATTATTTTGATTTGCGTCCATGCTAGTGCAAAAAATACTTTTTTTTCACATTACCCAACCACATTGCAATTTTGGTAAGACAAGTTAACTGTATACCATGGTTTCTAAATTCCGAAAAAATATATCATTATGTAGGTCCTGGAAATAGACGTATTTATATTAAAATATAATTTTTAATAATATTATGATATCTACTAGTTACATAATATATATAGGTATATATTATATTTATCGTGGGTTGCTACAAAAAGTTAGTTAATCAATAATTTAGGTATTTAAAGTTAACAACGGATTTTGTGTCTATATTATATAAATATGTATGCTCAAGGTCATCCAATATATAGAACATGCACATAAAGCACAAAGAAATTAGCATTATACTTGATTTTATAGGACTCAAACTTTCAGATCTAAATTACTCAATAAGTAACATAATTTCGAGACTTACTAACTTTTGGCGACGTAGGGCTACTGCCAAAAGTTGTTAAGTCTCGAAATCAAGTTATGGAGTAATTGCAGTTTGAAGTTTGATATGTCCTCTAAAATCAGGCATGATGTTAATTTATTTGTGCTTTATGTGCATGTTCTATATATCAGATAACCTTAAATTTTTATGAAGCATACATATTTATAGATACATAATCCGTTGTTAACTCTAAATACCCATTTGTATATGTAATTCTGAATAGGCACGAAGTTTCACTGAAACGATTTCAGTGATTGGTTATGGTTTGAATGAAAGCCCTGGGTCTCATTAAGACTAATATTATAAAGTATTACATGTATTACAAAAAAAAAAATAGTGTGTACTTATTTATGTACGCGCGTTAGAAGTTATACTTCTTTGGTGTAACAAAACAAAAACAAAACTTGTGATAAACTAGATTCTTTGACTAGCTCTTAAGGTGACGCATCAGTGAAACGCCAAATAATGTTCAACTGTACGCGCGACGAAAATTTGTACTTGCTTCGCATTCATTGAGAGAACGTGGAGTCGGACGCACGTCACTTTGCTGCGTGATGGCGACGGGCCAATTAATTCTAAAATCGTGTAAAGATGACTAAAAACTTTACCCATTTACTTTAAAAAGCAAACATGTCAATGAATATATTATTATTGATACTAATAGAATAATAAACAGAACATAAAATGGACGTATGTTGGATTTATATGAGAAATAATATTTCGTTTGACAGGCGTCATTTTCACCCGCGACCCGCAATCCGCACATCGCCTAGCAACGATCTTTTTAGACCGTGCCTCAACTAATGCATGGCCTTAATAATTATCTTGTTAAATTAAACACTGTTGGTTTATTTCTATACACTTTAACTTATCTTACTAAATTATATAATGGTTTCTCGTTGTTTTTATTTTTAAAGTATCAACTGCCACCATGACGTTTAATAGTTTGTTGACGTAAGGAATTGCAAATGGCCGACAATAATAAATTTGCTGCCTCGGCAATGGAACAATTCTAAACTATTATATTATACTGTATAATCGTAAAGGCGTAAAGGTAGTGCGTTCGGCTGATAACCGAACAATCGGTGGTTCGAATCCAATCGAGAGCGTTTATTTTTGTGTGAAAAAATAAATTATGTGTTACATGTCATGTCACACGCCAAAAATACACTCTGATCTGATTTTCCAAACGCACCTAAAGAAGTATAACTTAAAAAGGAACTAATACCTAGCGAGCACATAATGACAAAATAATACCTCTGTATACATTGAGGACATTATGTATTACATACGTGTTATCATAAGCTTAGTAATTATAACATAACATTATATTGTCGTAACAAGCCACGTAGTTAAATAATAATATTTCGCAAACTATTACTAAGCGACTTCTATTGAAATATTTCAGTAGCAAATTGAATAGACTCGGCTTGTGACTCTAGCAGAGTAGAATTAGGCTTTACTAGTGTATAGTATATTAGCCTACACAGGCTTCGCTTTGTCGAAACAAACAAAATGAGGCAAATAAATCAAGCTTTTGCAAAGGTACTGACTGCTAACTACTCAGCTAACAGGAAAAGCGAAACTCCGACTCGGTATGGAATATATTAAAAGCGTTTGTCCGATTCCCGTTTGAAAGATTTATTAAGTTTAAAACTTGGACTAACAGGAAATGTCTACTCCATTGGATCGGGTTCGTGTTATTTTAGATAATAAGGAAACGGTAAGTAGAGCAGTGTTACTCAAAGGCTTTATACAAACGTATTAAATAGACACGGTCAAATACAAAAGGGGCGTTAAGAAATTGAAACTCTTACCCTTCAATTAGTGGTCGACAATTAACATGTTAACCACATAAAATACTTAGACTAGATTCAATTCAGATAATAGTGTGACAACTGAAACAACTACACGATTTGTATGGCATTTAAAATAATTAGGGTGCTTAGAAACAAAAGCGGCAGTTTTCGTTTTAGTAAAATGTTGGCGAGTCATTAAAAATATCATTCTTATTTTAATTAGTATAATTTCTAAAAAAAATATTTTTAAATGTTGTCGAGTTGTTAATTATTTCCATTACATTTTAATTTAATATTACGTCCAACTACTAAGTTAATTTTTTTTTTACACGGATACATATTTGATTAATAAACACAGAATTGTTTTTTGTATATTTATTTATTGTTGCATGTCTATTTTAATATTGCATGATTGTATGGCTTTATAATTATAGTAGTTTTATATTATATTATATTGCGAATAACACGCAGTATTCTAGGAACGATCATTTAATTGAGAAATCATTTGTGAACTGCTTGTTTAAAAGATTTGATATCTACTCATCCTTACAGTCAGTATATATTATTATAATTTCGCTGAACGTTAGTTTATGTCAACTATTTTTGTGACGCGTACTTCATTATCGTCTGAGACTGTTAGTTCTAATTTTTATGTTGATAGATGTTACTATAGCATACTCTAATAACATGTTATAACATTTTATAATACCTACGTTTTTTAAACGTTATATTTATATTAGAAAAATAAGATATTTTTTATTGATTTGCCAACATTAAAATTAAATGGGAACTGCCGTTTTTGTGCTAGAGCCCGCAATTATTATATTTCAAAATAAAGACCTCGAATACAGATTGGGTTATAATATATATATGTATATATATAGCATGGTCATATATATTATTGAATCAGAAAATAACACACTGCCGTATGAGTTTTTACTCAGCCCCCGAATATTTAAAAATATGACATTGATCCGGACGAGATGCGGTTTCAACAGGATGACCCTACGTGATTGACCTGCCTTCAAGGTCGTGCAATTTGACATCTGTGTCTGAGCTAGGTAAATATTTACATGCAAATGTTTGTAAACAGTTTTGATACAACTTTCAAACAGATTGTATATAATGTTGATCAAGGAAAAATTTATCTTGATCGTGTCTAGGCATACCATATAACTATAATATAACATACATTTCTTCATGTTTGTAGTTTCACTACTATGGATATGATGGAATATGTGGATGTGATAGCTGTGAATGAGAAGGTCGAGATTTGGTGGTTGCTCCGATGGATGGAGGAGCGAGTTTTATTTCCAGCTTAAACAATCGGTACAAGAGTATGTTACAGTAGTTATATTATAATCCTTATGATACTGTTCTGAAGTCCGAGTCTCTGTAGAATGAGATGTTGTGCAGAGCGATACAGAGACTGAGATACTAACAGACTGGGAACTTATGTCATGGGACATGTCCAATGAATTATGATCCACTATTTATTTTTTGACATACTCATAATCAAAAAAATATCTTAAAAAGAATATTTGGGAAATAATTATTATAATTGAGTCACGTAGTCTAAATCGAGTTTACGTCATTGTATATGACTGACTATATGGAAAAATGGATATTGCAGAAATTATAATTGAAGGAAGCTATTTACTCAGTTTGCCATAATTGAACACGGCGGGAAATGGATATTAAGGAATGTATAATAATTGTGGTCAGTTATTTAATATCGTCGATCAATACGCTGACACAAATTGAGTTGTTCATCCACATGTTTATATTTAAAAATATGAAATATAATTTAAACATAGAATATATTCTCTATATAATATAATAATTACATAATAACGGTTTTCATATTCTGTTTTTTGTCGGTATCGTTTTCAGATATAAAAATGAATTGCGAAAAAAACATATCCAACGCTAATACCCTCCATAAATAAAAATAAGGAATTTAAAATAAAGATCTGAAGAAATTTTAACCGCCCAAAAATGTGGAATGATATTCTATTTCCTCAATTGAAGAAAATGTTTTTTCGCGCAAAAAGATGGCGTAAAACGCTAATGACAATTTGAAAATCTAACGACATCGTTAGTACGAGAAAGGGCTTAAATTGAGTTTTAACAACACGAAATGTTTTAGAAGTTGAGGACAAAAACATAGGTACAGTAATCATCAAAATGTCTGTATTATTTGACTACAAAATAATATAAAAAGTATTGGAAAGATGTTAGTATAAAAACGAAGCGTTGCAATTATGGTTTTCTCTTTTTAGTGTTTTTTTTAAATATATATTATTCTAGCGTCACGTAAGTAAGTATATTGTTTTAAAAATAATCTGTTTTATACAATATTTAATAATATAACACTCGTATTTATATAATTACGGTTGTTCATAATGGATCGGTTCTAGGGATTGCAATACCAAATGAATATATCAACACCGGTATTCGTCAAAACATATTATAGAAAAAAAGAAGTACTTATCAATAAATCGTATCTGTTCTGGCAGAACACACTAACTGGAGAATACTAGTTTTGAGTAATTTGACTTTGAAGTTGTTAAAATGTTTGAAATGGTCTATCATGTGAGTTTATTAAGTAATCGTAAAAAGAATGACTTTAAAATAAAGACTGTTTATTTATTAAGAAGGTTTCCAGACGGTAAAGTTTGAAATAAGGAACATTTTGGTATAACTAACTCAATATCTATTTTTTTCGAATTAGTGTCTTCTGAACAGTGACGAAATATTACTATTTAAATCTATTTAAAAACACTATTTTATGGCGACCTAAAATACATATCTATGTATTATGTTGACTGTTGTAAATAATATGTAGGTATAATATTTTAGAACTGGTAGAAGTGGTCAAATATTTAGGAAACATTCAAATAATATACTTTTTAGAGTAGTTTCCGTAGAAATGATCAATTTTTTATTTTAATTAACAATTTATTAATAATTTATTAATTAATAATTTAACATTATGTAAATATTAGTATTTGTATATATATATATTTTTAATAAATTTGATTTGCAGAAATATATTATATATTATATTGTAGAGCTAATAGAATTCAGAGGGTAATGAAAGAATCCTACATACAATTTGAGGAAAAAGATGTGTGACATGATAGAGGTCATCAAGCTGATTACGAGTAAATGGCAATGGGTCATACAACTGTTGTATTCAAATTGCACTAAACAATCACAGGGATGTCTGCCTAAAATCGGCTAGATCAACGAACTCATCTTTACTGGAAGTACAAGGCTGCGAACAACTAAGAAACGAGAAGAGTGAAAGAAGCAAGGAAATGTCTTTATTCAGCTGTGGATACTACTTAATAATTCCCCATATATCACATTAATTTATCTCAATTATCTGCCCGATTAGTGAAGAATAATATTAGTCCATATATTTTTTTTGATAATCACAGTCTGTGTAACGTACATCAATAATTTTATAAGGAACTAATAACAGCAATACCGCATTCGTTTGTTTTGAAAATCAGGTATTGTCGAGTTTCAGGTAGATATACAGGTAAAAAAATGTTAAATAAGTTCATATTATCTGAAAATAATATCCTTTTTTATTTTATTAATTTATTATTTGATATATTTGTGGCGGGGGGTCTCATTGTTGAGGGACGAGACCGCTATGATTGGGGATGGCCAGGAGGTGTAGATGGAGAGTCATGATTTTGGTGGTTGCTCCGATGGACGGAGGAGCGAGTTTTATTTGCAGCGTAAACATCCAGTACAAGAGTATGTTACAATACTTATGATACTGTTCCGAGGTCCGATTTCGGTAGAATGAGATGTTATGCGGAGCGATTCCAATTCGAATGACATTCCAATGAATTATGATCCACTATTTATTGATGTACTTACAATCAAAATAATATTTTGAAAGGAATATTTAAGAAATAATTATTGTAATTGAATCAGCTACATATAATATGCGTCATCGGATATAGCGGACTGTGTAGAAAAATGAATATCGCGGAAACAATCTTCAGTAAGCTATTTACTGAGTTTACAATAATTGGATACTCCGGAAAAAGGATATTATTAGAGAATTTGTAATTTCGGTAATATATTTAATATCACCTATCAATATTTTGACGCGGATTGAGTTGTATATCACCATATTATGTTAATTACCTATATACTAAATTGAAGGAATACCATTTCACAAAATATACCTTTACTTTGACGAAAATTCTTTGATGGTAAATTAACAAAAAAATACATAAATCTCAAAAGTAAATAATATATAAAAATAATGGAAACAAAAAACAAAATACTCGTAAATAAAAATTGTCAAACATCGCAAGCGGAATCTCATCAATTCGGCGTTGACATCGAAAACAAGTGGGACGTGAATCTATACGGACGGTTATAATCCCTATTTACCCGAAACCCGTGAGTTTTATTTGTTTAGGATTGTCCCACCCCTCGACTGACGGGTCAACACAGCCCTAAACCTCCCACTTATCTGCGTCAAATGAGAGCAATCAACCTTTGAGGGGGTTTTGTTTGGATTCTACGTAGAGAAACTAAGAGTAAAATAATATTGCCTGGCTATATATTCATGAGGTTTGTTGCTGTGACTAGATTGATATAGCATCGCACTAGCAATTAAGCATGTAGAAGGTATCGGGCTTAATCCATATCAAGGACAAAAACAATTATAAAATTAATATCTTCGACTGAGGTTACTTGATAGTATTTAAATTTATATTCTAATTGATTTAAACTTTGTTCTTGTCAATTTGAATCATTTTTTGCGACTCGGGTTTCGCTTTTCAGCATCTTCAGGTACTATGCACACTAAAAATGGAATATGTATAAATACCACACAGTATAGCTAATTATTTACAATATAATTACAAGATAAAAAGAACTTTTTATATACAACGTTTTTAAATTTTCTGTTGAATCATATAAACTTGACTTGACTAGCTTAAACGATCAAAAAAAATGTACTTGATAAAAATAGTACTGAAATGTCATTTTGACATTTTATATTGATTTCCATAGTAACGCAAGTATATATTAATAATTTAGTTGCTAGGACCCCAGACCCCTAGCAACCAATAATAGTGGATTGGATTACGGATTTCTTCCGAAATAACTTTTTATACAAAACAGAATTAACTGAAAATGAAATCAATTCTACTTAGAGAAGGTATTAAAAAATGCATTGGCATCGTGATATGATATATTCTAAAAGTTTCAAATGTCCAGCTAGTCGGAAAGTTAGTTAAAAATCGATTTCACGATTTTTACTGGATAAACAACCATCGAAAAAATAAGAATACGACCTAATAAAAACGTTGTAATAAATACTATCGAACTGATGGTATACGTATATGGATATACTACTTGATTTTGAATTTAAATTCTAATGAATTAAAATTGTGTATTATTCCATTTCAGACGTTTTTCTGCGACCCGGGTTTCGCCTTTCGGTATCTTCAGGCAATATGTACACTCACCAAACTGTAAATACACACTGACAACGAACACAGTTAATTCTAACTGATATAATAAATTAAAGCAATAAAGTAAGTAAAAACTCAATAAAAACTCTAAAAAAAAGTCAATGATCATAATAAAAAATATAACATATAAATAATTATGGATAGTAGAAGTGTTTATAAAAAACTCCTATCACTAATAATACAATCAATAGGCGTATACATCGTCAAAACTCTAATAATAGATCATTAGATAATAATCAAGAGGTGTAAAATCGTCAATACTGGGTAAACAATGGCAACGTATTATATATATTAAGTTAAATATAAAATTGAGTTAACTAATAATAATATTTATATTAATAATATCAGTCTTTAAAAAATTATATTAGTTAAATATTTTAATATGCTACTTTGTCGAAAGGCGAAACCCGGGTCGCAAAATATGACTCAAATGGAATGGTACAAAACTTAAATCTATTAGAATTTAATTATTTATAGTTTAATACCAAATTAATATGTACATCATGACAACATTATTATTGCAATAAAAATAATTAGTTTGGCACAGGAATGATTTAACTGTTAAAAAAATACCCACTCAAATTATTTAAAAAAAATAGGTGCATTTTTTTAATTTGATTAAGTATCTTTTAACCAAGACAATATATCGTCACTGTTCAGAGGACACTAATTCGAAAAAATGACATATTGAGTTAGTTATACCAAAATGTTCCTTATTTCAAACTTTGCCGTCTGGAAACCTTCTTAATAAATAAACGGTCTTTATTTTAAAATCATCCTTTTTACGATTACTTAGTAAACTCACATGACCATTTCAAACATTTTAACAACTTCAAAGTAAAATTATTCAAAACTTGTATTCTCCAGTTAGTGTGTTCTGCCAGAAGAGAGACGATATTAAGTATTATAATATTATGTAAGATTGATATAAATTCTAAATTGAAATACATGCGTTTGCTATTATCAAATGATAACTGATCTTTATCTAGGTGGAATTGGAAGATTTCGATTTGAAAAACATGTGGTTCCAACAGGATGAGGCCACATGCCATATAGTTTGTAAAACACTGACTGATGAACGTTTGATTTCAAGACTTAGCGACATCATCAGATGACCATTAGATATAATTAGCATGTTATTTAAATGTGGTAATTAAATATTAATTTAAAGATCCGCAGTGAATGGAATGAACATTAAGATTTTTGTGGGGTTACGCGAAATGAAGCCTATATGCCAACAATCCGCAAACTCTTAAGGACAACTTAAGGACAGCTTAAGGACAATATCCATGCCATTATGTCATCAAAAATTAGCGTAAGTGGGTTGTGAACAGCAAAATACCCCGGAGAGGTCATTTTGAACGATATAGTTTACCTAATTGCAAAGACCAAAATTATCGTTTGAAATAAATATATTTGCCAAAAGTTATCGATATGTATTTTATTTAAAATAAAATAAAATAATCCAACCAATATTTGTAATAGTTCAATATATTAAAAAATCCTTAAAATAAAATAGACCAAATGGGAGCTCAATCACGTAATCTCAATTACACTGATAATTAAAAATAACACATAGTTGTCCAGACACTTCTGCATGAGCTGGTAGCCTAAGATTGGTTAAGCTTATCGCCCTATTTGAAATGTAAATAAGTATTTATGTTTAGTAAGCTTACATTTATATTTTATTTGTTTAACTCATTTAGTGTTAACACCATGACTGGCACGTTTGGAGTAATTGGCCATATTCGATATAATGAACGTGTTATTTAAATGTGGTAATTAAAAGGTTAGCAGTGATTGATAAAAGGTTAGTAGTGCAAAAGGGTAGCGTAGACGTTATACTATTATATTGGATTTGTATGAATTATAGTTGGTCTAAAACTCTAAAACATACATAAACGTAAATTGGAACACACAAATTTGAATTTTTCCAGATACTGGATTGAAAACTACTCACCCAACGTAGATTTAATTATTATTTAAAAAGAAAATAAAAATGATTCAGTAATAGAACCTTGAAATGTTTATTTCATTTGTATTGAATCGAGCTTCGGTATCGTGACTTCACTAGTATTAAATCACGATAAAGCTAATAATGTCGTGAACAATTGAAAAGTTTGTATGTTTTCGCGGAAACCTTCCATCGAGCCACGGGTAATTTTCATAATTTAATTTCAATGCAACGGCCTTGACATAATAAAAATGCTAAATTGAACAACCTACGTTATAATGAAAATTAACAAAAAGATAAACAACCATGATCTAAAAAATGCGAAACTAAACTCGAAGCGTTTATCATAATTTGATTATTTTACAATAAAAGTACTCATTTGAGACGTTCAAAATATTATGCCATCATTATCTTCATCATCAGCCTGAATCTATAATACACTGCTGGATAAAGGCCTCTCCAAGCTAATTCCTTTTCTATCGGTCCTTTGTATTGAGTTGCCACGTATTTTCGCGGAACTTTATCATTTCATCGATCCAGCTGCCTCTAGATCTACCTTGCGGACGTTTTTTACCTCTTGGATACCACTGGATGACTAAATTTGTCTCTTCTTCGAGCTATGTATCCAGCCCACCTCCATTTGACACTTTTAACGAACTCTATCACATCGCAAACCCTTTGTCTGCTTCCTTATCCATACATTCCTCTTTTTGTCCTTTCGCGTTATGCCCAGCATACACCTCTCCTTACCACGTTGTGCCACTCTAAGTTTCTGGATCTCTCTTTTACTTAGGGTCCATGTTTCATACTTACATAAAAATATAGGTATTTAAACACACAGTCGGTAAATATCATATGATATAAAAAATCTCATCATTTGTTCTACGGAGCTGGTTGAATTCATATCATTCACTTTTCTGGCAAGTGCTTTCATCTTTAAGATATCGATTCATGTGAATTGTTGGTACTGTTCGGTTATCATGAATACAGCGGAAACCACATTTTGAAAATAGCCGATAAACTGGATTATTTGTTAGGTTAACCTAACCAAACCTAACCTAACCTAAACTAACCCAAACTAACAAATAATCCAGTATATCGGGTATTTTCAAAATGTGTTTTTCGCTGTATTCCTGATAACCGAACAGTACCGAATTGTTTCTTATAACTACATTTAAGTCCACAAAATAGGAGGAAATTATTTTCTTTCTGATCAAATAATCAAAGTAAAATGACAATACTAACATAATCGTGACACACGTCCATCGCGAGACAAATTTATAGTATTGACATACTTGTATTTGAGCTCTCATTCTACTCGGTTGAACTTTTGAATAATAGGTAGGTATGTTTGTGGGATTTTTCAAAATAATGTTTTATTACATACATTCCCGACTTCTTTTCGATTCGTAACCCCATCTTATAGAAGCAAAGTAACTCGTGACCCGATAAATTGTAAAAAATCTTTTTAATAGTGTAAATAAAACGCATTTAAAATAGATTCAATTCAATTTTAACATAAGGCAACATATTTAATGATTGAAATTGTAACTCGTTAACCTGCTTCAAAATTCTTGGTTAAGTTTTCGTTATTGCTAACCATATTATATTACTCGCGACATTTAATATTATGTTTCTTATCTTCTTCTTATTGTGCCATCCCCTAGCGGAGGTCGGCCACCATCAAGGCGATCTTATTTTTGTCGTCTGCTACCCGGAACAGTTCGATGGAGCTGCACTCGTACCAATCACGAAAGTTCTTAAGCCACGAAATGCTCTGCTACGCTTTCCATTGATCTCTCCTTGAATGACAAGTTGGGGAATGCTGTATTTTTGTCCTCTCATAATGTGGCCGAGGTATTGTAGTTTCCTGGTTTTGATACTACGTAGAACTTTTCGGTCCTTCCCCATTCGATTGAGAACTTCAACATTTGTCACCCGGTCATTCCAAGGAATTTTAAGGATGCGATGTTTCTTATATTGGTTGTCAAATGAAGACGCGTTAAAAATCCACTCTCACAGAGATACGTACAAGTAAAAAGTAGTAAAACTTTAATGTCAAAATGTCAATGTTGTTGGTTGGACGTTGGACCTTGTCATACTAGTGGTGCGATTTGGTTAAAAATCAATATTTTTATGGTTACTGTTTTAGTCAGTGACGTTACTTAGGGTCGCTATCCATAGATTGGAAACCCATGTTTTATTATAATAAAGAATCCAACGTACTTGTACATTGTATACAAAATACCTCAGATACATCGTTATTTAACAAAATATAATTAAATGAAACGACGTGTCACCCTACTACTAAGTTAAAGATTTATTCTAATATATATTAGATTGATTTATATTTGATGTTTTTCTAAGTTATGGACAAATAACGTCACTTACTATACTGATATTGGAAATGAGATACCTACATTTGAATTTATAAAACCCACAATCATAAAAGTTATTACTATTTTTGTTAATTCAATTTTCCAAGTATAATATTATATATTCCCAACAATCGATTTAGTTTAATATTTCTTGTACCTACATTTAATACACTTTTTGCTATCATAACGTAATGTAATATTCAGATATTGTATATCCCCCATTTGATGGGTTGCTTTGATAACCTGATATTATCATTCCACTGAAGTACCCACCTACCTAAAAAGGGGGCGCAATTTAGATCCGAATCTATTATAATTTCAATTCAGGTCTTTATTTCTTTATTGGGGTTTCCACAGCCTGTTATTTGGTATCTGAGTATCTGTTTTTATTACTAAAATATACAACCTGAAAAGTTTATTCTGTTTTTACTATCATGTTTGATTTTTTCTTATATAAATAAATATTTTGATTAATAATATTAATCAAAATATTATATACATATTTATATAACACTTATATACAAAAAAATACAAGGATCGAGACACTTTTTCGTATTGCAAATGTTTGATTAATAAATAAATAAATATATTTCTCTAAATAGAAAATTTAAATATTTTATTAAATTTTTAGTATAACTACTTCCAGCTAATTTCGTCGTAATTAGATAAGATGCACTTGGTTCAACTGGTGAAGCATATCAGCGCTAATCCAGTAAATATGGGTTCGAATGTCGTCGGCATCGTATTTATTTTCAATTTATTTTTCTAGTAGGTGTATATCTAAGGCATGAAGCCCACCAAAAAAGCGCTCGGTGCGCTCACTACTGAGTAGGCCCTTTCCCATCCGCGCATTACCCTTCACCTATGTAATAAGGGGCCCAAGAAGCACAAAATAATTATTATTATCAGCGTCTCTCATAACAAAGCAATAAAAATATTATTAAATTTCTTGGGGCTTGTAATTAATATTCACAAATATCGGACACGCAATAACTTAACAAAGAGTTCACTGTTATTAAATAATGGCTTCTCGCCCGTCTATCGACGACGCTTCGAGGAGCGTGATTTTGCTTGCCGTGTTCAATGAATGGACTACGTTGTATTTTCGTTAATTTGTATCGCTGAGAAGCTAAAAAACGATGAATCATGGGGCATGCGGGCACAATGCGTCGTCAAAACCAGTGTGCGCTGGCGTATTTGATTACGTTTTATTTTCGATGTTATGTTTGTTCAATAAATTTTAATAATATTACATTATCAAATCTTGTGAATCATTCGTTGGCATGTTGACTTCGTTTCATCACATCCTCCAGAGTGAAAAACAAGCCAAAAATGAAGAAGAACATAAGTTAATTATTAGCTATAACATACAATTCAGTATGATAATATATATTATGGTGATAAACAACAAAATCCTTGTCAGCATATTGATCGGCGGTATTAAATATATTACCTAAATTATAAATTTTCTTATAATATCCATTTCCCGGAGTTTTCAATTATTGTAAACTCAGTAAATAGCTTACTGCAGATTGTTTCCGCTATATCCATCTTTCCACATAGTCAGCAATATCAGATGACGCAAACTTCATATAGTAGCTGACTCAATTACAATAATTATTTCCTAAATATTCTTTTCAAGATATTATTTTGATTGTGACTACATCAATAAATAGCGGATCATAATTTATCGGACATGTCACTCGAATATAAGTTCCCGGTCTGTTAGTATCTCAGTCTCGGAATCGCTCCGTACAACATCTCAGTCTACCGAGATCGGACCTCGGAACAGTAAAATAAAACTCGTTCCTCCATCGATAGGAGCAACCACCAAATCTCGACTTCTCATCTCTCCTTCTGACGACCTTTTCATACACCACAGCATGGCTCCCACAGTTATATATTATGTATATATATGAACGACAGATTACTTTTTCTTTAATAGCATGGTGATAAAAGCCTATTATATTATATCACCGTCTTTATCCCAAATAGATAAAAGTGGGAAAATAAGTACCTACTAAAAATAAAAATATTTACCAAATGTAATAAATTGCGTTGTTATTGTCCTTCAACTATCACGTCTTTTCGTCGAGAAATAACAGTAAATAAAATTAATAATACCGCATATACACATTCTCAAGTCCAATGTAAGATATTCTTAAGTAAATATGGATTCCAGATGAAACTACCGAAGCAAAACGGATCAGAAAATACAAGCGAAATTTATGTATTATTCCCGTTTGGTTTTCCTTGGAATTATTCATGCGCTTAAAAAATGGAAAACAATGTAACATCTCCAGATATGACTATAATATCGGTTATGTTGGAGTGTACTAAAACTAGTTATCACTATTCTGTTTTGTAAATAATGTATAGTCAAATATATTAAATTTGTAAGTTCTATTTTGCAATATAGGTATATTAATATCTTTGTAACCATTCCAAATTCAAAACGCATTCTTATTTTAAAAAATTAACAAATGAATACCTATCTCATTATCTGTCAATTTTGTTGACTGATTACTACTAATTTTATTTTAAAACGTATCGGAACAACTTGAGTGCCATGAAATTTTTTAAATGTATTTTCTTTATCTACGATAAGTTTTCATTCGGTTTTTTTATGCTAAACTCAGTTAAATCTGAGATATATTGGTTATTTAACAACATTGAATGTGGAGTGGGCAAGGTAAACAAAATGCTTCAAGTAAATTGAAATTCATTACAACAGCATAATATGTAATTATGTCTAAGTGATTGGACCTACCTGCAGGCATGTGATAGTATTATTGGCGTAGCAGAATAACTTGTGAGCCCTCTGATTTTTTAAATGTATTTACTGTGTCAACGTATGAAACATTTATATTCAGCTTTTTTGCCAATATACATCTTACAATATTTACCGTTTAACCCAGGGGAGGGCAAGCTGCGGCCCGCGGGCCGCATGTGGCCCGCCGGGTATTTTTTTGCGGCCCGCCATCATTAATTGTACTTCTGATTACGAATAACTTTTTTTATATTTTTTTAAAAAATATTGACAATAGATTAAAATTTGAAGAATTTGTTGTTTCGTTAATGTATTATCTCAGTATGTCTTCCTTGCGTCTCGTCTCACACTATGTAACCACTATTTTCTATGTTGAACATCGTGACACATTTAAATACTTTTAACTCTGCGTTGCAAGGAAAACAAATATATTATGCTCACAATATGGTGAAGAGTTTGAATGGATTTCAATTAAAACTCAAGTTGTTCCTTCGACAAATATCGAATAAGAACGTGGACCACTTTCCAACTTTGAAGTTGCTGAATATACCAGAATATAAATTTGAAGAATATGGTAAAATTATTAAAGCTCTGAATGACGATTTTTTACAAAGATTTGGTGACAAAAAGATTGAGACAAGTTTAGCAACAGTACGCGATCCATTTTCAATAGATATTGATAGTGTACTGACAGAGCTACAACTTGAGATTATTGGTCTGCAGTGTGACACTGATTTAAGAGAATTGCATCGTCGTGAAGATATATCCAAATTTTACAATGCCCTTAATTCAGACAAATTCGAACAACTTAAAGATTATGCAAGAAAAATGTTCGTTGTTTTTGGATCAACCTATATATGTGAACAAACATTTTCGATCATGAACCTCAATAAAAAAAATTTACGATCAAATATCTCCGATGCCCATTTACAAGCAGTTTTGAAAATATAAACCACAAAATTAACACCTGAATTTGAAAAATTGTACAACACTTTCATTCTTCTCATAATTTTTTTTGTGATGCTTATTTTTCGTGATAATAAATAGTGTATATCTAAAAATGGTATTTTACTTGCGGCCCGCCGCACATTTTGAATTTTTGAATTTGGCCCTCCATCCAAAAAGTTTGCCCGCCCCTGGTTTAACCCAAGCTAAACCATATTTTAAAATCCTATTATTTCCTAGAATTCCTAAATCTCAAAATTCATATACCACTTAAGCGAGTAATATACTGTACGACAAGACTGTACACACGTCTCTTGAACAGAAAAGTATGTACTAATATAATTAATTTCATTTTTCACATTAGTGGGAAGACAGGATTCGAATCCGCGACCGACGACATTATAAGCCTGACACGTAACCGCTCAGCCATCGTAAATACCCACGAAATAATAACTAAGTATATGAATTTTGATTCAACTGACAATGTTCGTCTTTCGAATAACCCAGATTCATTCTTTCCAGTCACTCTTTACATATACATACAGTTAGATTCGATATTATGTGAATTAAAATACTATTGTTTTTTTTTTTTTTTTTAAATAATAACCACTTTTTAAAATAGAGATCATGCACAGACTCTTAAAATAACATTTTTCAATTTTCTCAAGAGAGCCTCACAGAGGATTGATTTCTCAAACAAACTGTAAATGTTTAATACATTTCACAGTATTTTTATTTTATCTCTTTATATGAACGAGCTTTAGATGGGAAATAGATATTGGTACGTTTACTATACAATTCATGTGATAAATATAAAGACGCTTTGTAAATATCAATATTGGGAGGTATCAATATAGGATAATATTAACAATATGTATAATATATCGATACCATAGTTCAATAGGGAAACAACTCAAAAAAACTTGTTCCAAGATAATGGCGTTTGAATTTCTTGCAGAAGTTCTCATTTTAAATGTAAAGCCTTGATTTCGATAAAAGTGTATTTTTTTATATTTAATTTAGTGGAATTCATCAATGCGCAATGAAATTGTACAGTTTTAATAAGGAATTAACTAATAAATTTGATTATATAACGGAATTACTGATTAATCTCAGAAAGGGTTATTTGATTTTACGACACATTGAAGAAATTTTTGTAATTTTTTTTGCTGAATTATAAAGAGAAGACCTTTCTACATCGAATGTCATTCTTAACTCAAAACCTGCAAATTTTGAGTTGTTCCCCTATTGAACTATGGTATCGATATGTGGAGGCATCTGTAATTCTAAATGTAAATTAATTAGACCTCACTTTATAATGTATAGTTTAGGATCGATGCGCAAGATGGAACTATATAAAATAATCATTGCGTTAATGTTGACTATCGTTTTTTTCTGTTTTAAATCAAGGTATCATTAATTACCCTAATTACTTACCGACACCCGGATCACTCCAAATTTGTAGGTAGGTTATAGCGTACTTGCACTTGCTAATAATTAAATAAACCATTTTTTTATTCAACGAATAATTCACAAGATTTAAGAATGTAACATTCCATAATATTATATTGAATAAACATGATTTGAAAACGCTTCAGATATATTCCGACCATGTTCGACCCTAATAAGATCATTTATGGGCCTCCACAGAGTAAAGTTTTGTATTAACAGAGTTTTTGTTTTTACGAAAAACGGATATCAGCCACTTGCTCAATCTATTTGGTCCATACTCTTACCTATTCACAAATTGAAAAACAATATGTCTACTTGCCAGACCCAGGATTTGAACCAGGGACCCACGACGCTCTATGCCGATGCTCAAGGCAATGTCTTTACCCACCACAGGTACCTAGCGAAAAAATACGTAGCGAAGATTTCAAGTTATACACATTTATAAATAAATATAAAAAATAATAAAACTATGAATTAGTCAAAAATCTCTTAATACTGCTGAAGACGCGCCTGGCGAGTAATGACCAGGCGGCCGATCGATGTAATTAACGTGCATTTTAAAGATTGTAACTAAAAAAATCATTATCTAGTCAGCAGCGAATGCGCTTGAAATTTAGTCATAAAATATATTATGTATTAATAAGATGGGGTCCAATTAAAAAAAAATTACATTTTATTACATTTTTTACAATAATTGTAAGTTTATCTTTGACTTAAAATAAAAAATATTTTTCTTTTTAATGTTTTCAGATACATATTTATTAATTAACACAGTTAAAATCGTCAATTATCAAAAATATGTCTCAAATTGCAAGCTTCGTATTTTTCCGCTAGGTGCCTCTGGTAGGTAAAGACATCGCCTTAAGCCACGCGGCCATCGTGCGGATATAGATATACACATGTATATATACCTATTGTATATTTCTGTATCTGAGGTGTTTTCAAATTTTGTATATTCAATATAATACTTCTATAATCCTACATTCTCAAATCTTGTGAATTATTCGTTGAATAAAAGAAATGGTTTATTAAAAAAAAATGTATGACGACAAATAGATAAAAATAAACCACTAATTCGACACCCACCATAACTAACCTTCATAAGTTTTTTTTCCATACAAATAGAAGTGAAAGAATTATGTTATTGAATCTCGAAATTAAGATCGATCTGTTAGGCAAGCGTAGAATCTAAAACGTAATGGCTCTGATAAGAATCTTTACTGCCAATAATTCAAGGGTAGAATCGAAGGACGTAACAATAGACATACCCTTATATTATATTGCTTTAGTATAGTATTCAATTAAATGTTTTTATGCTTTACATTTCGTTCGTAGGATTATGAAACCTTCCAAGATTTTAAGGCACCAAATAATATCTCTTGTTAATTAACGTATCTCATGGAATTGGTAATAGAGACCTCAGCTTAGACCTGAGACTACATGTGGTTTGCTGTCAATTCATTTCAATGGAGGCTAAACAATGAAATAATACAGAAAGTTGAGGCCTTCGTGGTGTATCTGTATAATAAATGTACACACAGGGAACTCAGATATAATTGGAACTGAAATACCTAACCTAACCTAACCTAACGGGTAAGGCGAAGCAGGCAACCGATCGAATAAGGAAGAATACGGAATAAATTTAAACACGTGTCAAGAAGACGCCATACACCGAATACTGACAACTGCTCTCGGTTTATGAATTGACGCTCATTTCTTCTTCTTCTTGGTCGTACACTGATGTTCCTACTTCCTATATAGGTAATAATTATAATATATTATCTATCTGACTTTTTTAATTCAAATATATTATGAAATAAAAAATTGGGTACTGTTCGGTTAAAGCGGATACAGGGGAAAACGCATTTTGAAAATAGCCGATAAACTGGATTATTTGTTAGTTTGGGTTAGTTTAGGTTAGGTTAGGTTGGGTTAGGTTAGGTTAGGTTAGGTTTGGTTAGGTTAACCTAACAAATAATCCAGTTTATCGGCTATTTTCAAAATGCGTTTTCCGCTGTATCCGCTTTAACCGAACAGTACCAAAAATTGTATTCAATCTATGACAATAGTATTATTTGACGCATATATTAACCATGGATATGATGTCCTTTTCGACTATCCCAAAATTATCAAGACTAGTTTAAAAGACAATCACAGATAATGGCATTGCAAATAGTAATGTTTCAATTTTATTGAATTCAATTAGAACATTAATTTGATATTTATTGGTATGATCTGATTGTTGTCATTATTATCAGTAGGGAATCCAATCCCGAGCCAAAATTCTGATCCCGGGATTTCGGGATTACAATTTGACAATCCCGGGATCCCGGGACTGGTCCCGGGATTGACATTTTTTTCCATTGTTATTATAAAATTTTTATATTTACAAATAACATTGATAAAATCGGTCAAAAATAAATCTAGTATAATTTATACCATTTAAGACATTTATTGTTGATATTGTATACGTTCAATCTCGGACGTACATAAGTTTAATGGAGTAAATAATATTGTAATATAAATAATAATGTGAATTTAATATGAGATTGCTGTTTCTGATAATAAAGACATAATTAATGGATTAGCGAGATTTAAAATAGTAAAGCAAATAATCATGGCGTACTTATGGCCTTTCCGCTTCATAAATCTAATTAGTCAGCCAAATATGAAACTGCCGTAAAACGTATGATATCATGGTGGAATTACTTTGTTAAAAGTGCGAAGCATTGTTTTGTTCCAATCTTTCTCATTATTAATAATTTATGTGAAAAAAATCAAATGAATCGGCAACCTACACATGGGTATAAATCAAACTTCATTCAAACTCAGTTTATTTCTAATGTAGTTATTTTTTATTAAAAGTATTTTTTCTGTTATATTTTCGCTTTTATTTTATTTTCCATAAAAATTGATAAAAAAATCAATCCCGAAATCCCGGGATTAGGTTTATCAATCCCGGGATTCATAGGTATCGAAAATAGCTCGGGATCCCGGGATCCCGGGATTCGGGATCCCGGGATTGGAATCCCTAATTATCAGATATTTGAAAATATAACTTAATACTTAGGTAACTTATTATATTATATAAAGTCAGTAACCTAAATAATTATTAAAATCTTTAAATAATACGCGACGCCTCTGTGGATACTGCGCCTTATGGCGCCGCGACGCACATTTTGGAGATCTGTAATACAGTCAATGTAAAAATTTAAGACAGTTCCACTCTAAATGTAGATGATAATAAAACGAGTGGGCAAGACAAAGTAAAACCTCCCTGATTTCCCAGTTGACATGGCATCAATAACACGAAAGTACACGACTGTTTGTATGTTTGTGCAGCTCTGGGAAATGTCTTATATTATATTCAACTGTGTAAAAAACTAAGCGAACGTGTTTTTTTACAAGCCGCCAAGCTACATTGTGCAGTAAATATCACGCGAAAACAGGCAACGGTATTATGTATGACACTCTCTTTTTTTTGTTAAAATATTTTTATATCAACATTAATTTTCGAACGTTTTATTTACCCTTAACGGCCCACGTGCGCCGCGTAGGTCAAAATGGAGCTTTTATGCTATTTTCAGAGCATAACCCTGGACATTCCTTAAACATTGTAGATAATCTATGTATACTTAAAATATTATTCGTAGAATGGTAATCACATTTGAATGATCAAAGACATAGTTTATAATCAGTATCTTTAGAATTATCTTAAAATGTGTAAATTTTGCGCATTTTTTGAATAATAAAATGCATAATTCTTGTCAAATTTGGGATCACAAAGATTATCAATATAATTTTTTATCGTAAATATTTCACTATAATTATGGAGACATAAATTTTACTAATGGTTATAAAAATGCTTTTAAAAATTAATAAATATAAAAAATCTCAACACCACTGCCCATGGATGTACTGAAATATGACTATATTCTAAAACATTAGAGCGGGAGGTTTAAAAGAATACTATTTTATGTAATAAAAATACTTTATGCAGTCATCAACTGTTTAAAGAATAATAAGGCTTAAAAATTGTATAAATAGATTATCTACAACGTTTAATGAATGTCCAGGGTTATGCTCTGAAAATAGCATAAAATCTCCATTTTGACCTACGCTGAGCATATGTGGGCCGTTAAGGTGTTTTCTCATTTTTCTAAGACACTACATGAGCGTCATTAATAAAATTTGGCTTACGCCGGACGTATGTTGCGATTAAGTTAGTATCTAATATAACGATGAATGGCTTAAGCAACGGCTTATAGCTTAGTTGGTCCCAAGTTCGAATCCTGGGTCTGGCAAGTATACATGTTGTTTTTCAATTTGTGTATGAGTCAAGAGTATCATGGACCTAATATATTGAGCAAGTGGCTGGCATCCATTGTTCGTAAAAACAAAATCTGTTAACACAAACCTACACTATGTGGAGGGCCATAATGATCTATGATTAGGATCGGACATTGTCGAAGAAAAAAAATAATAATTGAGTACCTTGGTATCAAAGTGGGACAAAAGCCACCTCCTACTAAATTCATGTTTTAATTGATTATGGTAGTGCAAGTGATGCTCTTTTCAAAAAATCCACCAAAAGTATCAAAAACGGTAGTTTTCATAGAAATTTCTGAGTTTAAAGTTGGTATGTTATATGAAAAACAGACACTTTTCACACATGTTTGTGAGTCTCCTGTAAAATTTTGTAAATGGCTTATGTCCCACTTTGATACCAAGGTACTCAATTTACTATTTTCGATCACAAAACAGATTGCCTCTTGGTTGATAAAATTTGAAAAACCTCAGTTAAAATGTAGTTATAAGAAGTAATTCGCATCAGTCATAGATAGATCGATAGCTCAACACATTCACTGCTGACCAGATAATTACTAATTAATTACCACATTTAAATATCATGCTAATTATATATAATGGCCAAGTAATGGTTAAGCGCTTAGCGCGTCTTCAGCACTGAAAAACTTTGATGAAAGCACTTACCAGAAAAATGAATGATATTATGAATTCGATCTACTCGGTAGAATTTTTAATGAGATTTTTTAAATATTATTATTATATTTATCAACTGTATATTTAAATAACTATATTGTTACGTAAATATGCCATATTACGAACGTCTCAAATGAATAATTTTCTTTTTAACTATTTTTTTTTATTCAACGAATAATTCAAAAGATTTAAGAATGTGACATTCCTTTTTATTATAATGTATGTTCAATAAAAAAAAGAATGTTACATTCTTAAATTTTGTGAATTATTCGTTGATTAAATAAAATGGGTAATTAAATTATTAGCAGGTTCAAGTAAATTACAACAAAAAATCTTGGAGTGATCCGTGACGTTGGTTAGTAATTAAACTAATTAATTCCTACTTTGATTTCAAATACAAAAGCCGATTGCTAATAGTAACTCAATTTCTCAAAAAATCTCTTCAGAGAGTATTTATAAGAGCCATTAGTTAAAACTTGTCGCAATTTGGATACCTATAGCATTGTGGTCGTTGTGCGTGGGCGTAAATCCCGAGAGTCGCAGATTCGATTCTTGCTGGGTGTCGTATTTTTGGCTACTTATATATTTTCTCAGATGTATTTCTTTTTGTTCATTTTCATTATAACATAGGTTGTTCAATTTATCATTTTTGTTATGTAAAGATATAAGTACTCGCCCAGCAAGTGAAAGACGTGAGTCCGAGTACCACTCGGCCAAATTTTCTTATATTAGTACATATTTTTGAGTTTTTTTAAGTATCTATATTGGTTTAAACATTATTATTAGTTACCAAATTTGATTAATTATTTTTTTCGAACTGCAGTGCTGTAAAGGTATTGGCGTCCATCAAAATTTTGTTTCCTGGTAGTTACCATCCAGTTGTGTGCTTCCCAATATCCTGATATTGTATTGGGATCGCATGGATGACTTTGCGACTGTCAAATCAATAAATGGATGTTTAAATATGTAATAAATAAATAAATACATCTTAAAATTTTCTTAACGTAACAATAATGTAAAATATAATTAGTGTTATTAATTCTCTATTAATGTACCCTTTTCTGAATACAAATTCATAGCATATGGTAAATTAATATGATTAAGTAGCAGGTGTATAAAATACTCATCAACAGGAAATGTATTTATTCATGCATTATTGCTTTTACCTGACTGCAATATCAGTTAATTTAAATATCACATAATAAAACAGCTGTGGTGCATATTTATTTTCCTGGCTTTGGGCTTCCACGTTCACCTCAACACCAGTATGTTAATTTGGTATTCCAATCATGTCGCCGCATTTAAATATTACTTGTTCAAAGTTTAAATACAAAATCATGATACGGGGATGCCGTGCGGAATCAATTATTTGAATTTGAATTTCCCTCCGAAACCAATAATCGGACCGGAAACGACGCATAGGTAGGTGGCAGGGGTCGACACTACAAACGTGACAATCGTTACCTCTCCAACAAATGCGTTGGCACGCCGCACCACTTGCTATACCATTAATTCAGTCATTGTTAACATTTTTTCTTTAATTCTCAAAAAATAATATATAATATTATGTACTCTACAATAACATTTATCTTATTTAAAGATCCTCAAACCAACACCACTTACAAGCAAAATCACTTACTACATATGATCGATTTTCGACTTCTAACTGGACCGCTTTTTATTTCAGTTCTTTCTTATAAAAGGAGTGGTATTTTATCACGTGTCTACTAGCTCGTATTCTTGTTTGTCCAAGATTTGTATTGGATGATTGAAGATTTTTAACTAACTTCGCGACTAGATAGACATTTGAAACTCTTAGAATAATATATCATAAAACGATGACAATGCATTCTTTTAATACTTTTAACCATCTTTAAGCAGAATTGAATTCATTTTCAGTTAATTCTGTTTTGTATGGAAAGTTATTTCGGAAAAAATCCGTAAAAAGTAAAACACTATTATTGGTTGCTAAGGGGGTCCTAGCAACTAAATTATTAATATATACGTGCGTTATTATGGAAATCAATATGAAATGTCAAAATGAAATGTCAAAATGACATTTCAATATCCTATATTTATTCAGTTTTTCTATCAAGTAACTATTTCAACAACTTTATTAATAGGTACATAGACTTGTCAAGTTTATATGATTCAACAAAAAATTTAAAAACGTCGTATATAAAAAGTTCTTTTTATCTTGTAATTATTTACATTTGAAATTGTGTATCAAACGCATGAAGCATGGTTAAGTTTGGTAAACTCGACGAATATTAACAGCGCTCAGTTGCAATTCCGATTTTATTACTTGCGCCATTTTTTTATGTTCATCGTGTTGATCATGTTAATTTATAACAGTAGTGTGAAGTTCTCCGCAAATGAACGTTCAATACAAATTAATTTGTAACCAACTTAATCACTGGACCAGAGGTCCTTTTTTGCTACGGTTTCTTACATTTAAGCTCCATCTAAGAAAGTAGGTATTATTCGTGAATAGTCTCATGGTGAGAGAGAGAGAGATCATTTTGTCTCATTCTATGAGGTTTATACTTAAGTGTAGACAAGTCATTAATTTTTGTAGTCTTGATAATGGCGTTAAAGCCGAAATAGCTATCGACTATAAAAACATCTTGTAAAACTTAATGTAATTTATATTATAATTTGTGATCTTAAACGCATTATATACAGTCGCACTCGGTTATTACGATCACGGATATTACGAGACCTCGGATGTAACGAGAAAACATTTGTTGAAATTTTAGTTTATGATTCTCTCCATACATTTATTCACTTTTATAACGAGCTGAAATATTGTCAAAAATTTTCTTAAAACTGTTAATGTGTTGATCGTTTAAAAACTATTCGACCCTAAGCAATAAAATCCGACCGGACAGGATGCCACCGGAATCGGATTACGTTTATGACACTAGTAAAGTGTCTAATTATCTACCTAATTGGTGTTTTCGCCGACAATATTGAAAAAGTTGAAAAATTGCATGTAAAAAATCCAATGTTTGTGAAGTCACTATGTACCTACCAGCGTACATTACAATAAACAACTTCTTTTGTTGTTTATTAATGCCATGCTTGTTTCGGGGAAAAAATCTAATTGTGTATTTTTGTTTGAATTGCGACTTTTTGTGTTATGTGACCGCTCATTTAAAAATACCTATTCTCAGATATTACGAGTAACGTTTATAACAAGCAAATTCAGTCGGTCCCATCTTCCTCATAAAAACCAAGTTTAACTGTAAATTTTTTCAGACAATGGAGTCGAATACGCAACCACGTTTTCAAAGACGGGTGCTCAATCAACTACTCTACAGTACAAAAGTATTTTTGGTGAACCATAATAAGCATTATTCTGTATTATATACTTGGTGCAAGATAATAATAGTTGACGACCACTTTAAAATGGCGCTGCGGTATCGAGACATTCTGCCACATCGTTAGGCAATTCGTAAACAAATGGTTGTGAATCCCCCCTCCTCTCCTCTAATTACCCACTATTCTATCGAACCCTTCCACACTTGCTACAGGACTTATATATAAGTATATAGGTATATATAAATAAATACCATAATGTTCAACAATCTGGTTGTTAATGGGTACTATTAAATAATATGTTAAAGGAAATGAGAGGCAATACAGAATGTTAATGTGTTAAAATTCTCTGCGAGGTTTCAGTTCCGATAAAAATGATATAGGTACCTACCTACATACAGTTTACATTGATGAGATATTTTAATACGTTTGACCAAATAATGTAATTCAAATCAGATTCCTCTAAACTACATTTATTTAATAGTTCTACAATTGCAAAAAAATGTTTATATACCAGTGATTCTCATCTATTTTCTCGCCATGGCAAACTTTACAAATTATAATATTTTTGTATGAAACTGAAGAATACTTACTATCAATTTATTCAGACTTTATTTATGATTACTTTTTCTACATTTCACTTGAAAAAATTTAAAATAAGAAAATGAGTATAACTAGAGCGTAGGTATTATCATGGCCCCCACTAGGGGGGGGGGAGTACTGACAGGGCTCTAGCCTGGGGCTCGGGCTTAGAGGGGCCTGGCGTGACGGATCAATCAGATAAGTGAGATAAACACACATCTCAAATTTGCTCCAATAGTAAAAAAAACGATTTTACCGCAAGACTATTAACATTCTAAAATTTGCAGTTGTGCAATGCAATTTTTTATTATTGTGTATTGGATACTCCATAAATCAAGTGAATGTATTGAATATACAAAAAAATGATAAAAACCGAACACCATTTGAGAAACGCTACTACACTGCCTTAAACCTTATCGATAGGTATGGGGCCTGCCAAAGATTCTAGCCTGGGAGGCCGTTTCAGGATGTGGTGGCCATGGGTATCATAATATGATATTTTAATGTACCATTATTGGCAATTATGCATTTTTAATACGTGTGAATTGGAGTCATAGAAAAATTAATATTCTGTACGTTGCCGCATTGAAAGATGGCGACTATAAACTCTTGCTTAAAATCGTAATTTTTTGCGACTTATTTTGACGCCATGCTATATATTTTTGTAACCATGTCCGCTCCTAAGAAGGTCGTATGGGCCTCCACAGGGTGGGGAGGAAAAACAGATTCTTCTGGCATTGAGGCCACGACAAAATTACTTTAGAATGGTATTATTGTCATTTAAAAGTAACGATACCAACACCTAAATGAGTCACATGCACTGCCAGAAGAAATTGACACAATTCTACAAGGTGTAGATTTTGGATGTTTATGTCGAATCTCAAGGGGTACACTGGTACGACCGTGTTCGAAAAACGAGATTTCATGACCTGATATGTTAGTCGTTGGAGATTTTTGTGGTGCGAATGTGTAGAATTATGTAGAATACGTAGTATGTTTTTACTACAGAATAGATTATTAAGATATAAATTATAACGCCAAGCATCTTAGATCAATACTTTGACGGCAGTTTTGGTTTATAGCTAAATGAAAAGCAAGCTAATAAACACCAGAAATATAAATCCTCGCAGAATTTCTTCAAATATTACCAATATTAAATACGCATTGCGCTTAGGTGAGAAAACACCGTCACTGTTCTGGCAGAAGACACTAATTCTAAAAAATGACATATTGAGTTAGTACCAAAATGTTCCTTATTTCAAACTTTACCGTCTGGAAAACTTCTTAATAAATAAATAGTCTTTATTTTAAAGTCATCCTTTTTACGATTACTTAATAAACTCACATGATAGACCATTATTTCAAACTTTTTAACAACTTCAAAGTCAAACTACTCAAAACTAGTACTCTCCAGTTAGTGTGTTCTGCCAGAACAGAGACGAATTACAATGCATATCATAATACAGACGTAAGTATAGAAGATACGAGTATCATAATATTCATTTCTTAATGCATGTTTAAGTTAATTCCATATTTATTTATACACACCACACCGAGAAAGTAATGGACTCACCATTCATTATGTTTGTGTTCCCTGATTTTTACGCTAATAATTATTGACTTTTACCAGAATTACAAAGGTTTTCAACATACAACAAATCATCAATCATACATCAATGAACAAATATTATTTATTTTAGCTTACGAACCTTATATAATACATTAGCTGTTACTTTGTTTTGGTAAGTGTTTTAGAATAAACGTGATTATATTTAATTTTTAAAAGATCAATAATTTATTTTTTAATATCTGAGAATTTTTTTATAGATTTTTTTGGGTATCAACTTTACTGTATTCGCTAGTTAGAGGAAATACACCAAAACATTGCCGAGTTAAAAGACGGTTGTTTTTCTTGTGTTTCCCGCCCATTATCAAGCGGGTGGGTATTTATTCCGGCTCAATTTATGGACCATTTCTCGAATTGCAATGTTCTCGATAAGTTACGCGCTGCGGGGTTTCAGCCAAAGTAAATGATTCCCACTGCAGCGGCTAATAAAATACAGTCCACTACTTAACTACTCTGGTCTGTCTAGTATTCCCATATAAGATAAATTGAAACATTAGCAATGAAACGAGCGTACTTCACCGATATACGGATGGGTGCTTTTCAATTTTTCGTATTTAAATAAAATTATCCACTAATATCACCATTATATATAGTACTTTGTTCACGATTACACTCCATTTTGGGTTCATTATACGTATTCTTCCACTTTTTACGAGTATTATGCAATGACATTAATATGGACGAAGCATCTAGAAAAAAAATGACACTCATTTTTTTGTCGGGTCTGCCGAATGGCGTAATCTGTTCTGACGCCATTACAATAAAGGTGATATTGCTATAAATTCCCGATGCTTTTTGTCGGGTCTGCCGAATGGCATAATTCATATTTTAATATCAATATCGCTCGCTCAAATGAAAATCGACACTAGAAACACTGTTCTAACGCCATTACAATAAAGGTGATATTGCTATAAATTCCCGATGCGTGATATCCCAATGAAAATTGCGAAATTTTGTCACGTGACGTCTACCTATACATGTGTGAATGTCGCGATTCGTCGAATTTACTTGCTAGCTACTGTACTGAGTGCGTTGTCCATTAATAATTTCATTGGTATTATGATATACATATATAATATTATGAGTATTATTCTGAATAATATAATGCTTGATCTATGATATACTTAAATACACTTAAATAACTCTTATATAATAACTAATAGTTATATAAACCTTTCTGAAAATGAGTTTATCCTGACTCCTCTGTTTCGGAATAGTTTCAGTACACATATACAGAGGACACTTCATATCATTAAAAATAAATTACGGCAGAGCAAGTCAAGATTCTTTTTATTTCCTAAAAAACTCTTTCTTTAAGCATTAAGGTGCATGGTTGCTACATCAGTCCCGTGCAGCATCGCTTCGGGCCAAGGAAGTGTGGCACTAAAATCTTTTCATTCTGACACGTTTATAGCGTCATGGAAGGCGGCCGTGAATAAACCGTGGCTGCATATACAAGGCGGCCACCTGCTGATGGGGTAACTCAAATCATAGCCCGAAACAATTATTTTCAACGTAAATGGAAGTAGATTTGAGTTGCCCCATCTCCACCCGTTATGTATAATAATATAGAAGTTATTTATACACGGTCACCATTCATACGTTATAAACGTATCAGAATAAAAACATTTTAGTACCACGCTTTCTTGTCCAGAAACTAAGCTGCAAGGGACTGATGCAGCAACCATGCACCTTGGTGATTAAATAAAGAGTTTATAAAATAAAAAAGGGTCATGAAAGTTGCTCTGTCATCATTTATATTTAGTGAGAGTGTTCTCTGTATCCATTTACTGAAACTCTGCCAGAGGAGTCAGGAGTTGAAAGTGATGGATCTAAGGAGAGATCGGAATTATTCCGTCTGCCATACGACGCTGCAAACTTTTCAAATGCCTCAAAGTTGGCCTTAGTTGGTTCCAGGTACCAAAATATACAGTTAAATATAACATATGACAATGCTATAAATAAGTTATTTATAGCATTGTTTATATTTTTAAATCGGCAATATCGTTAATAATAGCGTTTTCATAGGCAAAACCCGGATATCAAAAACTAATACATCACAAAATAAATCTCGTAAAAAACAAAATCTGTTAATACAAACCTCTACTCTGTGGAGGCCCATATGATCCTATTAGGATCGGACATGGTCGGAAAAAAAAATTAATTATTTCTTTCATTCAACGAATAATTCACAAGATTTAAGAATGTACCATTCTAATTATTGAACATACATAATTTTGAAAAAAAACTTTCTGAGTGTTATAATCAATAGAAAAAATCTTTTTTGAAAAAAGTAAGCCACCCCGGCAGAGAATCGAACCCTGCATCTCCCCGGGCTTACGCCCCATCCGCGCATTACCTCTATGCTACGCGGTGACATACTAATTGCGACAAATTTTAACTATTCGCCACTTTTAATACCCACTCATCAGCGCTCTTCCGTATATCTTAATTTGATAGATATCTGTCAGATTTTAGTTGGACTTATGACCGACCTTCAAGATTATATGGAAATACTCGTACAATGCCTTTTAACAAATTGCAAATTATGAGGTCAAAAAAACTTAATACATTGTGCATGTTACCAAAATGAGTATTTTTCTCTTACCTACTATAATACTACTGTCAATTTTGTATGGTAACCAATGGTGACATCGCCCGGATGGACAGAATTTTTTAGGATCGTAAAGGAAAGGTTAATACAAATAAGTGGACGAAGTGTACTTACAAGGGAATTGTTTTATTTATATGTGCCACTTTTAATTTATAATAATATGGTTGGGCCGATTATAATCCCAATACCATCCTTAAACTTGCAAAAATATGTCACATCTACCATTCTTAATATTATTGTCCCCAGACCAGGGCGACTGATAGTCACGGGTCATGAATTGACCGTAATTGCGAAGAACAGGCAGATACGTCAAGACAGCCGAGCGCGAAAGGTTGTTATAGCTTTACCGTCACTAACTACAGAGTGACTCATATAAAACACATCTGCTCGACCTTCTTTTGCCAAATCTGATTCGGTTTGACCGAACGTCGCGTCTATATCATTCATCCTCATCATTCATTAAAAGTGTATCGTCCATTTACCAGTGCGTGAGTGCGTGAACACCGAACCAGTTAGAGTGCGCGCCAGACCTCTCAACATCAAAGGTCAGTGCCTGGTATTCTCTTGTAAATCGTCCCCCCTTCCCCCCAGATCCTTTACAGTCCACAAGAGTTCAACCCCAATATAAACATTTTATTTAATCGATTAGAATTAATTAGTAATGTCAAAATTAAATACCATATTTAAAGTCAATAATTTTTACATTAAATTAATCCTTTTAGTAGAGTTTTGGTACGCCCGTGCGTTGCTAGTAGCTTTCAGAAAATACCTCCCACCAGTGGCGTCTATCCAGTATCTACGGGTAGCCGTGATTTAAAGGAGACGTCCCACGTATTTTCAACTAGAAGTAAGTAGACTCCCTCACAAGTACGTACGTATTATATCGGAAAGGCGATGATAAATAATAAAGAAAAAAGCGGAAATTACATTACGCTTGGAAGCGATCACATAAATCATACGAGGAGCTCGGATATAAACTCAACGCTTTAAATCGAACTGGTTTAAATTACTTAGGAGCACGTATATATTTGAAATAATATATTTTATAATACGTAGATTATAATAATAATATCATTTTCAACGAGATATTGTCAATTTGTATTAATGACTTTGAAAAAGATTTTTTTACAGATGATCTCAAGGATAATTGTAATTATGGGATTACCAATTAAAGTTTAAAAGTGATCTAACAAATTTAGTTCAATATTTTTTATTAAGGAAACAGAATTTTCATATATTTTACATAACATAATTATTGCAAAATAGTACTTTGAGGCGTCTAATTACAAAAAGCGACAAGTCCACAATTCAATATTTTCGGGAAACAACGTTTTTATGTTTCAAGCTTAAATTATTTGTATTAACATGAGATTATTTTTTCCGTTGTATTCTATGTCGAAATTAGAACCAAATGGTAATTTTTTCCAGCCGATAAACTCTTAAATGTAATAAATATAGGCAAAATAAAATTGGACGTAGCGCTATTTGTACCTCACTTTTAAATTTATTCCGCATAAGGCACATATTTCCGTGGCACTGTCATGAGTTAACCAGATGCTACAGCATGGGAGACGCCCTTTTCAATATTGAACGTTCCCTAATTGGTTGACTTAAACACGCGCGAAATCAGCCAAGCTTTAAATATTATGAAATACGAACTTGGCGCTTTTTTGTAATAAATCGAGACTTAAAATATTTTTTTTCGTAGGGTTATGTCGCGTTTTAGAATTTATAGATCAATACACATTGTGTAAAATTATTTTTCTCGATTTTCACCAAATGTGGACTTATGGCTTTTTGGAATTAGACGCCTCTTATCATCTGAGTTACTTGACGGAATTTGAATTTAAATTGTAATTGACGAAAGCCTTGAAGGACGATCTCAGACGATAATCAAGTAATCGTCACTCCGATATCATATCAATCAGTCGCTATCAAACCTTTCATTCAAGCACGTTCAAAATGAACATCTCAATTATTAATAATATTCATTCCTCACGTATTGTGTTTGTTCGAGAATGAGAGAATGACATAACACTATTAAATACTGAATCCATATAGATAATTAAATATATATCTAAAAGAAAACAGATCTGTCTTTCAATCAATTACTTATGTATTCACATATCAAAAATGAAACTATGTAGTAGAACAATTACAAATGGTGACCACTTAAACTTAAATGAATAAACAACTACAAGCTATTGAGAATTTTATTAAATGAATTAAGAATCATTTCTAGAAATCTGGGTTCCGCTTATCAACATATTATAATATATTATAAATATCCGTTGTTAATATAATATACATCTGACAAACATAATAGTTTCTTACTGTTAATTTAGTGTATTATAGTCTCAACTGTGTTGAATGTTAGGCATTAGTAATCGCCTTCTGATAAATAACATAATTTCGAATTTATGAGAATTTTTTTACTGTTATATTTTAATCATTTTAGCGATCTGCAGTTTAGCCTTTCAGCATCATCAGGCATGTTATACAATATTATGCCTATAGTAGATATTCAACTGATATATATTATGGTTAGTAGCCTACTAGCCTAAATACTAAAATTAACATACAAAAATCGAATTGCGAATAATGCCTTTTCACGTTGGGTGAATATTATTGATGATTGAAGATAGTTATTCCCAAGAGCACATTACCTTTTTGCCAGCCTATGTTGCTGTTAAAACCTCCAATGTAATAAATAAATAAGGGAGACAAAAAAATCTGCTTTATAATGCAAAAAAATCAAGGTAGACATAATTGTATTCTAGTTAACCATTTTTTGTGAATAAATAAATTTATCTAAAGAATAATATGTAATGAGGGGCTCGTAATCAACGAGTATTTAGTATCGCTGAGTTTCAAAACCCGCTATAACACTTTTTTGAAATAATTAAGATATATATATTATCGTTGGATTCGTTATTAAAATCTCTACATGAAAATTTTAACGCCTCTTTCAAAAGCCGCTACGATTAACTGTCATTTATGAAACAAAACCAACCTTTTTAGTTCAAAAAGTTTTTGTTGATTTTCTCAACATAATGAAAAAGTGTTATAGTGGGTTTTGAAACTCAGCGACACAATTTTGTAATAGCATTTCACCATAGCACAGACCGCCGTGAGCTTTATTATCGAAAAAAGATGACCGTATACTATACGTAACCTAACAAATAATCCAGTATATCGGCTATTTTCAATTTGTTTGCCGTTGGCTTTCTGTAAACCGACAAGAACCGTATTTTATTTAGACATGAATTTTATCTCAGTACTATACGATCCAAAGAGGTTGGACGGTCTTCAATGTACGACCATATATTTTCTTGACTTAGTGCAAAAATCCAACGGGTTTGGTAAATGGCTAACAAGCATTCGTCGTTTAAAATTAATATCATAATAAAACATCCACTGAACGAAAATACAAATAATTAATAATGATCGAGGAGATAAAATGATTGTTTATTTTTCCCATCTAGAGCTTGAATGAATGAATGCTTCACGACCGATTCCATTAAAATTATTTGTTATATGCGAAAAATGTAACGACAAAGCGCTCAGTTTGAAACGTAACCCCCTAAGCCACCGTTCGTCTTCGAAGAGAATGTGAAGCCACATGATCGGGGAGGCGAAGACCCTCGGCGTGGTGGTTTCATTGAATTGCAGTTAGGTATGTTTATATATGATTTCAGAAGTTTCCACACATAGACACGTATCTCGTCGCGGTAGGCGTTCGCTTAATGATAAAATCGATGGCGTTATGGCTTTCGTCTGCTCCCCCTGAGTGCCATACACCATCCATATGCCGAGATGCTTCGTTCATTATGGCGGACGACTAGGTATATCTTCCATTTAGCACTCCATACTTTATAATTATTATTTTGGTAGCTATCATTAGTTCTACAATCATGGATAGGTCTTGGCCGTGTAACAGATGTGAATTTTCTAACTACCAATTAACTAATTGCATAATAATACATATATGTATATATATAAATATTATTTGTCTGTCTGTAAGTTTGTTTGTCTGTCTGTCTATCTGTCCCGTATGTGTTCCTATACCAGTCATCAGATAGCGATGAAACTTTCGTCAATTGTTGTGCGCACACCTGCGAAGGTTTGTGAATTAGTACAACCATCTCCTTTGTCTTCTTCTTCATTCTATCTTCTTTTATTCGTATGGTTACTATACCAATCATCCGATTGCGATGAAACTTTTGTCAGTTGTTGTGCACACTCCCGCAAAGGTTTCTGAATTAGTGCAACCATCTTCTTCTTCTTCTATTCTATCTTCTATTCGTATTCGTTCCTATATCAAATTTGGAAAATCCATGCTTCTCACATGGACGGCTATATGTGGTCTGCTCACGCGTTGTAAAATCTTTTGATTTATTCGTGTATGCACCAGACGGAAAAACAAAACATATTGTGTATCTGAAAGCACTTCAATAAACAGAATTAAAACACAAACACTTTCTTTCTTTGAGTGGATTGCAACGCATGCCGGGTACTCACTAGTTTAATATAATAGAACTCACCAATCAAGTACCAATAATCATTATTATATATAATATATATTAATAGTTAGGTATGTAATTAAAGTATGTCTCTAGATAAAACAGTGTACTGCATTTTCAGAATTACCTGTTGCTAAGTATACGATATTCTCATTTTATGCTGGAACTTTTATTTTATTCATTGAATATACATAATTTTGAAAACACTTATATATAATAACTTATAAGCAATAGAAAAAATCTTTTTTTTAAGAAAATACGACACTCAGCAGGAATCGAACCCGCATCTCTCTGGTTTTCAATAAAAGATTGTGAATTATTCGTTGAATAAAAAAAAAATTAAAGAAAAATCTATTGATTGTAACGATTTCTTTTTACAGTGCAAGTATAGAATTTTGTTTAGTAATAATGTCTTTGATTGTATTCGATCATAGGAACGAAAACTTTTGGCACATAAATTCTTGAACATAATATATAATTTCAAAACATTTATTATACCCACTAGAAACAACTTTTTTTTAATACGATACCCGACAGGACGAGGAAAATGTTTTCATTCTGACACTTTATTGCATCAAGCAACACAACCTTTCACAAATCACGGATGCATATACAAGGCGGGTGAATATGGGGTAACTCAAAACTACTCGTATATGACTGGACTATTATAAGAGAATAGATAACAGTTATTTTAAGAGTCAACTTTTCTTCGTTATAAATCTATTAAAGTAAGATATATGTGAATATCATAGTGCAGTACTCCGCATAAAATATATCACTATAAGGAAATACATCTTTACGATTTCATATCACACTGTAATATCACCATGTTTTACGATACAATACAAAAACCTTATACAAAAACAAAACGTCGCAGTATAACACAGTCAAACTGTCTACAGAGACAATCCACGTAAGCCGCAGCGATCCAAAAGTGGGGAAATATTTTCATAAACTGCATTTAAAGGCAAGACTCGCTTTCGTTGTGACATAAGAACCTTTCAGTATGTTGTGACGCTTATCCGGATATAAGCAGAAGTTATGGGTTCCTTTGTATTCATATCCTGTTCTCTTCCAAGCGACGGGGGTGGGGATCTGATGTCATTTATGCTACCCTTGTACTGTTACGCTCGAGGACTTAACCTACGACCCGTTTTGGATCACGAAACAAGCATTTTAGATTGTATTTCGGATTACGTTATGCGTAATATATTGTTAACTGATTTGCAATTTAATAACTTCGAAACATAATACCTAAATTTGGTGCAGCATGCAAATCTCAAACTGGTATGAAAAGGTTATAAGTACATTTATGCGGATACTCGAATCCAAAACAGTTCGTTAAAATACAACAGGGAACGTGTCATTTATAGAGTTATCAAATTAGTTCTATAGATTTTTAAAACGTCACAGCAGCCACTTTTTTTATCACCAACAAAATTGACATTTGTGTTCAGTATTGTTTGACAAATCATCATGGAAAGACATACAATTTTACATCTTATAAAAATTGTTAAAATGTATTGCAACAATAATGAATCTTCTTAATACTATCGACCGAAGGTACTTGATGGAATTTGAATTTAAATTATAATGGATTTAAGTTTTGTAATATTCCATTTGAGTCGTTTTTTGCGACCCGGGTTTCGCCTTTCGGCATCTTCAGGCACTGTGTACACTCGCCAACAGGCAAACACACACCGACATTTTTTTTTGAATTTACTATTCGAGCTACATTTCGGACAATACGTGAAATTGATATTCCAAATAATCAACCTACGGAGTTTACTATTCGTAATTTAATTTAAAAAATTCGAATCAAATGGTATTGTACTATACTTGTCAAAAATGTAAACGTACTGTTGAAAATATCGATGTTATGAATCAAAGTGTAGATGAAAATCCAGAAAATTCAATTACACGTCGTTCTCAAGAACTTGTACTTTCTTATGGCACTACATGGAATATTCTCCATACATTAGAAGACGTATAAAATACACTTAACGTAATAAAAGCGAATGACCATTTGGTGTGTTGATATTTTACTGATTGGGCTTTAGAGCAATTTGAAACAAAGCCATTATTTCATCAAAAAACCATCCTCAGCGATGAAGCTTATTTTTGGTTAAATGACTTCGTAAATAAGTACAATTGTTGCATTTGGAGTAATGAAAACCCATGTGCTATTCTTGAAACACATTTGAAAATAAAAATGGCAATGGAGTTTCTGTCAATGAAACATGATTCCTGATTTTTTCCAGCATGATGTAGATGATTTTAATCTGGACGAAATGTGATTCCAACAAAATGGTGCAACATGCCATATAGCTCATGACACCATCGACTTATTGAGAGTAAAATTAAAAACATGTATCTCTTATTCGATAACCGTCCTTGTATATGACAAATATCTCATTTTCATAGTTTTACATTTTCCAAAGTCTTCTGCGTAGTGTAGTTATCATTTTAAAAATTAAATTTACCTACTTGAATAATTTATATTGAGGTGGTTCTTTAAAATAATGAGGACCATTTTTCAAAGCATGAAAAAGATTTATTGGAAAGTTTTATAAGATATTTTGGCCATTTGTATTATGTCATTAAATACTAATTTATTTTGAAAACAATACTTTTACGTATCTACGCACGAAATTTTTCTTGGCAGGGCAACTTTAAGGGGAACTTTAAGTAATATTGTATTTAATTTTACACGAAGCACGTTCCTAAATAAATACCACAATGAAGTTAGTAATAATTCATTATAATTTAGATCTTTTATACATCGTTAGATGTTTTTTTTTACCTGACTTTACTATAAATATATAAAATGATTGACCGATTTATCATTAGGGTTACTGTTAACTCTATCAAATCATGTCACTTTGGTCATCAATCGGTTACACTAGAGTGAGCGTATCTCTGATTGTTTCTCGCAATTTCAGTATGATTTGGCAAGGGTATGATTTTTGGAAAATAAACCCTGACGGCTAAAATTATTAAACATGGAACATGCTTTGTCTATTGCTTCTCTGAATGCTGGTTGTCCAAATTCGAAAAAAAATTATTTGTCAAAGTAACCGAATTCAAATGATTCAAACAATTTTACTTTTCCGAAAATTATGTACTTAAGTACAATAATAAAACTAAAGAAGTAATAATAACAGACGAACAATACGTCGCACAGAATGTAGGCTACTGAACATAAAATGAAAAAATGCGCGTAAGTAATCGGGGTGGGACGCGGGCTGCGGGCGGGCTACGTGTCTATAGTTATTCTACGTCCATTTTTCGTAACGTTTTTGCGTCGGAGATCATGAGTAAAACATTTTCAATGTTAAAATATACACAATTCATCAACTATATACCTACAACGTTTACAGAAGGAACCCTATTATTTAAAGAATAAAGATATGCAATGATATCAACATTTTGGACACGCTCCGAAAATAAATAAATAAAAATTCCTAGTATAAAGTTTAAGGGTCGTGTGTAAATATTATCGTTACCTGCCTAAATCAAAGCTGCCTAGTTCCAAGAAGGCAAGCCATAGGTACCAGGCCATTTTTATTACACCAGAATTGGATAACTCATTTTAAAAACACGTCGTTACTGGGGAGACTCGGACTTTAATTCTCAACTTGTTATCATCCCAATAATATGTAAATTTTCTTTTTTATCAGTATTTTTTCACATGGTTTATATTCGCAGCGAAATAATTCCATATATTTAACATATATAATTTTCAAACTTCCAATAGAAAACCAACCCACTAGAAAAAATTATTTTTTTTATGAAAATAATACGACATTCGACGGGATTTGAATGGGATAATTTGATAAGCATTTCACGTAAGAACTACTAATTGAATTCGACGTAATTAAGTAGGATGCCCGTAGGTTAATCCATTGGTTACATGTTCTAGTCCCATCGGGTGTCGTTTTTTTTCTAAAAGAAATATTTTTCTGATGGGTATTACATAATATGAATGAGATGTTTTTAAACTATGTATGTTCAATATTCAATTGTTCGCGGAAAATTGGTATCTAAATTAAGCTGTAATCAAATATTATTTTCTGAATCTATGCATACGTTACTTATGACTTTAATTGTTTGTTACACTCGTCTGCCAATCTGTTTTTCTCTAATTTCCCACACCACCTGCTGCAATGCATGCAAATATATAACTCACTCGAATATGTACTATCGTTTGCAATCATGCCACTGAAGTTTTTACACAGAAAATTATTGAGAAATGCTCTTCATTTTTTGAGTTCACAATATCCTCCAACTAAAGATAATTGCGCACTACAAATCGTATGATCACCATAAACATATAGCATCGACATACGTATTTGAAGAACACGACATTTAACGTAATAAAATTGACATTATATTATCAAAAGAAATGTAACAATCCTTGGAATAGCCTCAAACCGCCCACACAACGTTAGAAACTAACTTCTAAAAAAGCTTTTCTTTTCGGGTTTTCTTCAAAAGTAATTTCCTTTTTAAAAAATCGTCTATAATGCGCTCTTTCTTTACAAAAATCCGAGGAATTTACATACAAAAGAATGTGTTAGAGGGAGAATAAAGTGACATTATGGGACAATATATTCTTATAGGCTCTGTCACGGCGTATCAAATATTTTGACAGTGATTTGATATTCAGAGAGGCCGACGGCATATGTAACTAAATTAGAACCTTGTCAAATCGATCCGTCCGATCCTACATGAATAATCGAATAATTCATTAATGAACTACAGACTACACAGTCCTCTACAAGAGTATGCAATCTAGGTAGACCAGCTAGATCGTATATACTCGTACATTATTCGTGACATGATTGTGTAATTAAACATAATTTTTAATAAGTATATTATGTTTTATGCCTCAATTACACATGCATAATTTTAATGGCGTCAAAATGAACCATAATTATGTAAAATGTATTTATTTATTTAAGCGCATAACAAATTATTAATTCAAGACGTTCACAACATGACATTTAGAATAAAAAGAAGTACAAGTAACTGTGACACCCCCGTATGGTCCCCATTTGGGGATGTCTTTGTGTATCTGGAGAGGCCCGAATCGGTATCAAATCCAACAAATAGTAACGGCTGATTGCGAAAATAATTAAATAATGTTAAATATCTGCCAGCAACATTGTCTGAATAGCGTTAAAAAAATACGAATGGCAACGCCGCATTTTGTACGGCTCTCAAGTGACCGTTGATTTTAGCGGGAGCGGGGAGAAGCGTTTTTGACAGCAACGCTGTAAGCAGTGTTAACCTCGCTATCCGTCAAAATTAAATCGAAACGAATTTGTATAAAAATGTAACCATTTAGAATATATTAACTTAAATATACCTTGCCGTTTCCAAAACAATTCCGGTGTGTTATTGTTTACCTCCACATCCCGAATCCAGACGAAAAACCAGACAACAAAATAAAAGTGACTTTTGACAGTGACAGTTCACTTCCAAAATGGAGGGAAATGACATAACTCAACTAGAGAAAAAAAACAATAAAATAGAATTTATAAATTGAATACATAATGCATCGCTAAAATTGTCTACATCTCTAGGGAGTGCATTGTCCAGCCAGTCAGCCCTCGTTAATGGTGACTGGTGTGCCTGACATGAGGAAACAGCTTTCACCAAAATAGGTTATGGCTGCGACAAAATACAATTTTAAAGACTTCTAACTTCGTGTAATTTACACATGCTAATTATTGTAGCAACAGAAAGTAGGAATATAATAAAATATTTCTTTTATCCAGCAAATAATTCACTTGAGAATCTAACATTCTTTACTGACCATACATAATTTGAATACGTCATCGGAAACATACCTACTAGGACAATTCTGGGAAAAAATACAACGACAGACGGGACTCTTTCTATTATTTAACGAATAATTCACAAGATTTGAAATAGTAACATTAATTTCGTCACCTTACTATTAAGACCTCGTAAGTCCGATATTATAGAAAATCGAAGTTTGTTCGACAAAATTTAAACAAAAAAAAAATTAAATCATAACAAAACCTCGGTTCTCTACACTAGTATGCTGTCCATATATCGACAAATTTTAAAAACTCATAGGTCTCGTGATTTCAAACATGGAATTAGAACCCCGTATTTCACAACCAGTATTAGCTGATTCATCGATTAGAGAGGTGTTTAAAATATATTATGTTTTTCCTTCCCCTCAACATTCTTCTTTAACATACTTACGAGGTTTTAATAGTAAGGTGACGTATATTGATTATGCATCATTTGAAAACACTGGATTATTGTCAATGTGCTTATGTAATGTGCTAATTGTAATTAATTACGACGAATATAACTAATAGTTTTTACATGAAATGCTTATCATTCTTTGCCTATTATTTGTTGAATATAATAAGAAGTTTATTAAATTATTAGCAAGTGCAAGTACGTTATTATTAAAATTGTGTCTGTGGTCTGGGTGTCAATTATTAATTAGGGAACTTGATTTAAAAACACTGAACTGATAGCGAACATTACCACAATCATTTTTAAATGTTAATGTCATGTAAAAAAATGATTACTTTTTACAATTTCAAATTCTATTGGACTTAATATAAAATATAAGCTTAATAATAGTAAAAAGCTCTGTTCTTTTTATTTTCCAATAAGTTAATTTCACGATTCTTTTTATTTTTAGTTTATTACTCAGATGTATGAATACATTGCAGTCAACAAATAAATATATATATAATAATGTAGGTTAACTTGGTAGACTGGAGCAGTATTATTAATGACTGTTTGCTTCGCTGGACAATACTGAATAATTAATAAAAATACGAAAGAACTTCTTCATGTTAACTGTGTTAACAATATCTACTAGAACATAGGTTTTTAACCTTTTGACTTTGCTAGGTCACATGTTATGACTAATTTTCTTGGACCGCACATAAAATATCTATTAACGTTTTAGGTCGAGAGATTTTTAAATCGATCAGCTTTTGTACCTTAAATTTAATTCTATTTATAATCCAAGCCTAGAGCTTTTTTTCCCAAAAAAAAATCTCAATAGATCAGGTTTTTCGCCCAAAATTAAAATTTCTTTGAGTTGGATCGAGCCAGGGAACACATAATTAATGGGAACTGAAATACCTAACGGGTTTGAAGTAACAGGTAAGCGATCTTGAGTGTGGAGAAATATGAGATACACTTAAACACGTGTGAATAATACGTCATTCTAATATTTCCTTCATTCTGACAACTATTCTCGGTTTATGCGCTGATGCTCATTCAATATTGGTGTATTTTAAGGTTACAACACATACTATTGCACTCTATAATGTTTGTCTCATTTTTGTAACACATTCACACATTCAAAACCCTGCTTAAAAATGTAGTGTATTGGGGGGAGGGGTATAGCCTGAATTCTATTTATTAATCTGTTCTGTGGATCGAGTTTTTTTAGCTCTTCATAAAAAAAATACTTTTTCACGATCAGCTTTTTCGCCCAATTTTCTTTCAAAAAACTTTTTCTTTTTGTAAAACTTCCACTCATTTTTAGCTTTCGTTTTTCCCTCAATTATTTTACGTGTTCTCGAAATTAATAAAATATAGAACAATTTTCAAAATAATGGACAACATCGAGGAATTTCAGGTTGAAATTAATTTAAAGGACATCATGCTCTAATAAAGGACCCCCCTCTGAAATTAATGTCGGAAGCTGCACATTTTTGCTGTTTATTTCACCCATGTACCGCAGATTGGACAAAAGTATGTACTGAGAGTCAGTAAACTTTAATATATAAACTTTATTTATCACACTTACAACATACACTACGATACGTCATGTTTTATGATGAGTTTTATCAAATAAAATTACCGAAATTTACGTTTCCGTTTATGTATTATTATGATCGTTGTCAATACTGTGTAGTGAAGATAAAGAAATAAAACATTTTGGCAATTAAAAAAACTTGTTTTCTTAAGTTGCAGTAAGTTAGAAATGGGGTGACGAATTGTAGTTGTTTTTATTGTATTTTATACAAAATCCCCTGTTTTATAAATAATATCCAATCTAATCCATAAAACTCGCAGTATTAAAGGGCAAACCTAATGAGGTTTCCCATCAAAATGACATTGATGCACTATGCAATTTACAGATACAAAAGAACCCTGCCGAACTCAATTGCCCCGCGCGCAGTCTTGCCCCGTCTTACTCTGAGCCAGGCGAATGTAAGGGCAAGCTAATTGCGTTATTTGAAGGTCAATAAATAGTGGCATTACCCTAGGCGAGGGGAGACTGGGATGAAACGTGACCGGATCGAGCTGGGGTAAGTTTTCTCCGAACAATAATATCGCGAGATCAGAACTTTACCCCTGTGTTTGGCGAGAGGCGTTTAGGCCAGCCTCTTTGTTTAGTGGGAAAGCGTGATTGATGGGGATGCAGTCTTGGGTTCGATTCCCCTTGCTGTTGGACCAATATTTACCAATGTTTAGTCCAGGCGTGATGATAGTATAGTCGTGTTTGAAATAACATATCTGATGAAGCTTATTAATGTATTTAGGTAAATTGATATTATGTCTGGTTACGTAGCCAAGGGTAACGTGTTCATTTCTAAAAAGTCGGGAGGTAACCGCAATTACTTTATCCATGTATCCATATTCATCATCATCATCAGCCTGAATCTATCCACTGCTGGATGAATGCCTCTTCAAGCTGCTTCCACTTCTCTCGGTCATCTGCATTGCGTTGCCACGTACTTCCGCAGAACTTTATCATTTCATCGATCCAGCGGCCTCTAGGTCTACATTGTGGACGGTTTGTACTTCTTGGATACCACCGGATGACTAGATTTGTTCAACGATTGTCTCTTCTTCGAGCTATGTGTCCAACCCATCTCCATTTAAGGCTTTTCCATATTATTACGTATTAAAATTGAACGTGTTATTTTTCATACAGGCTTTTAATATTTTTTGTCACGGCAAATTCAAATTTCGAAATAATTTATATCGATATTCATTTCACACAAAAATAATTTGCATTTTACACTGGTGAAGGGTGGGCAATGTATAATAATTAATAACGTATTGACAAATTGGTTTTAAATATTATTATTATAATTACAACTAGAAAAATTACCAGATGATAGTGCCAGCAATCAACATTCTTGCCGATGCACTCAATAATACAAATTTTATATGATAAGCAAAGCAATATTATTCTATTCTTTCGTCTTTTCAGCATGTTTGATCCTAATAGGATATTTTGGGCTCCACAGAGTAGAGGTTTGTATTAACAAATTTTTGTTTTTACGAAAAATGGATGCAAGCTATTAGGTCCATACTCTGACTCAAAATACAAATTGAAAAACAATATGTGTATTTGCCAGACCCAGAATTCGAACCAGAGACACACCGTTACTGAATTACCGTTAGGTATATTTATTATATTGGATCAATTGTAGTAGCCTTGTAGATATTTGAAACAATAATTAATAAATTCTCACCTCCTCCATCATCACGTACAACTACTACCGTCTTCGTCTGCAATACCTATCCTCCGCCGAACCAGAATACACCAGTAACATCGTTGTGATTAGAGTTGGGTTTCGGCAATTTCCCGACGGGAATTCTCGAGAAATTTTAGAGATTTTCCATCCCGAATCTCGAGAATGGATGTCGAGAATCTTTTCTCGGGATTCGGGATTTCTTTATTATCAAATTTTAATTGAAAAAAACGATTTTCTACGTGGAAAGTGGATAGAAAACACAAAATTCCAGGACTGATCGGTGCATTTAACACGATTAAGCCAACCTCGACTCAAAATGAGAGCAATTTTTGCAACATCAGGGAATTTTGTGTCTAAAAAGCGTACGCGATTGTCAAACACAGCGATTGACAGTCTGTGTTTTTTGAAATTCTATTTTAATAAGTAATATTTTGAATTATTCTTGTTTTCCTACTTCTATTTTGTTTGTCTTCTTACATACATAAAAATAAATTATATTTTTTTGGGATTTGTCTGTTTTTACACTGATTTTAGGATTTTTGCACGTTTTTTTGAAATTTCCCGATTTCTCGAGAATTCTTTTCTGGAAATCCCGAATCTCGAGATTGAGATTTCCTCGGGAAATACCCAACTCTAGTTGTGATTAGTTCTAGGTTTGTTCTGTGAAATTCAAATCGATATTATTTAAAAAAAAATGTAAGAAATATATTTTTTTTATTTCATTACTCGTTTTAACTTTTCGGAGGTCCCTTTTAAATCCTCTGACGAATCCGTATCTACATCAGTACATCCTCAACCCATAAATAGTCAAAGTGTATTAAAGTCTCAACGTACGTGACAAGACTAGTAATAACTATCGATGAATATATATCACAGCATCTGAGAATATCAACCTCGGGTTTGTTTGATCAAAACACACTTAGGGTTATTTATGTGGGTGTACCACAATACACGCTGAAGGGACTCGGGGAGTACTTGAAAAAGGAGGTGTATTTTTTCTTGTTATTCTGTAAATTTTCTTTTTCATTGTACACACGAAAATGCTATACTAAACAACCATTTAATTATTAATATTAGGTACAATTCGAATGTAGAAAAGCAAAAGGATTTTACCTTCAGTTTTATCAAAATAGGTTTTATTTGATAATAATAATACTACACATGACTAATTACACGTTGTGTCCATAGGGTGTACTCTGCAAATTTCGAATTATTGTCTTTTTTTTTAAATAAGGAAATAAAGTAGAAATAAAGACTTTTACCATCATTGTTGTTGGTATTTCTTTAATTAATATTTTCATCACTAATGTAAATATTAAAAATATAACTTAAAATTATTAATCATCAAGTTTATGTCTATTTTATATCTAAACTATGACCTTAAACTATAGCAAAATCGTTTCTGTGCCAACTGTACCTACTAATGCTCGCCAACGACAAAAAGAGCAGCTTCCAGGGAATATAAAAATAATAAAAAATACGTTATCTTCTGAGGGAGGTTGTAAGGGTAGTATGATTTTCGAGTATAGGTAAATATTGGAAAAACTTAAACACGTGTAATGGAATATGTTATTTTCAATACTTAGATCTGTATCATAATAATAATAATTATGCATTAAAGTCTATCACATAAGCGCAATGCGCATTCGCAATGTCAATAATGAATTGCGCTTCTAACAAGCTCGCATTTGGAGTGGGCAAGCTAAATAGTAGTAACATATTATTTTAACCATATCCGATCCTAAGGTGATCATATATGGGACACCACTAAGTAGAGGTTAGTATTAACATATTTTTGTTTTTTACGAGAAATGGATGTTAGCCATTTGCTCAACCTATTGGGTCCATACTCTGACTCCAAACACAAATTGAAAAACAACATGTGCATTTGCCAGATCCAGGATTCGAACCTGTGATCCACGACATTATAATCCGACGCGTAAGCCGCTCGGCCATCGTCAACGTATTATAATAATAGTAATAGTATATAATTTAAAGCTAAAACTATACTAATTTTATTATAACATATATTCTCACACCACGCTACACTTTCTTCAATGGGGAGTAGTACTAGGCAGCTAATATACTAATATTAAAGTTATCAATAAAGTTTTTACTTATTGTATTGTACTGATTTGTTATACCTATAAGTTAGAGTGAATTGTATTCGTTGTCAGTGTATATTCGCCTTCTGGTGAGTGTACACCGTGTCTGAAGATGCCGAAAGGCGAAAAAAGGGTCGCAAAAAATTAATCAAATGGAATAGTACAAAATTCTCCTAAGACGGTTTTTGAAAAATTTTGAGTTTGATGTATTTAGATGGACATTTTGGTTACCTATAGGCTGGCCAAAGGTTGAACTTTAAAAAACGCCAAAAATCGTTAACAGGTATGATCAAAAATTAGAGTAAATTTCAAAACCCGCTAAAATGGTTGGGTGTGCTTTTCAAAAACCCCTAAAATGGATAAACCAAAATACTCTTTAAAATGTACGAATTAAATAATAAATACATAAAGTTCACAGATTTAATAGATATGAGTTTTTCTCATGTTTATCAAAACTACCTAACATAGTTTTTCTCATTTTTCTCATAACTACGTAAAACCGTTTTAAGAGGTTTTGAAACTAAGCGCTTCATTAAATCCATTAGAATTTAAATTGAAATTCCATCGGTCGATAGTATTAATATTAAAAAACACATGCTTTATTAAATTGATAATCTCAAGGTAAAATTGTAACCGTATAGGGAAAGTTGGTATTTTCTCCGGGGAAAGGTATTCGGAAACGGAACTTAGGAAGTGGGCAATACACATTGCCGTGAACTTTATTCGAAGCGAAAAAAAGCATTGTGCGCCTGTAATGTTCGCTTTATTTTATCGCACGCAATGAACTTTCGGCTGGGGCGCTTTTGATTCCATTGTTGTTGCACCCTTGTTCCCTTGATGCACACTTCGCGTTTACGAAAACGAACACTCGTCGGGAATACTTAATGTGTTTATTACATGAACGCGATGATAATGTATTTTTATTATAAATTATTGGCTGTTTATTGTGCCATAGATAATAAATTATGATGTTCATTGATAACGTGAGAATATAAAAGATAATAAAGATGATAAAATAACGTGACATTAAGAACACAGTACGATTTCATTCAACTCTTTTGTAATGTAGAATCAAATTATAATTAAGGTGACCTATAGTGAATAATATTGAATATTTCCTGCGCATGAAATTAAGGGTCCTTTTTATATCTTCCTAGCAGTCAATTGAATCAGATTTGAGGGTTTTTCTTTTACCGTTTCCATTTTTTTTAAATCTCTATCAAAATCAGTCGTAAGAGTTCTTTTATCTATAATCTTACGCGCTGTTCTCTTTTTAAATATTACTTCCGTTTCCTTTTCGTTATTCAAATTAACAATAGGTAAGAACATACATTCTTCCAAAGAAAATAAAATACGGATTTCCAAATAAACGTCAAAAGTGAGTTATTAAAACGATAATATATCTACACTGCAAAGAATACTCAATAAAAAATCCTACATTGTTAAATCTTGTGAATTATTCATTGAATAAAAAGTATTTTATTAAGGACTACCCTTTCTTTTTCTATGCCTCACGATATTGCTATGGCAGTATCTGACAGGCCGCAGATTTTTAATGACACACCTTGAACGTAGAGCGAAGCTCTTATTAAAATCGCTGTGATGCCGATAATTTGTGGCTTAATATTTCATAATTATTCAAATAGATGCAACCGTGTGTTAAATCTTTTAGATTATGCAAATCAAACGACAGTGGCTAGTAATTTGTGTTTAAAGTCAAACAAAATAACTCGTGAAATTTGTATGTGTGGCCTGTCGATCACGGCCTCGTAGAGATAACTCGCTGAAGGCATGCACCGGTTAAAATAATTTATGAATGGTTATGGTGTACTATGAACCAAGAGACATCTTTTTCCGTGAACCCCAGGCCGCAGGGGTTATCAATAAACCCAATTATAGTGTTAACTCCACTGAAAATTCATCAAGAACATAATCGCGTACGCTGTGGTTTTAACCGATATACGTATTTTGTGGATAAGTGGAAAATAAATCCGTTATTGTCATTCTCTATTTTTCGGTCATATAGTCAGCAAGTACGATGATAATCTCAAAATGCTTATGGTTTTTGGTCAGGCCAAAAGTCATGCAGATGGATGGGCCGTCAAGATTGCAACGGGTTTTCCACTAACACCGGATTTGCATGTCACTGAATTAGGGAGTTGGAGGTAACCCGCAGTGAAAAAGAATAACATATTAATAATATTATAAATATTAATTTTATTCTAAGGCAAATAGAAAAAAAAGGTCTTAACTCTTCAAATAAAATTCATTCATAACGTAGTCTACAACTTTTGTCTAAGATTTTAGATTTATTGTAAGCTATACTGATTGTCATTCTCATTATTTTGATTCAAAAATAAAATGCTTTCTATCATATTATTTAATACCAATTTCAATTTTCCAACATAAAGAAAAAAATATTAATCACTGACACATTTCACAAATCCTTTTTTCAGAACAATATCAAAACAGTTATGCAACGATAACAAAGGAATAATTTTTCGAAACTTTCCAATGCAGAAAACTTTGGTCATTATGTATGTGTGTATAAATTTTATTAAATTCACTATCAACTATCCACTGCATGATACAAACTATTCCTATTTAAGGCTATATTCTAGTCGCAAAATTATACGTGATCCAAGCGAAGCCAAATTTAATATACGTAAATGCACGATATAAGAATCTCGATTTTACATATTAAGTTTTTCTACTATTATGTTCATTAGAATATTTTACTTTTCGAGTGCAAGCATTCATTTTAAAGCCATTTTTTTGTAATTTTGTTATTATAATCACAATCAGCTACGTGAAAATGTACGATAAGGAGTTTATATCATGTTACTTTGTTAAATGAATCTAACATACGTTACTGGATCACTGGGTTAATGGTCACTTTCATCCCTATATTTCCTTCCTACCTCAAATCCCCAGTTATTGTCACAAGTTCAGGTGACCAGTAGTATGTCATGTAAAATCTTCAGTTACCTCAAGACAACGAACGCGTCTAGGCTTGTTATAGCTTTAACGAGAATTCCATGCATACAGATTGATTCATAAAGTTAAGTGCATATTATGAGCGTGTCTAGTGCAACCGTCGTGGAAACTATAATTCTATCTGAGTCTCCATGCAAACTCCGTTAATCAAACCACCTGTGTCCATGTTACCGGCACAGGGTGTCTCCTCATTATCCATATCATTCATCAAAAGTGTACCGTGCGTGTGCTTACTAGGACGTGAGGACATGCCTCAGGGACCAGCTTAAGCCAAGCTGCAGAACATCATAAAAGGTTAGTGTCTGGCATCTTACGTGTAACTGCCCCCACCAGCATCCACCATAACCATCTTTCCACCATTCAAATACAGTTCAATATGAAAAGCGCAACCAGTTAACGATATATTTTTCTACAATATTAGAAATTGTGTGAAAGCCGTTAGTAGAGATTTGTTATGTTAAATTTAAGTTATTTTATACTGGAATATCACTAATGTACAGTAGCAACCGATAGATGAGCATCCTACCAGTGTCTACAAATTATGTGTTATTACCAGGAATCAAATTCACGGTGTAGGTAGTAAAAATAACAAGAAGTGACAAGGTATGGAAAGGTAGTAGACGCGGTACGACCAGCCCTCAGTCATACCGGGTATTTTTGGACTTTCCAAACATTCTGCAGCTAGTTTCATCTATTCATCGTTCACTACGTAGCGTTACCGATTATTTAGATTTCTGAAACATGATTTATATTTATTATGAAGTCACTTTTGAATGGACTTAAAGGCACTAATATTTGTAATTATTTGACCAGAGAATAAATAAAAAATCATAATAAATAATTTAAGTACAATAACCATATCTATATTACAAATACTTTTACAGTAAGTGATAATACGCAAATCAAGTTAATTATATACTGTGTAATTAATTCCCTTCCCCCCGTATAGCACAAGCAATAATTAAACAATACTTTATAAGATGAGATACGTTACAACGACCGGCGCGCAGTGGACTGGTTTTTAGGTAGCTGAGAAACAACTGTTCACATCGTTTGCCCGAACACCTTTCGATATTTTCGTGCATTTTTGTTTGTGCAAAAATGTTTTATTTAGATCAATTTAAATCTCGATCACTACAATGTATAGGCCTAAAAGCTCGCTTCATGCGTTATTATTACGCTGAAAATACGCATGTACCTATTATTAATTTTGAAATTAGTACTATTTATATAATATGTATTATATAATATATTCATTTTGTGCAAAAGGTTTTATTATTGAGTAAATCGAAGTGTATAATTATTGTATATAGTAGTAATTTTGCAGCAGAGTTTCTCAAACTCGTTGTCATAAATTCGTTAACAGATCGCTCAACAACTCGGTGCAGATAATAATATTACACCAGATACATACATTTTCGCTCATATTTATTCATGTGTCTCCATACTAATTCGTAGCTGGCCGAATTCATTATATCGGTGGGGACTGAAAACGCATCGACAATCTATTTGCTCCTTGCATTTTGAGAACAGGTAGAAATTTCCACTTAGCCTGCGCGTATACTTTGATATTTAAATATAGATATTCGTAGACCTATGAAACACTCATTAATTATGAAAGACATTCATAAATACACAACAAAACATTTTTTTTAATTCTTTATAAAATACATAAAAAAAATGGAAATTAAAAATAATAAAAGTAATCATTATTAATTGAATCAATAAGTACAATTATACTCACAGAATAATAATTATTGTTGAATCAAAATTAAATTTGATTATGTTTTTAAGAAAATTCATCGATCATACGTAACGTCTTGACATAGGTTTAACATAATAATATGAAGTTGAATTAGGTACGGGTAAATTGTACGTATTTCATTTTGCCTAATCACAGCGCACCGCAAATATTTATCATTCTGTTCCTATTTCATATTTTTAAAGGATTTATTTTATTCCAAAAATAGCTTGCATACAAGTGTCCACATAGTAAAAATTGGCTGGGAGTGATAAGGTTACGTGTTCGTAAAAATTAAAAATTTGCTTATTTAAAATATTTTTGCTCAGCCCATTTATTTTATTGTTATTAAATGCACCTAACCTCTTATTGAAATCATACCTTGTGACTCTCGCCGTTTTAGTATAAAGTATAATATAAAAGAGAGCAGATTTCAATACGAAACAAATATCTATCTACCAATACTTGGAATAAAACTAATTCTAAATTTCGAAACGGAATTATGAAAACGTTTCGCTTGCTAGAATATTCAGTTATGTTGATCGACTGTATACGTAATCACGGCTTATTGAGATGAATACATTTCGTGTGAATGCCACGCCACACAGATCACACGGAAAATGTGATTTTGCACATAGTATCTATCATACCCATAGTACAGTTAATCCACAAGTATAATAATATTTGAACACTATTACAAGTAAAATAATATATGAGGCGTCTAATTCCAAAAAGCGATTAGTCCACATTTGGTCAAAATCGAGAAAAAAATACGCACGTATTCTTTGTATAATTTTACACAATATGTATTGATCTAAAAATTCCAAAACGCGACATAACCCTACGAAAATAAATATTTTAGGCCTCGATTTATTACAAAAATCGCCAAGTCCGTGTTTCATATTATTTAAGGCTTGGTTTATTTCGCGCGTGTTTAAGTCAACCAATAAGGGAACGTTTAATATTGAAAAGGGCGTCTCCAATGCTGTAGCAACTGGTTAACTCATGACAGTGCCACGGAAATAATATGTGCCTTATGCGGAGTAAGTTAAAAAATGAGGTACAAAATGCGCTATGTCCAATTTTATTTTGCCTACATTTATTACATTTAAGAGTTTATCGGCTGAATCAAATTGCTATTTGGTTCTAATTTCCACATAGAATACAGCGGAAAAAATAATCTCTCGTTCAAACAAATAATTGAAGCTTGAAACATAAAAACGTTGTTTCCCGAAAATATTGAATTGTGGACTTGACGCTTTTTGTAATTATACGCCTCATATAATCAAAATTTGTCAGAAATTATATCATCATGAATAACATGAATCAATCCACTACTACACACAATTGAGTTAACGTCTTGCAGTGGAGGTAGGCTGTTAAGATCCGCCATAAATAGTACACATTAAATTTAATCAGTCATTCGTATTTGTTTTTATTGAACTAAGACTACAATAATTTACAGATGGTGTTGGTTAGTTTTTAAAAATCAATTAAACCTTACATTATAGTTTTGGCCAGTTATGAGCGATTCGACAAAATAGTGCACACTCTTTCATTCATACATATTTGTTTTCATTGGATTAAGAATACATATTACACATATTGTTGGTTCATTTTTTTAAATGCATTAAGCCTGCCTAAACTAAACTATAGTAGATAAAAAAATATTATTCTATCTATAAAATATTCAAAGTTATGAATGATTTAATTGCATAATTTTAGATATTTTATAGATAGACGAGTATTTTTTTACTAGTATCTATTATGGCTTGGTTTTCCCAGGGTTTAATTGAATTTTTAAAATGAACCAACATCAACTGTAAATAATTGTAGTCTTACATCAATGAAAACAAATACGTATGACTGACAAATTTAGTGTGCATTATTTATGACAGATCTTAATAGCCTACCTCCACCCTTCGCCACTGACGTCTGGACCCCGCCCCCAGAAACAAAATAAATACAGATTATAAAAATTAATTTAATATTACTAATTCTTCTTTGTCAGTCATGGCTGAGGGTCGTGACCCAGACGATATCGAATAGCCATATTAGCGGATTGGCTATTCTCCTACCGGTATTCTACGATACGCAAGGCAAGATTGCGCTACCTTTAATTTTAATCAAAGTCGACGATATTCAGACCGCGACACTGAATTACGAATTAGGATGGTGGTGCTAGTTGTTAATTATCTTCGAATGCCTGTTCCCAACAAATAAAGATTTTATTTAGATTGCATTTTAAATTTTGTTTAAATTATTATCATTTATTTTAATATACAACAATCATCATTTTCTACAAATTATGTGAAATATATAGCACTACCATCTAAATTCCGTCATAGCAAAAAGTGCGTAAGGTAAGTATTGTACTCTCATCCGAAGACTCTGGGTTTAAATCGCGGTAAGGTCACAATATATTTATGTGATTTTCTCAAAGCCTGAGTAGTTGTGATTGTTTAAACCAATACATAAAAAAATACTCGTCTATCTATTATCTATCTAAAATTATGCAATTAAATCATATATAACTTTGTATATAATATGGATAGAATAATGTGTGTTATCCATTATAGTTTGGTTTGGAAAGGCTTAATGAATTTTAAAAAATAAACCAACAAAATGTGTAATATGTATTTTTAATCCAATGAAAACAAATAAGTATGAATAAAAAAGTGTGCACAATTTTGTTTTATTGCCGAAAATATACCAAACCTATTATGGTTTGGTTTAGGCAGGGTTTCTTCTTCTTCTTTCACCCTGTCACGTCCCAACATTGGGGCATAGGGCAAGCACAAGTTGGCGCCACTTCCCTCGGTCCATCGCCAACTCCTGTGCCTCCCGCCATGTCAGACCTGCAGCACGTAGGTCGCTTTTGTAGCATCGCTGCAGGGTGAGGGAGGGCCGGCCACGGCGACGGAACCCTTGAGGCTGTGCCACAAGATTCTGCGGAGACATCGATTCTCAAAGCTCAAAAGCCGAGACTCTTGAAGCTTAGTTAGATGCCATGTCTCACAGCCATACAGGAGCACAGGTAGCACGCACGCGTTAAACAAACGACATTTGGTCCTCACAGAATACAGCCTTGACCTCCATGCGACTCCAAGTTGGTTGAACGCAGAGCCCGCCACACCCATGCGGATTCCAAGCTCACTAGAAATACCACCATCATCGGCAACCGTGGCACCCAAGTATTTGAATCTGGACACCAGCTCGACGGGCAGACCAGAAACCCGCAGAGGAGTGTCGGCGTCGATGCAAGCAGCACTGCACATGGATTTGGTCTTAGCGGCATTCAGATGAAGACCCAGACGCATCGAGTTCGCGGCTAGCCTGTTCACGGTCACCTCCAACCTTTCGATCGTCGAGTCAAACACGACTACGTCGTCTGCATACTTCAAGTCGCACAGTCTTTCTTCGCATAGATCGCTTGTGTCATCATGATTCAGGCGTATCCCACTGTCGGGGCAAACCGTCTTACGCATTATGAAATCCATCATGATGATAAAAAGAAAGGGCGCAAGTACACAACCTTGCTTGACTCCTGACGTGATTTCAAAGAGGTCAGAGGATGTTCCGGCTGCTCTCACGCGACATTCTGTATTGGTGTAGAGAGCACTTATCACGGCAACCAGTTTCCGTGGGACACCATAGCCTAGCAGAATTTGCCACAGAGATTCACGATGAGGACTGTCAAATGCCTTTTCATAGTCCACAAAGCAGCAGGCGACAGGTATATTCATCTCTTGGTACTGTTGCAGGAGGCATCGGAGAGTTGAGGCAGGGTTTAATTGATTTTTAATACTAGCCAACATCATCTTTAAATTGTAATCTTAGTTCAATAAAAACAAATACGTATGACTAACAAAATTTAATGTGCACTATTTATGGCGGATCTTAACGGCCTACCTCCACCTTCCGTTACTAGTTTGTAGTATAAAAATAAATACTGTATTGAATTGAACAACTCTAACTTTGACTCCACTGCAATGAGGGGCGATATACAAATATAATATGATACTAATTGTAAATGTATATACAATAGAAAAAGATTGTGCGAAAAATTCATATAAACATGGCCAAAAAAATTGTTCAACCCCAAGAAACGTAAAAAAGCATTTCAAGGAGCGGTAACACGGTCGTAGTATCATTTTACGCCTATGTTCGCCGGGACATTTACACGAGGAAATGTCGTTTAAATAAATACAACGTTAGGCAATAAAGATATGCGATTCGTTAGATACGAGGAGGGAATGAATTTCGTAATGGAACGAGAGAAAAAAGAAGCATTTTTCATGAATAATAAAATTGTATAAATAACCAAAACACGATAATACTGGAATGTATTATTGCTACCCGGCGAGAAAATGTGGAAACGTCTCGCGGTGGAATTCCGCGTGTTTTGCTACTTTGGCGCAGAACTAGTCTGAGTGCTCAATTCGAAAATAAAATATACATAATAATCATATATAATAATAACGATAGCCCCTGGGCCCCTCAGATGATGATTACTTAAACCCTGACGGCTAAAATCATTAAACATGGATACATGCTTTGCCTACTGATTCTCTGAATGCTGATTGTCCAAATTCGAAAGAAAAAATTGCCAATCTCTGTTGCTCTATTTACTTATTCCGGTGACCGGACAAAACAGAACAAGATAAAACAGAACATGACAAAACAGAACAGTGACAAAACAGAACAGCCAGGGGAAAAATGAAACATTAATTTTTGTGGAATCTATTTAGGTTAGGTTAGGTTAGGTTAGGTTAGGTCATTATTTCGTTGTACCTAGTCACCCAATCATTTAAACATATTATATTGATTAAGGTGAGATATCCTAAGCTTGCCGGCAAAGTCCCGTTTATTTGAGGCCTTCTAGCGATTAGGAATGCAGAAATCATGTATATAATTTATTTATTATGGCGTATTGAAAATCTGTGCTATTAAAAATCTATCAACATAATAAAGATAGGACAATTTCAATATTAAATTAATATTTTTCCTGAAATGTCATAGTAATATTTATCGTTGTTCTGTTTTGTCATGGAACCCTTTATAACTTATAACTTTGCACTTTTTTCACTTTTTTACTGCACTGATACGCCTCATCGACTGATTAGCTCGCATTAAATTAGATGACATGATATTCACTTGTATTAATATATGTACTAATAAATAAATATGTAATATATTTAATAAAATATATTACGGAGTGCAAACTTATGAAGTGACAACTCTACATTTATCATAAAAAATGTTCTAAAACGGTGTTGAAGGTGGAAATGTATTTTTTAAATCATTAATTAATTGTAAGAGTACATTATTCTCAGAAGGAATATCGGAAAATCATCTTGACGAAGAGAACTTACCTTATATACCTAATAAAAATGGTTATACGGGTTCAAATCCCGTCGAGTTTCGTATTTTTTTTTCAAAAATGATTTTTTTCTAGTGGGTATATCTGAGATGTTTTCAAATTATGATGGTTATAATTGTTAAAATAAGTGCTATGTTCTAACAGCACCTCTCTTGGGTGTGTTATCATTTAGACGGCTAACTTATTATAACAATTATAATACATCAATACATAAGTATGATAAACTACACTCGATAGCCGCCGATAGCAGTCTTGTGTATTTAATAGATGCGCTGGAATGCCCACACCGGATTCGGTATACTTACGTGAAAGCTTAAAACCGGGAAGCTCTTCCAGATGATTCATAATTAGACGGAAGCTCCTCACGTCCGATGCTACTTATATGGACTAAGTATTAATTTGTAATATGTAATTATATTATTATAACCTGCAGGAGAGTAAATAAGCGTTTTAATTTAATACGATTTCCATGTCAGTAGGTATTATACTTGAATAGTCCCAGAGTGCGGAAGTCTCTTATTCCAGCACATAACATTCAATCATAACAAATTATTAATTCAAGACGTTCACAACATGACATTTAGAATAAAAAGTACAAGTAAATCATCTAGAGAAAAAAACAAATCAATAAATGAAGCGCCTAGTTTCAAAAGCCCCTAAAACGGTTTTTGAAAAGTTTTTACTTAGATATGAGGTTAGATGGATATTTTTGTGACCTAGATGATGGCCAAAGATTGAACTTTAAAAAACGCCAAAATTCGCCAATACGTATCAATCAAAAATTAGGGTAAATTTCAAAACCCGCTAAAATGGTTTGGCGTGCTTTTCAAATACCGCTAAAATGGAAAGCCAAAATACTCTTTAGAATGTTAAAAATTAAAAAATAAATACATAAAGTTCACAGATTTAATAGATATGATTTTTTCTCATTTTTCTCAGAACTACCTAAAATCGTTTTAGGGGCTTTTGAAACTAGGCGCTTCAAATAATGTTATAGAAAAGAAATAAAATAAAAAAACAATAGTAATTCAGAAAAAAATACAAATTGAACGATAAAATAGAATTTTAAAAACAGAATACATAATGCATCGCTAAAAATGTCTACATCTCTAGGGAGTGCATTGACCAGCCGCACAGCCCTCGCTATTGGTGCCTGGTGAGCCTAACATGAGGAAACAGCTTTCACCCAAAATAGGTCATGGCTGCGACCACGCATGTAATTGACGGGTGTATAAAAATTCATGTTTTCCAGAATATCGGGATTGGAAACTATACCACGTGAGAGCAGAGAAAAATGCTTTAAGAGCAGAAGTGACCTGCGAGCTTCAAGAGAATGAAAGAGGAGCATGCCTTGAAGAAAGTTAGTCGGAAAATACTCGTTTGAGAAATTGTCAAAAGGATAATTATTATTATAATAATATAACAAAACAGGTTTTTACTCTTTATCAAAAACGCACTGCGCTGTTTCAAAATCATTTAAATTGTGAACTCGCATTTAATAGGTACATTGCAACGTGGATTCAATTATTAAGCCAGTTCTGCGCTAAGGTAAATGCGGTACTATCTCGGTATGGCAAACATCTGGATAATAAATTTACGTGGAATTTCACGTGGAATTATGCAGTACCAAATTTTAACAGAACATTAAATTAAAATACAGGTCGGAATATCTCACGAAAAAAAATGTAAAGATATTCTCATTTCTGTTTCTTTTCATGGTCAAGTCCAACATTTTTTCACAACAGTTTTATTTATTTCCTTGCATAATAATTATTCATATAAAAACATTTTGAAGTAATGCAAACAAATACTGCAGTAAAAGAACCTAAAAATATTGTATTTTTTTTATGACCTAAGTGTTGTTTGTGGAAAATTTATCACATACAGTGACGATGATTATAGCTACTATCACAATTGAAAGACATAATATGGAACCTGGAAGGTCAACACTCATTGAAGAGACAGGGTTAAAGGATAAATGGCTATCGAGAAATTCATTCACCCTTTCCACGCCCAGATATCCGACGTCTAGTTATCCTGGCGTTCAGTAGGCGGCGTCAAATCATCTTATACCCACGATAATAATAATATATATTATAATCATATGACGATAGTAAAAAAACCATTTAATTGAAAAATAAAAATTCATTTAAAAACATAACGACAAAAATAATATCATAAAACTGGTAATTTAACAAATCACAGTAGGACCGGCATGGCATCAATCCACACAACAAGCTCTGGTTTGGCCTGGTGTATATCTGAAACTTTTTCTAGGAAGTCATACATGATGCATGACTCTGTGCTCCACATTCGCGAAATCTTTCAAGCTTTACTTCAAGCTAATATAAACACACATGCGATTATATTATATATACAAGGCTACTATCGGCGGCTATTGAGAGTAGTTTATCATATTATGTATTAATGAAGTTCATTATTACAATAAATTAGCCATCTAAACTTTCTATCTCGCTCTAAAAGTTAACACAGCGAAGACAGGTGCTGTTAAAACATAGCACTTTTTGACAGTACAAACGGTTAACTTATTCTAACAATTAACCTCCTTAATACATAAATATAATAAACTACCCTCGATAGGCGCCGATAGCCACTGATAGCAACCTTGTGTATAGAATAAATGCGCTAGAATGCTCATCCCGGTTCAATTCTTAAAAATTATGCGGAATAAGTTCTGCATACAATGTTTTTCTTTAATAATATTGTAAGTAATATTGTTAGTAAGTTTCCAACATTAATTATTTGTAGCTAGAAATGACGTCTTGTAACTCATCTTTAGTAAAAACTATAGGGTCCACCATACGAGGTATATGTTAGCGTCTCAGATAACATTGGCATAAAATCACTGAAATTATAACAGATAATTAATTATTACTGTGGAAATAATCATGATATTACGATTCTGCATCCCATACGTATAAACTTAAGTTAGAAAATCCCCTTCGACCCACTATTGTTTATTCCAATATCAGCTAGATGCTACAATATTTTTGATAATAGTACTATCATTATCATTAGCCGTGGTCGATCCACTACTGGATCAAGGCCTCTTCTAATTTCCACCACTCTTCTTGATCTCATGTTCTTCGCTGCCATATACATCTACCAAACTTTATGAGTTCGTCTATCCAGCGAAGTTTAGGGCATCCCTGTGGTTGTGTAGTATCCATTCTTCTTCGTCGTGTCGGGTCTTCAATAACTACAATATCCAGAAGTTATAGAAGGCAACACCATTTTCCGCGGCTTCAAGAATCTCGTCGAAGTTACAACGTTGTAGTTACAACAAGTGCTACATGCTTTGCATTTGAGCGCACTCGCAGGTTTGGTTATCAGAGAACCCCCACTTCACCATGTTGTCACTGGTGAGCCCTACCATGGTTCTCAGTTTATTTAGGGCTTTAGTGTTCATTGAGTACCACTGTATGAAGGTATTTATACAGCGGTTTTCCACTCTCTGACCGATATGTCCATTCTATTGCCATGTTATCTGCTTAGCAACCTTTATCACATCTGCTTCTTTATCATTTTGTTTCTTTTGTTGTTTTTCTCCGCGTTTTTCCCAACCCTTCTATTCCACGTTGCTCTAATTGTAATTTTTTGATTTCTCTTCATTAGGAATCCATATTATTTATACGTATACGTGAGCACTGATAACATACATTGGTTGAACACTTTACGCTTAAGACACAATGGCAGGTCACTTTTGAAGATATTATTTAGGCGCCCAAATGCAGTACATTGGTTCTACAAGCTATCGTTAATTATTAACATTATTAATTGTCAAAACGAATTTTTGTCTGAAATCTTGCTAACTCGTCTTACAAAGCGTTATGTGTCATTCTCATTTTCACAACAAAAACAAAAAACGTTTTGCGATTTGTCTTTTTTGCTTTGCTTTAAGCGAAGAAGGAAACACAGAATTCGTCCGCAGTGAAAAATAAAAATTAAAAGTTTTTTAATAAAGACCGAAGAATTCTTAAAAGTTAATTTCGCAGTAGCTGCAGTGGAACGGATTACTCAATTACAGTTCTAATTAAAAACGGAAGGTCGGAGAAGAAAAAAATCCCAAGAGTGTATTTTTTTAATTTAATTTTTCCTTTTTTTACGTTAACGCTGCGCGATGAAAAATTTCGACGTGCCTATTTCGAAGAAAACTACGATATTATTTGTATCGTAGAAGAAAAAAAACAATAAATAGCAAAAAACTAATAATTTTGAACAAAACCTTCTTTCTATATAAGTACAGACAAAACCTAAATAAATTGAATTAAATCTTAAACATAACATAATCACTAAAATATTTATTTGCCAACCGTTATCCATTTTACAAAGTTTAGATGACAATAAAGGCCCACCCACATTGAGGTGCATATCGCGGACTATCACGTGAACTCACGGTGATAAAAATGTCTATGGTTTCGTCATTTCGCAGAATATTTTGAACGTACACCATCTCGTAAATTCACTGAATAATGACACTGATGAAGAGTGCCTACTTTAATATATTAATAATTTGAGTTATTATTAATTATTCATGCTAATTTCAATTAATTTTAACAGTTTTTACGTGTGCGTACGTTAAAATACATGCGGCATAACATTCATAGATAATAGAACACAGCCTGCAGACCATAGATAATAGACAACATTCTCATAGAAAATACATAGTGCCAACTGCTAAACACAAAATAGAACGTCAGTTTGACAGTTTGACGTGACAGACGAAAAATGTTGGTATGTGGAATATAATAAAAACATTCAATTGTCCTTCATTGAATCATGCAGGTGCCGATGCATTGAAGTTCAACGTGAAATGCGCTAATGATTACGGCAGATTTTGCCAACTGACAATGTTCGTTTAAAGGTTCAAAATGTGCTACGGGATGGGAGCATCAGTCTGATAAGATTTTAAACACTAAGAACAACGACATTACACATTTTTTTCCCATAGCGGCAGCCCGTGAGAGCAGGCGACAAGCACCGTGACATGCACCTCAATGTGGGTGGGCCTTAACTTACAATATTTAAATTTTTGGGCGATGGCTCTTGTTGTTATGATAAGTTCTCTTAAAATTCGTCTATAAAATAGATATTTTCAATAGTTAGCTTACTTTCAATTGATAATTTTATTATTGTAATAATTATGAAAGATTTATTTGGAGACTTTTTGATAGAACGATATTGATAAAACTTTTTGAATATTCATAACAATTCGATTACTAAGAAAACAGGTTCAAATGAAATGGCCGCTGAAACAAAAGACAGCTGTCTGTTTTTGACAATACTATTGAACAAAGCAATATTTTAAATGGCCCCAGTTAGCGGAGCGAAGTGCCTCAATTATCGCGATACAAAGACTCTACGTTAATATTAATTTACTAAAACTAAGAAAATTATTACAACAGTAATATTAATTTAATCTATTTCGCAACACAATACAATTAGTCGAGAAAGGACAAATTTCAAACAAAAAACTAGTAGCATATTTTCAACAAAGAGACGGGGATTTTCTACAGACTTTCGTTAAAATAATTTTCATATTTTAACTAAAATTAATTAATTAGAAATTTAATAGTTAAATCGTCAGTGTCTCTATGTATAGAAAAGAATAATAGCATTTTAATCATTTAAGGTACAATGAAATAATGAGTGTCAACAATAATAATGATCGGAACATGCTGGTAACTAACTGTGTTTGGGCCAATTATGGTAGCGTGAATCACATATAAAGTTCCTACCCACGTCCATAAGTATTACTGCCATCCAGGCACTACTGTACCAGACAATTTAATAAATACATAACAAGCAGTTATCGTCAGACCATAAACGCGTCAAGACGTCCACTCGTTTTACCTTGGCGTCATCAAAGAAGTAATTCAATTACAAATTACGGTAATTCTTAAACAACCATCAACTCATCACCCAACCATCCATTCAATAAAGTACAGTGTAACCGGGAGAGTGGTAATGCTAGTTAGTGAGAACCAGACCACGGAGCCAGCCCAGCGCGCCCGCCTCATCATGATAAAAGGTACTGAACCTGGAATCCTTGGAATGATCCGGATAATTGGATCGGACATGGTCTAAAGAAAAGAAAGAATACGACATTATTATCAACAAGTTTATGTAACATAATAAAATAGTTGGACCTATTTTTATTTCACGTATTTTGGTAAGTATATTATGTTTGTGCTAGTATAAATACTTTAATCTCTACCTAATTTACTGCACCCGTAGTCAATTTTCAGAGAAAAATTAATACAATGCATGAAATGCGCTAAAAATATGTTTTTAAAAATAGATGAACTCGCATAGATCGTTCCAATAACGTTTTCTACGTTAATAATAATTGGTACGAGGGTGGGTCAATAAATCCTTAGAAAAGCCGACAGGTGGCGCGACTAGTACTGCAAGCGGTTTGTTTTCATGCAGCGGCACTACCGATTCAGTATGCTGCGAAGTTTCAATCAGATTGGTCGGGTTGTTGTGTGTTTCTCGTACATTTAAAAAAAAAATTTGCTTGTGGAAAATGGAAAAATGGAAAATGGAGAAAATTGAGTTTAGAGTTGTTATTAAACATTTTAATATAAAAGGGTTAACAGCAAAGGAAATAAAAAATGAGTTGGATTTAGTTCACGGCATATCTGTTCCTTCACTTGCAACTATTTATAACTGGTTAAATGAATTTAAACGTGGTCGTACATCAACAAAGGATGAACCACGCTCAGGACGTCCTGTAGAGGTGACTACACCAGAAATGATCAATAAAATCCACGATATGGTGTTAAGTGACCGAAGATTAAAGTTGAGTGAGATAATTGAGGTTACAGGGATCTCAAAAGGTAGCGTCATTTCTATTTTACATGACAAATTGGGCATGAAAAATATTTCTGCAAGATGGGTGCCGCGTTTGCTCACAGTCGACAATAAACGCAGTAGGGTGGTGGCCTCTAAAGCCCTGTTGTCGCTCATGCAACGCAATCCGGATGAATTTTTTCGTCGCTTTGTGACTGTAGATGAAACATGGATACACCACTATACTCCCGAGACGAAAGAACAGTCAAAGCAGTGGATTGCGAAGGCAAACCATGTCCAAAGAAGGCGAAAACCGTAAAATCAGCTGGTAAGGTTATGGCTACTGTATTTTGGGATGCACGTGAAATTATTTTCGTTGACTATTTGGAAAAAGGAAAAACAATAACAGGGGATTATTATGCATCTTTATTGGACCAGCTAAAAAACAAAATTGAAGAAATACGGCCTCATTTAAACAGGAAAAAAATCCTCTTTCATCAGGACAATGCCCGTGTTCACACATGTTTACGATCAATGGCTAAAATTGAAGAATTGAAGTTCGAATTGGTCGACCACCCACCGTATTCGCCAGATTTAGCCCCCAGTGACTTTTTCCTTTTCCCAAACTTAAAAAAATGGCTAAGTGGACAACGTTTTTTTTCAAATGAAGAAGTCATCGATCGGACAAATGCTTATTTTGAGGACCTTCCGAAAACTTATTTTTCTGACGGTTTAAAAAAAATTGAGAAACGTCTAACCAAGTGTATTGAGCTCCAAGGAAATTATGTTGAGAAATAAAAAAAAATACAAAAATAAAACCTGTTTTAATGCTTTTTTCTAAGGAATTATTGACCCACCCTCGTACGTTGTTATAAAATCGACTGCTTAATCTTCAAACAAGCCAACTGCACTGTTGACCAAATATATGATTACCATTTTATTATAAAGCATGTTTTATAATATGCTCACACAAAATTTTAAGCACCTAAACCTATAAATAAATGCGCTATCGTTCTTCAGACAAAACACCCAAATGGATGTGCCAAATTTCCAATATTGTAAATGGAACAACTTTATCTAATATATAAAAATTAATATTTGTGTGTTTGTGTGTTTGTGTGTTTGTGTGTTTGTTTGTTCGTATTTAATGCGCAGCCATACCGTTCATCCGATTGCGATAAAACTTTGTAAACTTATTGCTTGCACTTGCGGGAAGAGTATAGGCTATACTAATATATAAAAATGAATGTCTGTCTGTCTGTGTGTCTGTCCCGTATGCGTTCCTATACCATTCATCCGATTGCAATGAAATTTTGGTAAGTGGTTGTATGCACACCCATAAAGGTTTCTGAATTAGAAAAATTATCATCTTCTTCTTCTTCTTCATTCTATCTTCTTTTATTCGTATGGTTCCTATACCATTCATCCGATTGCAATGAAATTTTGGCAAGTGGTTGTATGCACACCCATGAAGGTTTCTAAATTAGAAAAATCATCACCTTCTTCTTCTTCTTCATTCTATCTTCTTTTATTCGTATGGTCCCTATACCATGTATCCGATTGCGATGAAACCTTCATCAGTTGTTGTGGTAACACCCGCAATGAATTAGTACAACCATCTTCTTCTTCTTCTTCTATTCTATATTCTTCTATTCGTATGCGTTCCTATTCCATTCATCCGATTGCAATAAAATTTTCGTCAGTAATTGTGCCAACACCCGCAAAGGTTTCTGAATTAGTACAACTATCTTCTTCTTCTTCTTCTTCTTCATTCTATCTTCTTTTATTCGTATGGTCCCTATACCATTCATCCGATTGCAATGAAACCTTCATCAGTTATTGTGGTAACACCCGCAATGGTTTTTTAATTAGTACAACCAACTTCTTCTTCTTCTTCTTCTATTCTATATTCTTCTATTCGTATGCGTTCCTATTCTATTCATCCGATGGCAATAAAATTTTCGTTAGTAATTGTGCCTACACCCGCGAAGGTTTCTGAATTAGTACAACCATCTTCTTCTTCTTCATTATATCTTCTTTTATTCGTATGGTCCCTATACCATTTATCCGATTGCGATGAAACCTTCGTCAGTTGTTGTGGTAACACCCGCAATGGTTTTTGAATTAGTACAACTATCTTCTTCTTCTTCTTCTTCTATTCTATATTCTTCTATTCGTATGCGTTTCTATTCCATTCATCCGATTGCAACAAATTTTTCGTCAGTAATTGTGCCAACACCCACGAAGGTTTCTGAATTGGTACAACCATCTTCTTCTTCTATTCTATCTTCTATTCGTATGCGTTCCTATACCATTCATCCGATTGCAATTAAATTTTGATCAACTGTTGTGCTCACGCCGCAAAGGTCTCTGAATTGTTACAACTATTTTCTTTTTCTTCTATTCTATCTTCTTCTATTTGTATGCGTTCTTATACCATTCATCCGATTGCGATGAAATTTTGACCAGTTGTTGTGAGCACGCCCGCGAAGAGTTCTGAATTAGTACAACCATCTTCTTCTTCTTCTATTCTTATCCGTTCCTATACCATTCATCCGATTGCAATGAAACTTTGGTGAGTTGTTGTGCCCTTGCCCGCAAAGGTTTCTGAATTACTACAATCATCTTTTTCTTCTTCTATTTGTATGCGTTCTTATGCCATTCATCCGATTGTGATGAAATTTTGACCAGTTGTTGTGCGCAAGCCCGCGAAGGTTTTTGAATTAGTACAACCATCTTCTTCTTCTTCTATTCGTATGCGTTCCTATACCATTAATCCGATTGCAATGAAACTTTGGTGAGTTGTCATGCGCATGCCCACGAAGGTTTCTGAATTATAAAATCATCTTCTTATACTATTCGTATGCGTTCCTATACCATTCATCCGATTGCGATGAAACTTTTGTCAGTTGTGTGCGGTTTCTAAATTATTATTATATAACATACAAAGTTTGTTGTTTGTTTGTTCCATCCAATTTTGATTTTTTTTTACTACATATTTATAGCATTAATAACGTTTTCATATTTTGGATTCGATATTAATTTAGTGTTCTTATGTTTGACCTTTACTCCTATTATAATTATTTTCATATTGCCATATTGTATTACACAGATATTTTAATATTAAAGAAATAATTACCTCTTATTATTTTTCAAATATCTAAGATAAATATAACCACGAAGCGACCCCGTGCGAAGCCGGGTACTTCAGCTAGTATACTATAAAAAGAAAGCTAAAATAGTGCATTCATTCACAGTGCAGTTTATTTATATTTAAAAAATCCACGTGTATCTTTGGAATTGTTAAATTCTGCTCGATAGTTAAATTATTAAGTTTTTTCTCCTTCCTGAACAATTTGCCCAAGTGGAGCTAGCCGATTTGCAGATAAAGCAGTCGAAATATCCTTTATCTTCTGTCCCTCAGAGCATGAAACTGATATCATTTAATTAGTTCGATGAGTTACCTATCGTATTGCATGTGTTGTTATTTTTAAACTAAGATACCAAACACTTGTCATTATTTTTATTTTTATATCTGTGCTTATACTTTATAATTATAAGTACTATTATGAAAGCTTAAATCCATAAATATAGAATACTTTCCAAAGTTGCTATCCATTATACAATAATGAATAAATTTATGGTATAATGTACCTAAAAGAAAAAGTTCATTCTTAAAGCTCCATATTCAAACAGAAAACATTATTTTTTTGGTTGAAGTCTTAGAAGCTTTCTAAAAGATTGCATCTGAAAGTTTAAAATGGCCGTCAGAGGGGAGGTGAAAGTGAAGGGGGGTGACTTCTTCTAAACTCTCGGATTGTTTACTATCTTAAAGTTAAATATTAATTGGAAAACTCAAAGCCCCAGGGTTGCCACATATCAGTGGCGAAGGGTGACTTTTGGAACGAGGTAGACTGTAGAGATCAGAGAAAAATAACACACTAATTGTCAGGTATACTTACGGGAAATTAGAAGATATTACTACTTAGGTACACACTAATTCGATGAAATTATAACTCACTGACGATATAAAATTGAGTAATGAGTTCTAAATAATTCTGTATTTTCCTTAACCATTAAACACATCAAATAACATTAGATAAAATATTTTTTTTATTTTTAAAAACAATCTATATTTTTATTTATATTATGTGATTGATTACCATAGAAATTATTTTTTTTAATTATCTTATTATTAATTATGTCATGGAAGAAGTATGGACGCTAAACCAAGAGATGTCACGGAGACTTGAAGCTTTCGAGATGTGGCTGTATAGACGCATCCTCAAAATTCCTTGGACTGACCGGGTGACAAATTTTGAAGTTCTCAATCGAATGGGGAAGGACCGAGAAGTTCTACGTAGTATCAAAACCAGGAAACTACAATACCTCGGCCACATTATGAGAGGACAAAAATACAGCATTCCCAACTTGTCATTCAAGGAAAGATCAATGGGAAGCGTAGCAGAGGACGGCGCCGCATTTCGTGGCTTAAAAAACTCCGTGATTTCCGAGTGCAGCTCCACCAAACTGTTCCGGGTAGCAGACGACAAAGATAAGATCGCCTTGATGGTGGCCGACCTCCGCTAGGGGATGGCACAATAAGAAGAAGAATAATAATTTTAAATTATACGCATTAAAGCATATCGTTTTGTATCCAAAGCTCCAGACATCCTGAGGTCACGTGATATAACTTCTATACGGAAAAAAAAACACCGGTTTTCCCGGCAAATAATTAGACAAATTGGTAAAGACAGATGTCGCGCCGTGGCATATTGTTTTAAAATTGTAACTGGCGTGCTGTTATCTGTATTTATTTATAATGCATTTCTATTTTCTTACATATACGACAAATGTCGTTGGCAAATTTAATTATTTTTATCAAGAAGGTTGGCTTTAATTAATCACCTAGTATAGAGTCTTCGTCACTATTACATAATATGTTGGTGTAACCCGAAAAAACTTACTAAATAAATGCCTTTTGGGACAAACCTAGGACGTGGATTTTGACCACTTGTGTTTTGTTTGCAAAATGAAACATAAATGTATTAGATTTACTCATTCACTTACAATAGGCCAGACGCTTCCATAGATAATCTCAATATAACAGTAGATACGGATAGTCTCTAAAATACCTACATATTTAGGTGACTTGACTGAGAAAACAGAGGAATCCTCCATATTAGCGAATATCTCTCATATTATGTGGTTTGCATATGTAATTTTTGTGTTTGCAAAATCCTCCAGTATATAAGACACGAGCTTCCAAACGAAAGCTTCAAAGTATTTATTTAAATATAAATATCAAAACTGATGATAAGTTCCTTATCTGTCTTTAGTTTACATGCAAATCGACAGGAATTACAATTACATCTATCTCAGACAACAAATTAATATATATTGCTGGGATTGCTCGCAGAACCAAACCGGCATGGAATCATTTACCTGAATATTTATTGTCTTCAAAAATGATATCAATTTTTACTTCATAAGTGTTCAAATAATGTGTGCTATCAGTGTTTACAAACGCATCGTAAGTGTCTAGTAGTGCAACGTGGCATGGAAAGGTACATAATACAGAACAGATTAATACAATAAAGAATTCAGATAGGCTTTACCTAGGGATTGTAACACCAAATAAAAATGCTAATACCGGTATTTCGAAATATATGGAAAAAGTATCTATAAATAAAATATATATACATCTATAAAAAAGCTCTTTAAAAAGTAATATAATTATTATACCACGTGGTATTGCTGATCGCCAAGGGCGTTGAAGGGTAACAGAAGTAAACCAGACATCGCGTAAATTGAGAAAAAATACAGTAATGTTAAACCTTCATGTTAATAATTAATTTTGTTTCCAATTTTATATTGTCCGATTTTTAAAACCGGTATTTTGGTATCGAAAAATACTGAAATACCGGTTTTGAAATACCGGTATTGCAACACTACCTATACCCTATTACACTACATTTCGAAGCCGGGTTTTTCATGTATGAGTGTTCTACGAAAATGAAACACACATTATAGATGTGCAATAATTTCTGCTGCAACCTTAAAATACAACAATATTAAATGAGCGTCAGTGCATAAACCGAGAGTAGTTATCAGAACGAAAGACAATCTTAAAATGACGTATTTTTGACACGTGTTTTTAAGTGTATCCCATTTCTTTCATACTCGACATCGGTTGTCTGTTACACCATACCCGTTATGTATTTCATTCCCAATAATTCTGTGTTCCCTGGTATTTATTGTACAAATTATTTGTAATAATTTGTGGGTTACTGCCAAAAGTTGGTAAGTCTCGAAATCATGTTATGGAGTAATTTCAGTTTGAAAGTTTAACATGACCTCTAAAATCAGTCATTATGCTTATTTATTTGTACTTTATTTGCATGTTCTATATTATCCTAGTTAACGTTGAATTGTTTTGCTAGCGTACTAATTTATTATATAGACACATAATAAATTATTATATCTAAATACTTACCAACCTTTGGCAGCAACCACACTATAAATAAAAATACTATTAGAATTTAAATACGAGAATTTAGTGGTATTCTCAAAAATAACCCGAACCAACTTACCTGTTTGCAGTATTGAGTTAGGTGTAATGTATAAACAAAAATTGAGTTGCAAACTTTGTTATCTTTCGATTCTCCGCATAACCCTCTTACGCCAGAAATTCCTATCGAATTTCAGCGATGTCAATGGAATGTCCAACCCTATTTTATATATGCCAAAAAGAAAGAGAAAATTCGAATCGCAGGAACGGCGCAAACTTTTCGAGTCTGTTATTTATCTTTGAATATGAATTTTGGCGTATTGAATATCAATTATACGACCGTTTGACTTCTTATATCTCCACAGAGCGAGATTCGGTTTTTCTTTTCGTCCGGTCGGGGAATAATATTAAAACAAAATTCGGAGAAATATTAACGAATGATAAATTAGCATCAGTAAGTTCTGGCGGGCATGGAATTGGGCCACTTTTCGAGATATTTATTTATTAGGAACGATGTTACTTATCCTTTCATTTTTATTTAATATTGTTCTTTTAAAATTTCTACGCGAATTGGAAAGTTTCCGAGAAAAAGTAAATTGCAAATCATAATTATTATTTTGTTTTTTCAGCGATGTAAACGGGGTTTTTTTTAAGTTTGTTTTATCCCATTCGCATTACAAAAAAAAATACACGAACATTTAAATGAATAAAACAGATTTATCTGTATAAGTAAATCTTATAATATTATTTAGGCAAATTCATAATATTATAATATTTCAAATTATTGAAGCAAAATCAAGCAATAACGGTATAATATGTAAGAAATATAATTGGTTTTTTATTTTAAAAAAAAATACATGTCGAACACATAAGAAATTATTAATTCAATACTGTCACAAAATGACATTTAGAATAAAAAGTACAAGTAAATCAAATTAGTAGAGAAAAAACAAACCAAACGAAATTAAAAAAAAAAACAACAGTTCAAGAAAAATACAAATTAAACAATAAAAAAGAATTTTAAAAACAAAATACGTATTGCATCGCATTTACCGCCCACAATGGCCGCGCGGCTTAAGCGTCGGAGTATAGCGTCGTGGGTCCCAGGTTCGAATCATGGATCTGGCAAGTACACATATTGTTTTTCAATTTGTGTATGAGTCAGAGTATGGACCTAATAGGTTGATCAATTATTGGCTGACATCCATTTCTCTCCACTCAGTGAAGGATGATATTATATCTAACATACATTATTTAATTTTTGTTTTTTAATAAAGTTATTTAAATAATTATTTAATAAAGTTATTGAGAAACTTCACAGAACCAAACTAAATACGAAATGCCTGACGCCATCTATACATCATGATAGCAATGTTATCATTGCACCTATTTAATTACAAACTTTGCAAAAATTAGTACGCCTCTGATGACGTAAATATTCAATTTAATTCACATGAGTTATATACGGACTAATAACCGAAAGGTTCAAGCACTCACCTGGATAGTGAATGATGTAAGATTCGAGTCGCATCTTTTTGCTGTATAATTTTTCTGATATGAGTTTTTCAAGATTATTTATGTATTTTTTTATTTACTTTCATTAAAAAAAATAATAATAATTCAATATAAATTTAAAATATAAATCGTTCCAATATTTTTTATTTAATCGTAATTATTATTCATTTACATTAGGCAGCTCTCGTGGTGCAGTGCGTAATGCGCTGGCGTTTCATTCGAGAGTTCTGGGTTCGATCCCGGTGAGGACACAATATTTTGTGATTTTCTCAATGCCTGGGTGTTTGTTATTGTTCAAAATTACTAACAACCACCTTGTACGAAAAAGCACGGACATGGTTATTAATAATTATAAAAAAAAATCATATACATTTCAATATGTAATATGTGCACTGTCTTACTTATAATATTAGCGTACTATCTTATTTACTTTATAAGATAGCAAATTGGTTGCGGGTACAAACTCTATGAGCTGTTTCGGTATCCTAAATTCTTTTTTTCGATAAACAAAAAAAATGAAACTCATAAATATTGTGTCTCTATCAGCGTCCATGTATTTTCCCTTTGTCTTGTCTTTTAAGATATTATGAACTCTGTCGATTGCACGACTGAATTTTTCGTTTGAAACTCGATTTTTTTTTCTGAAAAAAGCACCCCGGGTCATCCTTTTCTGACGAAGGAATTTCTTCTTCAAAGGGCTTGTTATTATATTTTTACCTAAGCTTATTATTTCTTGCCCGGGGCATAAAATATGCGAACAATTCAATTTTATCAACTCGAAATATTATCAGATTATTCGTTTACGTATTGACGTGGCCATTTTGTGATGCTGGGTACATATTTTAACTAAAATATCGGTATAGAATTTTAATTTAATTTAGCATAATCTATTTTGAGTACTACCTATTCAAATACCTCAAGTGCTTCAGATAGGTAGCGTAATAATTCGCGAATATGAAAAACGGATTGATAACTCGACGAATAAGTTAGCACCCACACAGTATAGAAATATGTGAGTTCGAATCCCTCTCGATACAATTTATTTTTTCTACGATTTTCATAGGTATGTTTCTTACATTTATCAAAATTAATAGCAGAATGACTTTGAAAAGAGACCCATAGATGGAGCAGCCTATTGGCTCGACATCGCAAGCGCTATGTAGACAGATTAGGATTTAACTCTAGATAAAGTGACGTGACTTCGAAAAGAGACCCATATTATGGCACTACCTATTGACAAGACGTCACAAGCATTATGTAGATGGATTAGGATGCTCGCAGATCTCTCAGAGTCTTACAGCCAATCAGTTTAGTCTGATAAGCTTTGACCATTTTGATCATACATGTTCTCTATTTTGAGACTGAGTATCTTATACTATCAAGATTCGTTTGTAGTGATAAGTGTGGTATCTAGTTAACAAATGTGATACATTCCTGAACTAAATTAATCCTGATATTTTGGTCGAGCGAGTCATCATATCTTGTTAATATGTTTTCGTGTACCGTTTGAAGTATTCTCTGTTATTGTTGATTAATCTCTGGGAACTCGGAATAAAACCGGAAGTGTTTATATTCTATAAATACTATAACTGGCGACCAACGTGGGCCTAAAGTGTGTCCATATTATTGCTATAAATAAAAACCATCCTATAAATTATAATATAGCGATGATCTAACTGTCAATTGATACTTCGTTAAAAATATTTGGACATTTTTACAAGTGGGATTAAAATGTTACAGAAATATACTTCACCTTAAAAATATACAATTATATTTGCACTGAGCGTATTTTTGTTTTAATTTAATTTCATTTTATGGAGTTTTTACAACATTTCAACTCCCCCCTATCAAAAATAATATGTTAGTATGTTAGTTACGAGGTGTTAATCTTATATCATATATTATTATGTTCTATGTTATAAATACTTCGTTGTCATGGACAATGAACCCACCACTTCCACGCTGCAAGACCAATATATATGCCCCAGTGCTGATAAGCAAAGAACTTCGGATATTGACAAATTCCACCTGCGTGAGGATGAGTATAGGTGGGCATTATTTTACAAATTATTAAAATAAGATCTCCTTAGCTCATTCGGTGTACTACCTTGTATCTAATTTATAATTTTTATATTTATACTTTTCTGCTGTTTATTAACTCAATACAGATGTATTTCTTTTTTATATAATACTGTTTTAATAATATTTTTTTGCTTATAAATATCATGTTGTGTACGTCTTAAATTAATAATTTGTAATATAAAAATAAATAAAACTTGAATTTAAATTTGAAAGAGACGCTGGTCTTGAAGCTGATCTAATGACAATAGAGTCTAAAGAGAGATGACGTAAAGTAAGTAACAAGAGGTGCACGTTTGGCATAATGCGAAAAGAAACAAAATAAATATATACGAGCGAAAACTAGAGAGATTTGATAAAAACTGATGAACCGGTAGTAGGCCGGACATAATTGTCGGCTCTGAAACCCACTTGGTTCACAAACTCATTATTTTTGATGTATTCACTAGCGCAGAATTAGGGAAATAGAAGAGTAAAATGAGCTTGGAGAGACATTAATCCATTGGAGGATCGATCCCAGCTGATGATGATGACGATGATGTTATCAACAATGAATACTCCTGATTCCAATATTTCCATTCCATTGATATTCTAAAACAAAATAAATCATGTTGAGTTGGCTTTTCGTATGTGTATCAATTTCCCAGCAGGAACATAAATAGTATGGCGTAGCAACGTAGCGCTACGTTGGCGTAGCGCCCTCTACGCAAAATCACTGACATATTCGATCACGAAACTAAATCTCACGCATCGAAAAGTATGGCTTACGTAACATAGTTCTATTTTAGACTACCCGTAAATAAAATTACGCTGTCTCATTCATTCACAAACGACCGACACCTACCACGTTTTTTTACTACCCTGTTAGGGGTGCCAAAATACGAAAGAAGTTTTCAGAAAAAAATGAAATTCATAAAACGTTTTTTTATTTTTTCCTACCTCACATATAATTTGCTGTTGCAGATACACTATAAATATGTTTTTTAATAATGTGTATTTTTTCTACACCTTGTATTTGCAATTAATGTGAAAACTCGATAATGAATTGGACTTAAATAATTATTATATTAAGCAAATTCGATAAATGAATATTAATATAATACAAAAAGAATAAAAGTGATGGCGAAGAGACGTCTAAATAGTAAAAGTCGTTGTATCGACGAAATAGTTAAGTTTTGCAGAGATATATAGTAACTCACTATACCGGACCGAGAATAATATATTAATCAACTTGGACAAGCGTTCATCCAGCAGTGAATTTATTCAGGCTGATGATGATGAAAAAATAGCGCAAACTAATATTATATTACTCTATCGGTAAATAATGGCTATTACAACATTAAAATGTGCGACATTTAATACCAAATTATTGCTCTGTAATCTAAACTCAAAAAATGTACTAGCGCCAGACTGCATAAAAAAAGTAAGACAGTTTCAGAAGATTCTAAACCAAAATAATATTTATGTTGAACATTTTCCTGAGTATTTCACAACGTTTTTATTACCTCGTATTCTTGTTTGTCCGGTAGTTGCTTATCCAGTACAAATCTTGCAATCGATTTTTAACTAACTTCCCGACTAGCTAGACATTTGAAACTTTTAGAATATATCATAACACGATGCCAATGCATTCTTTTAATACTTTTAGCCATCTTTAAGCAGAATTGAATTCATTTTCAGTTAATTCTGTTTTGTATGGAAAGTTATTTCAGAGAAATCCGTAAAAAGTAAAAGACTATTGTTGGTTGTTAAGGGGGTGGTCCTAGCAATTAAATTATTAATATATACGTGCGTTACTATAGAAATCAAAATGAAATGTCAAAATGACATTTCAGTATTCTATATTTTTGTTTGTTTGTTTTTTATTTACTTCATATTATCAAGTACAAGTTTGAGCATATTGAGCATAATCATTCAACAGAAAGTTTAAAAACGTTGTATATAAAAAGTTCTTTTTATCTTGTAGTTATTATTTAAATGCCGAATACGCGCGAAACTATATCTGCTGTTGTAGTATATTATAATTTACTATATAATATAGAATATAATGTTGTCATAATCGTTTACGCCATTAAAATAATGATTAATATAATTTTTAAATATGCTTCGTCGTTTCGTCACTAGATGTCATTAGTGACAATAACTACAGCACCTCACTTCACTTCATATTAATGCAAAAATTCGCCTCAGGGACTATTTCTATGAGTGAAACATTGTTGTTATTTTATTATAATAGCAACCCTGTGTCCCTAAGCAATAAAGCGAGCTATTTTCCACATTATACGTTTTTTAAAGGTCGTGTTACAACATTCGGCTTGGTTTTAGCATCGCTAAGTATATGTTAAATTGGGACAGGCAAGTGTCACACTCTTATGTTTCATAGTTACGGCACACATTATGTTACCGTGGCAAAAATATCACCTGAAAATAAAATAACACCATCGCTTTATAAGGGCAAAGTAATGTCGCTGTATCTCTGGTAACTTTACAACCTACACTCATTATGCGATACTATTACGATAAGTTTTTCACCGAAGTTACTTTTTTGTGATTTTACCGAGGCTTTGACTGCGACTCGCTGTCATATCGCCTCTTCTCTTCTCGAAGGGGATCCGTCGATCAGGTCCTCACTCCTATTCTGTTAAATAACTTTACAATTTTGCTTAGCTCTTCCGTCTTACCCACCTCCAGGACACCCTTAAATTCGTCGACATTCTCATAGATATCCGCAATTCGCAGCTGTACTCTGTGAAGTTCATATTTAGGGCATTGTAGTGCTATATGTACAATGTCTTCTAAAACATGACATTCATCGCAGAGTTGCGATTCGCTTCTTCCCATGAGGACATCAAATCTTTTTCCCATAGTATGCCCTGTTCTTAGCCTCAATATTAACTTAAGCTCATTCCTCGTCAAAGAAGACTCTACAAACCAGGGCACCTCTCGTGGTGATGGTAGAATAGACTTACTCCATTTCCCCTTTTCTAATGATGCCCTATGGTGAAAATCTATCCACATACTTTGGCACATTTTTTATAGCCTCATTCCAGTCCAGGTTTTCTGGTATCCACTGATATGGTAACCCTGAATGGCCAGCTTCCTTTGCCAGATCATCTGCCCTTTCATTGCCCTCAATGCACATGTGCGATGGGATCCATTGAAGGCATAGATCTCCTCCTCTATTTCATTTAAATTCATTTAAACTACAATAGTTATCCTCTTCAAGTGATTGATAATATATATCGATGTTCTAATGTCAATACCCCGTATCTGACATATATGACGAAAATGACCTTTTGATGTTCTAAAAACAACAAAAATACTGCCCATCGACTAAATGATACAGCCAGACTAAATGATACAGCCATTTTAGTGATGGCAGAAATAAACTACTTGTAATAGCCCGTATCTTGCCTGTAAGCTGTCAAGCGTGTTGCATGACGTGTGTTGAATTCAGTTTCAAAATGTCACTTTCGAATTATTTAAAAGGTAAAACAGTAAGTAATATAACAAATTTGGATGATTATCTTTATATATATTATAATATGTCACAGTTTATTGGATGTTTTCATTATATTAGGCGTTATGTGCTTTGCTGTATCACCTTTTACGTCACGGGCATGCTAATAATATGTAGTTAGTTAACAGTCAGATACGGGATATTAAATATTTCGTTTTTTTAGCTTCCTGTACAATTTGTAAAAAGTCACTTACGGGATATTGACATTAGGCCATCGATATGTAAAAAGCTGACTATATATAATTATTTTTCTATCATATTATCAATTATATTGTCAAAATATTAAATGTTAGATTCCTGGATCGTTAGTATTATACAAAAATTAAAATAATAATAATAACACCTTGAAAAATTGACAAATAGAGGATTGAACCAACGAATTTAAACTGCTTCTTAACGGCCCACATGCTCAGCGTACGTCAAAATGGAGCTTTTATGCTATTTTCAAAGCATGATCCTGGACATTCTTTAAATGTTGTAGATAATCTATTTACATACTTTTGAAGCCTTATTATCCTTTATATTTATTTTAAACATTTGATGACGGCATGAAGTATTTTCATTACATAAAATAGTATTCTTTTAAACCTCTCGCTTTAATGTTTTAGAATATAGTCATATTTCAGTACGTCCATGTGAATTGGTGTTAAGATTTTATACATTTATTAATTTTTAAAAGCATTTATAAAACCATTAGTAAAATTTATGTCGACATTATTACAGTGAAATATTTACAATAAAAAAATATATCGATAATCTCTCTGATCCCAAATTTGACAAGAATTAGGCATTTTATTATTCAAAAAATGGGCAAGATTTACAAATTATGTAAATAGATTATCAACAACGTTTAAGGAATGTCCAGGATCATGCTTTGAAAATAGCATAAAACTCCATTTTGACGTACGCTGAGCATGTCCCCCCTTAAGATGAAAAGCCTTACCTTATATGACGCCTATTAGCTCTGTGGTCGTTGCTAAAATTAATAACGTGATATAAGAATGTAACTGATGAAAAAAAAATTCTTTTTATGTTATTTAGAAAATATATTACGACCACATTTATTCAGCAGAGATTTCATAAATTTTATTTAAACTCATATCAAAAACCTTTTCTGGGTGGTAGATATAAGTTTTTCGGTATATATATCATTGAAATCATTCGCAGGCTGTAATAATCGGTATTTTCGAACTGTACATTTATCCGAGCCTAGCGCGGGGTAAACCCGGTGCCATATGTAGTTTGCTCGGAGGAACACAGCATTGAATATTTAATCAGAAAACAAAGGGATCGGAAGATGCGAAGGGAATTCAAATTGGGTAAACAAGGTCTGTTATTCAACCTCGTAGCCCCGGACACTCGTCGCCAATGAAACAATATTTGAATTAAAATAATTACAAGATAAAAAGATTTTTTTATATACCACGTTTTTAACTCTGTTGAATCATGTGAACTTGACAATTCTATGTATTAATAAATAGTTTTTTTGTACTTGATAAAAATACTGAATAAATATAGAATAATGAAATGTCATTTTAACATTTCATATTGATTTCCATAGTGACGCACGTATATATTAATAATTTAGTTGCTAGGACCCGCTTAGCAACCAATAATAATGTTTTACTTTTTATGGATTTATTCCGAAATAACTTTCCATACAAAACAGAATTAACTGAAAATGAATTCAATTCTGCTTAAAGATGTCTAAAAGTATTAAAAAAATTCTTTGTCATCGTGTTCTGATATATTCTAAAAGTTTCAAATGTCTAGCTAGTCGGGAAGTTAGTTAAAAATAAAAAAATGGTAAAATTATTTCATTCACAAAACAGATAATTTTATTGTACTCATATGCATGCTTGCTTTTTTATCTATGATGATGTGTTTCATTTAGATAAACGCTGTGACTCAGGACTACCATACAAATGAAACCTTTCAGCTTGGTATTATAGATCGACTTTTAAAACGTCTTTGTAATTTTTGAATCGTTTTGATGATTGAGTAAAAAAGGTAGCAACAGTGGATGAATGAATAAAAATTTACGAATTGAGAAATTAGTACTGAGCATTGCCACCTACTATGCACTACTCGTTTTGTACCTATGAATAAAATTAATATAATATGTACGCTAACGTTACAGTGACAGCAAAGTTTTAATTTATATTCCACGTATGAACATAAGTAATTTATCTGAAGTAAGGAAATTAATAATATATTAATATATTTGGTAGGTATTTAATTATGATTACATTTGTTGACTACTTTCGATGACTTCCTCTACAGATATGCAAATCATACCAACCAGACCAACACTCACGTGTGCATGTGAAACATGGACACTTAATGTAAGGGAAATAAAAAAAATACGAGTAGCGCAACGTGACATGGAAAGGTGCACGTTGGGCATAACGCGTAAATATCACAAAATAAACCAATGGGCATGGAAAGCAGACAAGAGTACATGATTTGATAGAGGTAAAGAGCAGATGAAATGATAATGGGCCTGAGTCGCTTTTCGAATAGACAACCGCTGGACAAATACTGTCATACAGTGCAACCCAGGGGGTACAAAACGTCCACAGGAACACCTTAAAACTCGTCGGATAGACAAACTACAAAATTTAGCCAATGTACGTGGCATCAAAGAACTAGGGACCGAGAAGAGTGGAGGGAGCTAAGGGAGGCTTTCATCCAGTAGTGAATCTACCCCAGTTGGTGATGATGATGATGATGACATTATAAGGGAGTGGCAAATTAAGGATAATATGCTAATAATTACACTTTTAAGAGTAGATTCCGTAGAAAATGATCAAATTTTTGCCTGCGGCACTAACATTGATAGGTATATTATATATATATATATATTGTAGAGATAATAAAATGCAGAAGGTAATTAAATTGTCTACACACAATTTAAGGAAACAAATAGTAAAAGACTGCAATTGCAATCTACTTTTGTGCAGCACTTTATTTAACTGGGTAACTATAGCAATGTTTACTGATTTATAAGTGACTTTTGTATTTCACCCCCTCTAAATTTATGCGACATCCAGGTAAGAGTTCCTTGAGATTTCATAGAATACTTCTAGGGTTCTGAAAATTACAAAAGGTTGGAAATCATTGGTATACAATATAATAATATCTATATGTTTTTAAACTGTGTATATCAGACATTCCCAATCGATATTCGGCAGCTCAATTAATAGTGTGTATAAGGGATTAGAAGATGTGTCACAAAGTATTGTTGGGAACAGTGAAATTGCTATAAAACTTCTCTGGGTTCGTTTTACGATGGTACCAAGATTAGAATTATTTTGAAACTCTAGAGCAAGGCAGCTCTTTCAAGCATCGACCTAGGCATTCAAACGTCGTACCCATTCTCTTCAACATGCATGAATATTTATATATTTATCATTTTTTGTCGACCATGTCCGATCCTAATAAGATCATAATATGGGCCTCCACAGAGTAGAGGTTTGTATTAACCGATTTTTGTTTTTATGATAAATGGATGTCAGACACTTGTTCAACTTATTAGGTCCATACTCTGACTCATACACAAATTGAAAAACAATATGTGTACTTGCCAGACCCAGTATTCAAACCTGGAACCCACAACGTTATAGTTATAGAGCGACGCTTAAGCCGCGCGGCCGTCGTGGGTGTATTTATCATTACAACGTAATTAATTTTAATCGTAATCGTAAACACGTCACTATACAGACTGTTTAAAACTTTTATAATTAGAATATTCGTCCTTTTAAAGGTTTTATTTTACAAATAGACGTTATCGTCTGTTGGAAAATTGTCGTTGGACGATTTTCCTAGACCCTCGCCGCAGGAATAGCAAGGAAGCGCGCCTGTTGTGGAATATTCAATATTAAAACGAAATAAAAATGAAATAAATCAACCTTGTTACGTTGTAAATGAAAGGTGAAGCATCGCTCAAGACTCCTGCTCAAGGCAATTTGCAAAAGGTTTTAATATTATTCTTACAGGAAAGATAATATTTCGCTCGAGCTTTTGCTGAATAAAAATGCATTCCGAAATTCTGTAGGCCGTACGTAGATAGGAATATAAAAATATTACAATTTATTTGCTTTACGACCTCCGTCTGTAGAGTTTTGTAGTCCCCCTCTCGACTTTCAGAAGGATAACTGGATACACTTTACTGTATATTTGAATAATCTGTAACGCCCGATAGAAAAATTTACATAAAATTTATTATACTTGTACGTTTGCAGTTCGACGTATCACACTTCACCGTGAAATGTTGTATCAGAAATATATAGCCGTATATGAATGACCATACAACCTCTTTGGATCGTAGGTACAGTACTGACATAAATTTCATGTCTAAATAAAACATGGTTCTTGTTGGTTTACACTTCACAGGAAGCCAGCAGCAAACAAACAACAGAAATGGCGCATTCTTAATCGGTGTGTCCGGAAATTTGTACGTATGCAGTTCGCCGTATCACACTTCTCCGTGAAATATTGTATCGGAAATATTATGGTCGTATATTAAAAACTGTCCAACCTCTTCGGGTCGTATAGTACTGAGATAAAATTCATGTCTAAATAAAACACGGTTCTTGTCAGTTTACACTTTACAGGAAGCCAGCAGCAAACAAATTAAAAAAATAGTTCATATACTAGATTATCTGTTAGGTTAGGTTAGGTTTTCGTTCTTGAATTCATGAATTTTGCCAAAATCAGCTATGAAAATTGAATTAATGTTCACAATTGAATCTAATAAAATTGGAGACCGTATAGTATACGGTCATCTCTTCCCGATAAGAAAGCTCACGGCAAACTGTGCCACGGTGAAATGTTTTACGTACTATTTACATGAAACCTAAACATACACGTATAAATTTAAATTCTAAATTTGAAAAATAAGAAGTCGTTTATTTTAATCGGGTCGTGAAAGAAAATAAATAATACTCACATAATAGTTTGACAGACTCTCACAATGCAGTATCAAGAAACAAGTATATAATCCAAGAGATTTAACTGCAATTATTAATTATAATAAGGATAGGTTGTAACCTACTGTAACCTTAAGCAACTTACATAATACCATCAAAAAATAAAAACATTATTGATGAGGAAGAACCATCAGCTCGTCAACGTTTGGCAAATTAACTAGCTCAGCAATGGAGTGTTGAAAATATTCGTTTATCTGTAAAATATCTAAAATTATGCCATTAAAACATTCGTAATTTTAGATAGAAGACTATTTTTTATTGATTATGGTTTGTTATAGTTAATGAATTTAAAAAAAAATAACCAACACCATCTGTAATGTATTCTTAACGCTTTCGCTGCTGAATAGATAATGAGATTTTAATTGCCCCCTTTAAAATGCACGTTAATTACATCGATCGGCCGCCAGGTCATTACGCACCGTGTGCGTCTTCCGCGTCCAAAGTATTAATCTAACGAAAACAAATTAGAATGAGTGAAAAAGTGTGCACTATTTTGTTGGATCGTCCATAGCATACCTAAACTATTATGGTTCGGTTTAGGCAGGGTAATTGAACTTTAAAAACTAACTAGCACCAATAGCACCATCATCAAATTGTATTCTTAATTCAATGAAAACAAATAAGTATGACTGACAAAGTTTAGTGTGCACTAATTATGTCGAATCTTAACAGCCTACCTCCAACCCTCGCCACTGCCTGATATACTTTCCCTATAAGGAAAATGGCAGCTTTTCGACAAAAATCACAAATTGAGTTAGTGTAGGTACTGATAATGTTATACGTGAAATTCTGAATCATTTGACATAAAGTCAAAAGCAGTATAAAATTTATTTCAGTACTGTTCAGTAACGGTAGTTATTCTAAACAAGAAGACAGTATAAAGAGATTCATAAGCAAAAACACAGTATCGATTGAAAATATACAGGTTTTTGCTTTATATATCAAAAGGTTCAATAATTAAATGAAATTTTTCTGAATAAAAGTCTAAAAAACGTGAATTTCTCATTATCTCAAAATGTGACTTTGGCAAACACCTGCCTTTTTGCTTAAAGAGGCAGTATAAATCATTATGACAATGGTTGAATAGCCCGAAATCGCTACCAATAACTGTTTAAAAATAATTGTAAAATAATTAATAAAAACTTTGTTTAAGCTCTACCACGTAGACGCTTACTCAATAAATTAATTAAAGAAAACGGTATAAATTAGAATGAGGAAGTAAAAGGTCATCTACCCTGGTATTAAAATTATTTTACTATAATAGTACTTAGTTAATTATTTGTTTCATATTAGGGTATACATTTAATCACCAACTTAAAGTCGGCTTGCTTCCCCTACTCATGTCCAAAATAGTTTCAACATTAAGCACTTAACATTTTAATGAACTCACTTATCAACAAGAGGGGCATTCGAAAAATTATCAGATAGATTAAAATATAATAATTATTTTGTGCCTAACCTTTTGCTAATCTGCCATAAAAGATAAACAAAAGCGTCTCTCTAAAACAACGTCATTAATAGTTTTCAACTAAAGTAATTGAGGCTCCATCAAAAGTTCGGTCGGAGGTTTCGTTAATTATTAACAAACTCGTAAAAGGTCCACTGCGAAAACGATTCCAAGTGAGACTTTTATTACACAGCTTTCGAAGTAAGTACAGTTAAAACTTTATTCAGTGATTGTTTATAATAATTTATTCATGTTGTTTTTATGAGTAAAATAATTTACCCTTAAATATTATGTAAAATCATTCAATTATTTTTCTATTCGCAGATTTTACTTCTTTCTATTGAATTGAATACATAATTTTGTAAAATTTCAGAAACATACTTATCAGACAAAAAAAATGGAATTTGAATTCACTTATTTGACTTACTTGACTTAATTTTAAGTATTACAAATATGTAACGTAGTTATTATCATCATTTATGGCACTACAACGGCTGGTGGGCCTTGGCATATTTCAAAAACTACCTCCATCCAGGAAAACTCTGCATCGACACTCACCAGTTGCTCTGACTGAGCATTCTTAAATCTCCTGTAGGAAGTCAAGCCATCTCAATGTCGGCTATCCAGATGTTCTCTTGTCTTTGGAGGTTGTGTAGTTGCGTACATAGCACGCCTTGCTGGTATATCCTCCGATAGTCTATGCACGTGGTCAATTTAGCGCAGTCTCTGCATTTTCATATGCCACATGATCTTTTCGCCGTTGATTTCCAAGTGACACTTTCTCGAACAGCCGCAAAGACACAAACCCCTAACTAAAAGAGCATAGTTACCATAGTCTAATAATAGTTGTCCGCTGAGTGAGGGCGCCACATACTAACATTTGACATTTTTATCATTCAATACTTTTTTAATCTGTGATGACCTTAGTCCTGAATTCAAACACCGGACGATTTATGCATTTTATTTTGCAAGAAGAAGTTGAACTAATAGATCAATGGATAAGACCCATAACCTGGAAAGTATATGATGAGATTTTTTTTAAATTTACATAAGTATATTTCTACATATAATGTGCATAGTGTATGATAAGGAATAAACAATATTACCATTTGATGGACAAACGAATATAAATACGAATATAAACGAAAATATAAATTTGTTGAAATATGTTCTTATTGTAAATTTCATAAATGAATTGTTAATCAAATTTTATTGTATTATTAAAATATTGATTAATCATAAATATTTGTTTGGTGATATATTGAAATGTTATTGTAAGTGCTTATTGCTTCATATTTTGTTTTACGTTAATAATGTAGAAAATTTTGTATAATGTCCTTAATGATGTAGTATGAAAATTTAATATCCAATTTCATTAATTTAAATTTAATTGTTATCTTTTTTATTAGTTTTTTTTTCCAAATTTTAGTAAGTACTGTGAATTAATAAAATAACGTTGATATTGTTTTTAGTAGGATGTTAAAATACAATCAAAGTAATAATAAACAACCAGTAACTGCAATAAATAGGTGCAATGACTGCATTTTTGCAAAGAAATGTGCTCGAAATGGACCGGAACACTGTTTCGGTACATAAAATCCGCAAAATTTTCCCTCTGTCTCGTCGAAAAAATAATTCAACCGTCTGAGCCATAAAAATCTAACACAATTATTTTTATGAAATACACATAAAATTAGATACTTAACTATGTAATTATTTTTGTAAAATTATCGAGCGTTCCGGTTTGTAAAATATTTCATTTTGAGCGCTGATCATTTTAGCAGATGACCATTTTTTTATTTAAGATTTTAACGGTATTTTAGTGACAATACTGATTTTAAAGTGAACAGAATAGCTTTCAAAATTACCTTACGGATGGCATTAATAACTAAATTTCACAAATTTTGCGAGTTACTGCCTTCTTCCTTAGAAGGGCAGTTTCGCAACTTTTTATGTATGGTTACATCAATGTATCAGTATGATACATTCACTGGTTCCGAAAAAATCTGCCCAAATTAATGTTCCATCTTCGCCTAGAGACACATAAATAAAGACAAATAATGGTGGGTCTTCGCTCCGAGCAGACTCGGCTCTTTAAAATTCATGAACTCAGACTTGTTGACAAAGCGACTGACTCGAGTCACTTTCGTTAGTTGCCTATTTATTTATTCACGTGCCGTTATTTTTTTTCGTTCCGTCCTCTTTATGTACACTAAAAGGAATGAAACTTCTCATTTACGACTACTAGTGCTCCGTTTCATAGTGATTCTTTTACCGTCGCAAGGGCTAACTGACATTGAATTAATATCTTTATATACCTATATCTCTTCTCTCTCTCTCAGTATATTATGTACTTCAGTGATTTTCAACTTCTTTATGCGGAAAGCTTTAAGCACATAGTGAAATATTGGGATACCAATATTAAAGTGAGACATATTAAATAAATAAAGTAAGAAACCTGCAAAGTAGTAACCTATTATAGTAGTTATTATAACCTCAAATTTTATAAAAAAATCAATATTTACTATTTTTTATTATTTCTGAATAACTGTCAAAAGATAGGGAGATAAGGAGATATATAATAAACACGTCTACAAACTGTTCGCGCTGCATTTGAAACATGATCATGTCGGTAGTATAATTTATTACTTTACTTTACTTTAGAACAGTGATGCACAAACCACGGCCCAATGTGGCATTTGTTGCGGCAAATGACCACATTGGTGTACTATGAGTTTTAACAAGAAATAAATGCATATTTCCTCACTAATTACTACGAAAATATAATCTAAAACCACGTCACTGTTTTTTATCTGTCAAACTAATAGACTAATGATTGTCAATTGTTTTCGCCTATAACAAGTTCATTTGACGTCTCAGAATTCAAATTTAGAATTTTCAGGACTAATCGAAAAAATGTGACACTTCTATTACCACCCATAAATAATCAATTTCAATCAAGACATTTATTGTAAGATGAAGATAATTTTAATACTGCTATCAATAAATTGAATAATTTCAGACTTACGAGTAATATAAGAAACTACATTATATTATACATAATATTACGTTCTTCTTAATATTATAGTAAGTATCTCATACTTTCATAGACAGATAGATCGATGATAGATACTCGTACCTAGATAGATAGATATCGTGATTCAGTAATAATTGTATTATTTTTACATTTAGGTAGATAAATGAAATTGATGTGACGTTTAATACAAGTACTTCATCACCATTTTTTTCATTGAATACGAATTCTAATTTCCTATATACTAAGTTATATCGTACAAGTACGTAATGCAGCTTGGAGAGTGATGTAATAGCTGATATGCAACTATTAAATTAAAAATAATAAAATGTATGTCTCGTCTAGTACAATATATCATTATTTTTCAATAATTTTTCTCTTCGCGGCCCTTAACAATTAGAAGATGCATAAATTGGCCCTTTTTCAAATAGGTTGTGTACCATTGCTTTAGAATAAACCACCTTTAAGCAACCTACTCGTTATACGGGATGTCACTGCAAGGAAGATTAATGAATAATAATACAAATTAAAAAAATAAGTGTAATTTCTGTGTGCGAAATAAAATAGTAATAATCTAAATTCATTAATAAAGAAAATTGTTTTAAGCCTCAATTACATTGAGCTTCTTTACGAGGTGTTTATTGGCGAATTTACAATCTGCCTGTAAAGTCGCCCAGTGTAATCATCGAATAAGCTAATAAGCAGGTTGTAAACACTCTACCGAGAAAAGTTGAAAGCCGGTCAACTTTACACGCTACACGCCGCCGTGTGGGCCTACTGCGTCTGCGCAGTAGAGCGCAGTACCAACCTCCAGGTAAAAAAACGAACTACGTTCCGTCAAAATAGTCACTGGCTTGTGGCTTCTCAGCGAATGGAAAGTTTTGTGTGTAATCATCAAATCGCAGTAGCTGAATCGCCCGCTTTTAAATTCGCCAATAAACAGCTCGTAAAGAAGCTCAATGTAATTGAGGCTTTATGGACCACTTGATATTGAAAGTTTTATTTTTTCTGTGTGGAATTTAGTAGCTTGGATTCGATGATTCAACTTATCCTTTTTTAATTTATGCGTACAGTAATTACGGATCGTTTGGCATATTGAACTGTTTAAGACAGTCACAGATTTATTTCCGAAATTTTGGAAAGATACACATCACGTATAATACCTAATATCAATAAAATAATGGTTTTGAAACAAGGTTTTTTTTGTTGTTGTTAAAACTATTATAATAACTGCGTTCTACTACGTGAAAGCCAGTTAAAAACGCAATGAAATACAATATGAAATAGGTACTACTTTAGAGTAACTGTAATAGTTATTCACAATTCAGTTCATCAATTGCGCTCAGCTATTCCTTGTTGTTTAAAATCTCCTTCCTAAATTCATCAGGTACTTAAATGTTTCATTGTTTAAAAAAATCCGTTTACCACATAGGATTCAAGTTGTATTTTATTATTACAACGTTTTTCTTAGCTCGTATTCTTATTTGTCCGGTACAATCTTGCAATCGATTCTTAACTATTTTTTTTTTTCTTTTTTGGTTTGTTTTTTTTCTCTACTTATTTGATTTACCTGTACTTTTTATTCTAAATGTCATATTGTGAACGTCTTAAATTTATAATTTGTTATGTGCTTAATGTGTATTTTTTAAATAAATGAATAAACCATATAAAATCTATAGTCCCTGGAAAAATATTATCGATTATTTATTAACATCCATCCGATATTCACTGTATATTTTACAACGTTTTTATTAGCTCGTATTCTTGTTTGTCTGGTGGTTGTTTGTCCGGTACAAATCTTGCAATCGATTTTAACTAACTTTCCGACTAGCTAGACATTTGAAACTTTTATAATATATCAGAACACGATGCCAATGTATTTTTTAATACTTTTAGCCATTTTTAAGTAGAATTGACTTCATTTTCAGTTAATTCTGTTTTGTCCGTAAAGTAAAACTATTATTGGTTGCTAAGTGGGTCCTAGCAACTAAATTATTAATATATACGTGCGTTACTATGGAAATCAATATGACATTTCAGTATTATTTCTATCAAGTACAAATTTTTTTGATCGTTTAAGTTAGTCAAGTCAAGTTTATATGATTCATCAGGAAATTTAAAAACGTTGTATATAAAAAGTTCTTTTTATCTTGTAATTATGTTCTGTAAGCTTTTGTGAATTCTCGCAAAACCTCGGTTGGAAATCACTTTTCTGTACTAATAACTATATTAAAGTTGTGGTCTCTGATTTCAAAATATTTACCATTTCTTTAGCGTTTCGACTTTTTTCATGATATCTAAATACAAATCAGAGTTTTCTTTTTAATTCGTCGTTCTCTTTTTTTTGTTTCATTATAATTTAAAAACAATTTTATAAAAATACTTCATCTATATGTTATTCATTGTAATTATTCAACTAATACTTAGTTTTGTTACGAATGTTAGATAACTACTTATATAATTGTTAGTAGTCTTAAATATAAATATTTTCAATAATTCAGCAATCTAAATTATTACTTTGTATTAGCATAAAATGATAAAATAATATAAATATCAAAATTCCTAAACTGTCTACAAAAATCAAAATTTAAAACCATGTTTTTTGATAACTTGCATTTAATTCCGCTCGTCTGTAATTGAAAATCATAGATATATTTTTCAGTGTTGGTTTTTATCGTGTTTTACTAATACGGTCATTTCAAAGTTGGTGCCCCAGAACAAATTGTATGCACTTAAAAAAGGTTTTTACCTTTTTCCCAAAATTCTAACAAAATCTATAAAAAAAAACAGTGTTGTTTCCAAAGTAGGTCGCCATCTTCAAGTAATCTGTAATTGAATATAATAGGGACCGGTTTAGTAAAAATCCTTACATAATGATTATATATTTGTTTTATATTATGGTTGCCATAACAACCTCTTTTGTCTTTTGCTGAATCCAGGTATAATAAAATTGTCCTATTTTAGGACAGCTCTCGATTGACTCATGTCCATCACCACTGTCCCAGATATTTCTATGCAGCTTCAATCTTTCTCTACGCAATCAGGCTACCACTTATTTGATCGTCCCCTCTTTGAATACATCTGAGGCTCCCACGTGGTCATTTTATTTTGGACATTCTATTACTCTGATAACCCCCATAACCACTGTCACAGTCTTCCCGATTATAAAGCCCATGTAGTCAAGTGCATAAGGTACTAACCCTTCATCGATTGATTCCCGATGAGGTCACAATATATTTATGAAATTTTCTCAAAGCCTCGAAGGTATTTTTGATTATTTCACTTTTATTGCCACACCGTTATTTCACTGCTCTGCTGTAATCGAAAAAATCTTTTTAGTTATTTAAAAAATAGTTTATATTTATATAAAGAAGACTGTTCTATGTACTAGTCTAGCGAGGGTAATGTAAGCACTAGAATAATTGTATCAACATGTTTTCTTTTAGAATTATTATTCAATTCAATTCAATTCATTTATTTTTTTTAACATATTGTGGACATTACAAATTATAAGTTTAAGACGTTCACAACATGACATTTAGAAACAAAGATATATAAATATAACAGTATTATATAAAAAAAAAGAGATATATCAGTAGATGAATTAGATAGGTACAAGGAAGTACACCGGATGAGTTAAGCAGACCCTATTTTAAGATTTTATAAAACAACATCCACCTCAACTCATTCTCACGTAGGTGGAATATATCAACACCCGAAGCAATTTCGTTGAAAATAGTTATCACTCTCCCAATTGGCATTACCAGTGGCAGGTTGGTTCTGCACCTTGGGAGAATAAGCAACTGATGGTCTCTATTTCTAATTTCTAATTTTATCAGGGACATACATGTCAACACTGCCCAGAATGGCAGAGTTCTCATTTATACCTCGTATAAGTCGATAGAAATACGTAGCTAAATAAAGATTTCTTCTAAATTGCAGACTGCAGTATGTAAGCATGCCTAAGAGAAAGTCAGTTGGATAAAGCCACGGATAGTATCCATACAACCTCAAGTTAAGGAGTCAATTCAGTCAGTTATTAACCATGTCCTTGCTTTTTCGTACAAGGTAATTCACAAACACCTAGGCTTTGAGAAAATCATTTAAATATTTTGTCCTCAGCGAGTATCGAACCCAGAACTCTCGGGCGGAAGGCCAGCGCCTTACGCACTGTACCACGAGAGCCATCATATTATACCAACATGTTTGCACCCATTACTGAAGTATATAAATACAATTGCTAAGTATATAATAAATCTAGAACTAACCAAACAATTGAATAAAGAATATTACCAATTTCAATTACCAATGAATGAACATTAATTTACAACTTATAATATTCGTCTTCATTAAGTTATATGGATTAAATAAGTACTTAAGTACTTTATCGTCTTTTATTTTAATTGATATGTTTTTTTAATCTAAGAATTATAAAAACTCTGCATTATTAACTTAATTAGTGTGTATGTGGATGAATTCTATTATAATGGTTATAAAACAACGTTTTTTTTATTCTACGATATTTCAATCACTTACGTTGATATCTGTTTACGATTAAAGTTATTTTACTGACGTTATGAAAATGGATTTATAGCTCAAAGTGGCTTACACGAAATAGCAACATAAATAAATAACTTAAATACTATATAAATACTACCTAATGAAAAACAATATTTTAAAACCATCATAAAAATATATTTTTAAATTCTTTATATTCTTAGTTGTTATTTAGATACTTTATAATAACAATCAAAAATATTAAATGACTCAGGGCTCGAAATGGTCCGGAGCGCAGGTCTATATTGTGAAATCATCGTGATTCCTGTTGGGAAAATTTCGTACCAGTTCGTGAATTATTATAAAGTTGTTGAAATCATGGAAAAAATATTTATGACGTGTCGTAAATCTCGATTTTTGCCTGCGGTGCTGACAGCGTTTTCATACCCAATCTTACATGCCACAATATTAAAGACTGTTATTCCATTTGACCTACTGGGTTTGGCAGGTACATAACAAAAAAATCTAACACAATTATTGTTATGTAACAAGTAAAATACACATTTTGTTTTTCAATTTGTGTTTGGAGTCAGAGTATTGACCTAAAATGGCTTGAGCAAGTGGCTAACATCCATTTCTCGTAAAAAAATGTATTAATACAACCTCATAGCACGCATACATATTACGTAAGTGCACATTTATTCAAAATAATTTATAAGATAATTTAAAAAATAATTTCTAGGGATTCAATCACATATAAATATTGATTGTTGTTAAAAATAATAAATAATTTATCTCGTGATTTTTATTTGTCAGTTAGTTTATTCATAGACTAAGACAATTTATTCAGCCAATTATGTAAGTTGAAATCTGATATTGTATCTAAATCTGTGTTTTAAATATAGAAGTATTTTAAAATGTCTAGTTTACGGGTAAATTATAAATTGTTATGGAACAGATTCACAACAACGGATATTTTAAATATATTTTGAGCGTATCTTGCGTTTATATTTAAGAACATACATAATTCAAATTAATTGCTTAATTATATACCATCAGTGTGCTTTTGAAATTTCATCGGTTTTTGTGTACCTACCTATTCATCAGTAGTTATGTCGGATTATCTACTTATTTCCCGTAAATACATCTAACAAGAAGTGTGCTTTCTCCACAGCCTACCTGTTTCCAAAAGTTACCCTTCGCCACTGGTATTTATATCATATTTTATGAAAAACATATTAATAATATAAACAGGCATAAAAACGTGTAAAATCTTGATATTAAAAATACTAAATATATCTTGTGCGCATACAAAATATTATTCTTAAAAACAAACATTTTATATATAATAATATGTTGTTCTATTCTATTTCATAGAGACATTGAAATATATTGTCTCCTGTGATTTCACCCTCTTACAATATATTACGTTCGAAGTGTGTTTTGATCAACGTCAAACACCGTTTTGATGCATTGTTTTTTTTTGTGGCGCCAAACTTTACCCAAAAAAACATTCGATTTTCGAAAAAAAAATCCAATGCTTCATTGTCATTCAAAGCGCGACGCCTGGCGATATTTCCCAGAATCTGCTTTGAATCCAAAATCCGCGCGCGAGATATGGTAGAAAAAAACAGGAATTCCTCATCTGATTTCATTCAATTCTCATATTTCCTTCTTCATCTAATTTCCCCCGCGCGCGACCTAGTACCCACACCCTCGCCGCGCGGAAAATGCCGTTAGGACGTGACCGAAATGCGAAGGTGTAATTTTTCACGAGGATCGGATTTCCTAGTCCATTCTTTATCGCAGGCTGACGCAAATGAATAACGAAGAACGATTATTAATCGAAGTTCTGTTTTATCTTTTTCCATCTGATCGCATGATACTAGAGATGGCCGAGACGCATTGATTCGTTGTAAAAATATATTAAAATATATTAGGTAAATGTGCCGCAGATGCCGTCATTAGATTTTATAACTTTCTTTTAAGACCAAACCAAACCTAACCTTACCTACCCCAACCTAATATTACCTAATATAATCTTAGTTTGTGATAATGATGCATCAAAATGTATGAAAATTTCAAATTATAAATTAACAATTATTGTATCAAAAAGCCTATGCGCCGACAGAAAAGGGTATTTATTGTATTTGTCTACATAGAATAAACTGTTTTCATAAAAAAAAATTAAAAATCAAAACTGAGATTTAAACTAGCACTTTCAGTATATTTATAAACTCTCTCACTTTTAGATACTAATCCAATAATTATTTTTAACGCAGTTTTTGTTTTACTTAAAAAATTTAAACGTGATTTTCTTCTTTGACAGCTTCACAATATTTCACCAATTGCGACGTGATGTAAAAAATCAATTTTTAAGTCGTGTTTTTATGTCAACAATTCTAGATTTAACGTCATATGCCAGATGTATATTTGCAAGTAAAATTTTTATTCAAAAATAATACACCTGGCAAGAAAAACAAAAGTTGGCAACCCTGTGTATATACCATGGTATCAAAAACGTAATGACCTCTTCACAGTTAAGTTATGACGAATGCCCTTAAGCTTTGGCGTGCACAAGGGTGTGCGTGATTAATATTTTGATTTAATCTATTATGGCGTAGCCGTGATATAATAATATACTTTATCACTCGCTTTCATACTTAATTTAGGTAAGTACCAGTGGCGTGCAGTCCATACATGCTGGAGTTGTGGAGCATCCCCAGAATTAAATAATTGATAAAGTAAAATAATAAATCAGAGTTGCAATGCCAGATACTACCTATTTCATTGGTTGCCCGCCGAGATTCGATTGCTTACAAAACTGTTAGTAAATATTATGTAGCAAATAGTCGGTAGGTATACAGAGCCGTATTTAGCACAGAGCCAAAGGGGCTACAGCACGATCCTAACTGATCCCGGGGTCCAAGGGTTCAAAAAATAAAATTTTAAAACATGTATAAATATAATATCTTGAGGTAGACAAAACAGCTTCCATAGTGCAAATAATGTTCAAAAGCTCAACCAAAATGGCTAGATAACATACTGTTATTTAAATTTTTCTTTATTATAAAAGGAATGGTATTTGAATAAATGTACACTCTGAACCAATTTGTATATCAGAAGCCACCGTAGTCTTCAGAAACATGATAAGTAAGAAAATGAATCACCCAAAACATTCGTGGTTGAAAGACATGTAATACGACACAACATGAAAGCAATAGTATATTAAAAAAATTTAACGTTTTTTAAATTGCCATTTTAATAAGTTATTTATTTGAGGGCCGCAATATGTATTAGCTCAGGGCCCCTTAAAGCGTTAATCCACCCGTATAGGTAATGTAGATATAACTATATGTATTTTTTTCACCCTAACAACATCCCTACGAGGAAAAGTCACCGCACGCCACAGACAACTTAACTTTCGTATATACAAACAACACTATACGACAACATTTAAATATGTTGACCTCTCCTCAACTTCTTTAACTAAGCCTGGTTCATAAAGGTCACCTGGTCATTTTAACGTCATATGATACATTAGAGGAGATGGCATTTTGCAGAGAGAGGTTGTTATCCAAATGGGAATGGCTGGAGCAACATACAACTCGATGCGGAGTGTCTGGGACTCACGACTGTATTCGGTCAAAACCAAATGCCGCATATTCGACGCTTGCATTCTGACAGTGCTGCTTTACGTTAGCAAATCATGGCACCTTACGAAGGCTCAGAGCAACCGTACACTGAGCTTCGAAAACAGATGTTTGCGACAGATACTGGGTGTGCGGTGGGTGGTATGACTTTAGGAGCAACGAGGAGATAAGAAAACGCACCAAGCAGCCTAGTGAAGCAGAGGTTGAAGAGGCAACGTCGGACCTGGCTCAGCCACATGCTGCGGGTACCAAAAGAGAACCTTAACCTGGCTTGCCTTGTTCTTCAAGCCAACCGGATACCGGCGTCAGGCCGCTAAATACTATCTATAGAGTATATACGGCGGAGCTACGAGAAGCTGGTTTGACCTGAAATGAAGCAAGAAGACTGGCGAGCGACAGGGATTCTTGGAGGCGCCTCGTGATGTGAATATGCTCCAGCTAAGGGGTGGATATGGCCGAAGAAGAAGATGATGATATTAATACGTGTAGCTCTCAATAAGAGATTTTCCATCAATGCATTCTATGCTAGCGATTCACGTTAACGAACAAAGCCGTCACCCGGCAAGCAAAAGCTGTTTTCAAAACCCACTCGGTTTTTTTGAGACTGTTGTTTTTCTAATCCTAAATCAACTAGTGTCGAATGAAACAGCAATAAATTATTTAACACTCACAATCAAAAATAATAATAGTACCATAAATATGTTTATATACAAAATAGTTCGGGTTGTATTCCTGATATTCGATATTAGAAAGTATTGATTAATCATCCGGTACCGATACTTCATCGCGTAATAACATCCCTAGTGCGATCGCTCAAGGCGAAAAATCATGGAGGCATGACATTATTATTTATAAGGATGATATCGTTTCCTCATTTTATTTCGATACTGGAAATACCGAATATAGTCCTATACATTATTTACATGTTCAAGGATTTCATTCAGTAGAAAAACGAGAGCATAAAGGAAGAGAAATGTCAAGATTATTATTTTCTATTTAATATTAAACATTTATGGTTTTGAATTGAATTTACTAATGCGTATGCCAGATGCCTTTTAAATTCATACATTCAAGCAAACTATACAATATTTTATTAACATGTTTTAAATCAAATTAATTAGATTAATGCGGTTTCGAATATACTAGGTTTAGCGGTATTAACATGTATAGTTTTCAATTCCACATTTTCCGGTGAGTTGAATACTTAGCTAACCAAAACTATTTTCGGCTACTAAGCCAACCTGTAGAATTTTATGTCATTTGTATCATTAAAATTAAATGTAATTTATCTGTATTGCTTCACGGTTACTCGCTTGTATGCAGTCTAGTAGCGAGGGGTAAAGGTAGGCTATTAATCGATATAAATAGTGCACGCTAAACTTTGTCAGTAATAATTATTTTGTTTTCATTGAACTAGAATACAATATTTGCAGATGGTGCTGGTTAGTTTTTAAAATTCAATTAAACCAAACCATTATAGTATAGTTATGATCATGGCCCCCAAAGAGGGGGGGGCTAACAGGGCTCTAGCCTAAGGGCCCGGGCTCATGAAGGGCCCGGCGTGATGAGTCGACCGATAAGTAAGATAAAAATAGACCACAAATTTGCTCTAATAGTAGAAAAAGTCGCCTGCGGCGCTATTTTAGTTAAATTATTATTAAAAATTAAAATATTTGATTGTACGATGCAATTTTTAATTGTGTGCCGATACTCGACAACTCCATTATACAAATAGATGTACATATTAAAAATACAAAAAATCGCTAAAAATACACCTTACTTTTACCGAGTACACCATGCAAAACGCTACTGTAGTGCGTCACATTGCCTTTACCTTTAGCGATAGGTAGGAGGGGCCGTCAAAAATCCTAGCCTGGGGGCCCGGTTCAGGATGTGGGAGCCATGTTTATGATAATATGGTCGATCCGACAAAATAGTGCACACTCTATCAGTCATAATACATATTAAAGAATGATGGTGTTAGTTAGTTTTTTAAAAAAATATTTAGCTCTGCCTAACCAAACCATAATCTATAAAAAATATAATTTTAGATATTTTATAGATAAACGAATATTTTTTCACTATTATCTACATTGGTTTTGATTAGGCAGTGTTTGATTGAATTTTAAAAAAACCATCAAGCACTATCTACTCATTGTATACTTAGTTCAATAAAAAAATACGTTTGACTGACAAAGTTTAGTATGCACTATGTCGGATCTTAATAGCATATTCAGCACTGGTATGCAATACACACACTAGTGGCAGTTATGAATAAATTACAATAGAGTGTTAATATTATTAACAGCCTTTTCGGACTACGATATCATTTTTATCTGCAATTATTCTACATCACTGTCTTCTTCTACTTTCACCCTGTCACAGGCAAGCACAAGTTTGCGCCACTTCCCTTGGTCCATTGCCAATTCTCGCGCCTCCCGCCATACCAGACCTGCAGCTCATTAATCGCATTTGTATAACAGCTGCAGAGTTAGGGAAGACCGCCCATGGCGGCGGAACTAGGGATTACAATACCGGTATTCCAGTATTTATTAATACCGAAATACCGGTTTTAAAAATCCAAAATACCGGAATTTTTGGTATTGAGAAAGCACAGTCGTTTACGTTTTTGAAAATGAATTATAAGTTATGTGTTGCTAAAATGCAAATATATTGAGTGAATCCAACAGAGGTGAAAAAATAATAAAACAAATTTCATCAAATATATTTATATAAGTAATTGTCGGGATGAAGCATCATAGTATTATTTCGAAATAGTAAACATCCGTGACAAAAATGTTTAATTATTCTATAATTATTGATGACTGTACAAGCGTTGAATTCAAGAAGCTTTTCCTGCAGCCGGACTTATTTGCACTTGATGAACTTTTATTGTTGTTTTTATTTAATAAAACGCAATTTTTTATAGTACTTATTCCACTTTTAAATAATATATTGGGACCGGTTTCGTCCGCCTCAGTTTCAACTGAATACATTTTTTTTTTTTTAAATATTTATCAAACAAAACTCAAAGCGATAGAAATAATATAACAATAGGTACATAATAAAATATTAATTAAAAGTGGAATAAGTACTATAAAAATTGCGTTTTTTTAAATAAAAACAACAATACAATGCAGTTCCACCATGAATTGACAGTTAACAAAATAAAAGAAAAAAATGATGAACTTTTGACGGCTAACGGATTTTGCAAATTATTTGTAAAAAATCACTATTTCTACAATTATGTTCAATACATATTTTTAAATGTCAACATAATAAATGTAGGTATGGAGGTTTTCTTCTATAAAATAATATTTTAAAAAGATTTTAATAGCTATATTTAATTATAAGCACCTACTTCTGTTTTTTTAATGTTTAAGAAATACCGGTAATAATACCGGTATTCAATAAGAAATACCGAAAACCGGTATTTACATTTTCATTCGGTATTTTAATCCTTAGGCTTAGATGGAACCTTTGAGGCTATGCCACATGTCCCAGCCACGTAAAACGTCTCTTCATGATTACTTCAATCATCGACGGCTGCCGTATCCGCTCACACTCGAATTTTTGTAAAACGGTCGTACCAATATACTCCTAAGATTCGGTGGAGATATCAATTTTCAAAGATCAAAAGCCAAGACCTTTGAAGCATAGTAAGATGCCATGTCTCACAGTCACACAGAAGGAACTTACGATGGCCGCGCGGCTTAACCGTCGGCCTATAACGTCGTGGGTCCCAGGTTCGAATCCTGGGTCTGGCAAGTACACATATTGTTTTTCAATTTGTGTATGAATCAGAGTATGGACCTAATAGGTTGAGCAAGTGGCTAATATCCATTTCTCGTAAAAACAAAAATCTGTTAATTCAAACTTCCATTCAGTGGAGGCCCATATGATCTTATTAGGATCGGACATGGTAAAAAATATACAATTATTTATTTATTTGGATTTTTAAATCGCCTGTAATATTACTCGCGACTATCATACAGCAACATTTTTTTATGTAGTTGTATATAACGGAATTATTATCGATCTTTAATTGTCTTTTTATAAAGGGCAATGGTCTTTATTAATAGAAAAATATTTAAATTTCAGAAAACATTTCTTTGTAGATAATATAGAATAAAAAAACAAATCCTTGACTATGTTTGCTAGCAGTGTCAGGCATAGACGCGCAGAATAATTAATGTATGGCTCGCGTCCAATTTATTCTCAATCAGAATCAAAGAAGGTCATAGAATCAAGTCGTATGTTGAACAACATAATATTAACGTATTTACTGAAAATACTCTCATTATTTCTTCATTAATCTAGTTCTTAAATTTACACAATAAATCCTTAGTCTATTATGTACTTAAGTGTGTATTTTATTTATTCAAAAAAAAAACAATCCTTGCATTAATATTTAATAATAAAACATATTACTGTGGGAATTTGGTCAGTTATTAACTTATAGCGGAATGCAGAAACATTTGTCATAACTAAAATTTCCTTAGCAGAAAACACTATGCAGAAACACTGTCCTTAGTTAAGATCATTTTTATTGAAAATAATACCATATTTAAAAATTCTCGTTAGGTAAATTAGGTAAATTATTTTATAATTGTTAAACGATGACAAAAATATGACAACTGCATTTTATAAATGCAATAACTATAAATATATATTAATATTTAATTATAATACTCTTATGTTTCCGTTATAAGTCATTATACGTGATTCCACAAGCACCACAAGATTTTTTTTTAACATGGTAACACTAGCATCAAGTGTCATTCTTCATCTGGTATTTTGTATTTCTGCGGGCTGGCATATAAAAATAAAATAATATTCTGCAAGTACATGCCAAACGAATTAACACTATCAATATCCATATTGAGATACATTGTTAAATGAATTTGAGTGTATGGACTGTGTTATAGACATGCGAATTTATTTTGACAGCAGCTGTCAGTGGTAAATGGTAATACAGAAGGGGGCGTGTTCATAACAAAAGTAGTCTATGGTTAAGGATTCCTTAACTCTATACTCAGGATTGTCTATAGTTAAGTCATGCTTTTCGGCGACTTATCCTTAGGAACGAAATCTTAGATTGTGCATTCCGCTCTTACTTATTAATTCATGTCTTATACCCCATTTACACGAACATGGATGTACTGCTGACAATTCGTATTATCGCGGCCATAGCATGAAATGCACGTGTAAACATGTATTATCTTGAAAGTTGCAATATTCCATGCATGAATCAAAAGAGTTTGGAAGCTTCTGAATTTTCAAGCCACAGTTGGAGAAGCTTGAAATCTGCGCCTGCGCAGTAGAACGATAGTTCGAACCTTCCGGTAAAAAAAACTAACTGCACCGCGCAGAGACTCATTTTGAGGTTAACCGATTTTCACCACCTGTCAAATAGTACTATAAAATGATAACATCGTGGGTCGCTTACTCTTGAATAATGAGATTGACGAGACAGACAGCATTAATTCATTAAAACAAGTTCTGAGATAATCGCAAAAAGGACTTTCATTTTTTTTTCAAAGCGTTCTCCCACGTAGTTTTTTTTTATGATTTAAAAACATTTTTTTTACATTATAAAGACTAACCTTTATGGCAAACACAATATACGACATTTTACAAGTCCTGTATTTTGTATACGCAGAACGCATTAGGTCATTATCATGCTTTCTATCAGAATAAAAAATAACAATATGATTTAATAATGTTTCTATTTTCTCACCATTATATCCTATGCCTTTGTGCGTTTTACCAGGACGTAGAGCGTAAAATTGTATACATTTTGGCATTTAAAACAGAAAAACAGCAAAAACTGAAATAATACGTTCTGTCAGTATACCCTCGATATTTTATAACATTACTATAAATTTTATATGTATCATAAAATATATTTTCAATACCTATTTTTTTTTCAAATTTCGAATACAATAGAAACAAATTGTTGTCGTTGTAGAATCTCCTATATATTATTATCCTAAGAGATTTTGGAAAATACGTCAACTTTTTTATTTAAATACCGCTTTGTTGATTATTAAAGGAATTCACTTCAATTTTTAGAGTCCCGAATCTACTTCCATTTGAATCGGGCACAAATTTGATATAACTCGACACAATCACAGATAATATCGTTTTTAAATCGCGTTTTACATCCGTCACCATACATTTTCGCATCTTGCTAGCCATCTACAGCAAATTGATTATATTGTCACTTAATACTTTTTATATAATCAATATTGCAAAATATCTAAATTATTATTCCACAAAATTATTCAAATCTTTAAGTAGCACATTGGCGTACGAAGAAATTTAACAAAAAATAAATGGATATTTCCTCACTAATTATTACGAAAATATAATCCAAAACCACTTCACTGCCACTTATCTGTCAAACTGAAATAATAGATGATTGATTTTCAATTGTTTTCTTTTATGATATAAACAAGTTCATTTGACGTGTATGAATTCAAATTTAGAATTTGCAGAAATAATCGAAAAAATGTGACATTTCTATTAGCATGTTAAATAATCAATTTCAATCAAGACATTTTTATTGTAAGATGAGTTTTCTATTAATTAATAACAAATTTGATTTTTTTTAAATACTTCTTTGTGGCTGTTTACGCACTATTTTTTTTATTGAATAATTACCTAGGCTACTAATTTCCATAGATATAGTCATATTAAGTTGCCATTGCAAACAATGAAATAAATTAATACGAATTGTTATAATTAACAAAATGTGTGATATTGTATAATATCTACCTATTTTTACCATCTTTATCATCATCAATCTGGACCTATCCACTGCTGGATGAAGGCCTCCTTAGCTTTATTCTACTCCTTACTTACACATGGAAATCAGTGATATTATACTATCTATATTTATAATGCCATTTTTATCACGAGCCTTAATAAATTCACTGCTGGATGACGGCCTCTACGTTGATTGTATTCTTGATAGTCTTGAATTTCATCATCATCATCAATCCACTGCTGGATGAAGGGTTCCGTAACGTGATTCTACGACTATCGGTTTAAAGAATTTGTGATATTATACCTATTTCCATCATCCTTATCATCATCGACCTGAACCTATCCACTGCTGGATAAAGGCCTCCCATAGCCTGATTATACTCCTTTCTGTCATATGAATTGCTGTATTTATCAAAATCGGTGATGTTATATTTATCTACATACTCATATCGTCATCATCATCAACCACGATCAATCCACTGCTGGATGAAGGGTTCCGCAATCTGACTCTACTACTATATAGGTTAACCGAATTTGTGATATTATACCTATTTCTATCGTCCTTATCATCATCGACCTGAACTAATCCACTACTGGATAAAGGCCTCCCATGCCTGATTCTACTCCTTTATATCATTTGAATTGCTGTATTTATCAAAATTGGTGATATTATATCTATTTATATTGCCATTACCATCATGAGCCTGAATCAATCCACTGGTGGATGAAGGCCTTTCTAAGTTGTTTGTATTTCTGTCGATCATATGAATTGCTATATTTATCAAAATTGCTGATACTATATTTACCCATTCATAATATCGTCATTATCATCATCAACCATGATCAATCTGCTGCTGTTGGATGAAGGTTATGCCAACCTAATTCTACTCTTCTTAGTCATATAAACTGCTATATTTTTTTTAAATTTGTGATTTTATATACCAACCTATTTATATCGTCATTATCGTCATCAATCCACTGCTGGATGAAGGCCTCTTTAAGCTGATTCCACATTTTTAGGTTTTATAAATTCCTATTATTATCAAAATTGGTCTATTCCTCTCAGATATAATATGTATTGCTTTCTTATTTATCAACATTTGTCTCGATATAAATGTCCCGCACAGGGAAACTATATTGATTAAGGTTAATTTTGAATTCAAAATTTGATTTTTAAATATTATTCTCTGGCTGCAAGCATTTGTTTTTTATAGACAATGAAACAAAACAATGTTTAAATTTGTTTTTAATGCTACTTATCTTTTTCTATTATGTAAATGGGACCCGAAAGAGATTAATATTGGGATATATTGGATCGCTTTTAATGATAATCACATAATATTGCTGTATATTCGAATGAATGAGATGTATAATTATTTATCATATTTAAATGCACATACCCACACATATAATGTATTAAAATTAAAATGTCAATGGTAGCAATCGTTGATTGCCAGCTGTTCTGCTAGGCCTAGCAGCCTGAAGTGGTGTCAGGTAATATTGTGAAGGTCTGACTCCAGAATAGACTACGCATATGACTCCAAATTTGTATTGGCAGTGACGACATGCAAATCGCAAAACTAACAAATCAGCGAAATGTCAAAATGTCTGACGTAAAACTATAAGGGAAAACTATGGCGCCGTCTATACATACTTTACAATTATATTAAAATCCAACACCATGTCATTATGACGAAAAGCTGTCTGCAAGACCTAGCGAGACAGACTGGCGAGAGCCAGCTGGCTCAGCTAGTCTCCTATATATTATTATCCTAAGAGATTTTGGAAAATTCACTAACGGCTCATTTAAGCGACATTTTATTGTTATTTTTACATCTTCACTTCAAAATGTGCGCTACCGATTCATCTACCGTTTGAATTGACCACATTTCACAAATTTTCAATGATTTCACAGGTACTTGACGTTTATAACTGATATTTTCTCATACAGCGTATACAATTCGCCATACTTCTTTTAACATACAGCAGAATGACGTCTTCGTCGCTTAAGACCTTCTAATCCTTTATTTGACAAACGGATTCGATTATTTTTATTCAAATATCGTAATGTAGGCATTGGCGCACTTTTTTCCGGTGAAAAAACCATAATCTTGCTACAATTTACTGCGTAAATAAAAATCTGACAGGTGTGTCCGCCACTGTCCATCATATCATAGATAACGTGACATTCCAAATTTGATTTTTTTAAATACTTCTTTGTGGCTGTTCACCCACTATTTTTGTTATTGAATAATTACCTAGGCTACTAATTTCCATACTAAAAAAGTTGCCATTGCAAACAATGAAAGAAATTAATACGAATTGTTATAGTTATCAAAATGTGTGATATTGTATAATATCTACCTATTTTTTTCGTCTCTATCATCATCAATCTTGACCTATACACTGCTGGATGAAGGCCTCCTAAGCCTTATTCTACTCCTTACTTACACATGAATTGTTATATTTATCAAAATCAGTGATATAATATTATAATCTACCTATCTATATATAATGCCATTATTATCACGAGCCTCAATAAATCCACTGCTGGATGAAGGCCTCTCTACGTTGATTGTATTCTTGACAGTATTGAATTTCTAATGTTATTTATCTACATATTCATATCGTCATCATAATCATCATCATCATCATCAACTAGGATCAATCCACTACTGGATGAAGGGTTCCGCAACCTGATTCTACTACTATCGGTTTAACGAATTTGCGATATTATACCTATTTCTATCATTCTTATATCATCGACCTGAACCAATCCACTGCTGGATAATGGCCTCCCTAGCCCGGTTCTACTCCTTTCTGTCATATGAATTGCTGTATTTATCAAAATCTATGATATTATATTTAAAAACATATTCATATCGTCATCATCATCATCGACCTGAACCAATCCACTGCTTAATAAAGACCTCCCTAGCCAGATTCTACTCCTTTCTGACATATGAATTTCTGTATTTATCAAAATAGGTGATATTATATTTATTTACATATTCATATCGTCATCATCATCATCATTGACCTGAACCAATCCACTACTTAAAGACCTCCTTAGCCTGATTCTACTCCTTTCTGTCATATGCATTGATGTATTTATCAAAATCGGTGATATTATATTTATCTACATATTCATATGGTCATTATCATTATCATCATCATTGACCTGAACCAATCCACTGCTTAATAAAGACCTCCCTAGCCAGATTCTACTCCTTTCTGTCATATGAATTTCTGTATTTATCAAAATCGGTGATATTATATTTATTTAAATATTCATATCGTCATCATCATCATCAACCAGGATCCATCCACTGCTTAATAAAGACCTCCCTAGCTTGATTCTACTCCTTTTGTCATATGAATGTATGTATTTATCAAAATCTGTGATATTATATGTATCTACACATTCATATCGTCATCATCATCATCATTATCATATACCTGAACCAATCCACTGCTTAATAAAGACCCCCTTAGCCTAATTCTCCTCCTTTCTGTAATATGAATTTCTGTATTTATCAAAATCGGTGATATTATATTTTTCTACATATTCATATCGTCATCATCATCATCATCATCGACCTGAACCAATCCACTGCTTAATAAAGACCTCCCTAGCCAGATTCTACTCCTTTCTGTCATATGAATTTCTGTATTTATCAAAATCGGTGATATTATATTTATTTACATATTCATATCGTCATCATCATCATCATTGACCTGAACCAATCCACTACTTTAATACCTCCTTAGCCTGATTCTACTCCTTTCTGTCATATGCATTGATGTATTTATCAAAATCGGTGATATTATATTTATCTACATATTCATATGGTCATTATCATTATCATCATCATTGACCTGAACCAATCCACTGCTTAATAAAGACCTCCCTAGCCAGATTCTACTCCTTTCTGTCATATGAATTGCTGTATTTATCAAAATCGGTGATATTATATTTATCTACATATTCATATCGTCATCATCATCATCATCGACCTAAACCAATCCACTGCTTAATAAAGACCTCCCTAGCTTGATTCTACTCCTTTCTGTCATATGAATTGCTGTATTTATCAAAATCGGTGATATTATATTTATTTACATATTTATATCGTCATTATCATCATTATCATCATCATCATCATCGACCTGACACAATCCACTGCTTAATAAAGACCTCGCTAGCCTGATTCTACTCTTTTCTGTCATATGAATTGCTGTATTTATCATAATCGGTGATATTATATTTATTTACATATTCATATCGTCATCATCATCATCATGGACCTAAACCAATCCACTACTTAAAGACCTCCTTAGCCTGATTCTACTCCTTTCTGTGATATGAATTTCTGTATTTATCAAAATCGGTGATATTACATTTATCTACATATTCATATCGTCATCATCATCAACCAGGATCAATTCACTGCTGGATGAAGAGTTCCGCAACCTGATTCTACTACTATATTATACCTATTTCTATCGTCTTTATCATCATTGACCTGAACCCATCTATTGCTGAATAAAGGCCTCCCATGCCTGATTCTACTCCTTTCTGTCATTTGAATTGCTGTATTTATCAACATCGGTGATAATATATTATATCTATTTATATTTCCATTATCATTATGAACCTGAATCAATCCACCGGTGGATGAAGGCCTCTCTAAGTTGTTTGAATTTCTGTCGGTCATATGAATTACTATATTTATCAAAATTGCTGATATTATATTTTCCCATTCATAATATCGTCATTATCATCATAAACCAAGATTAATCCACTGCTGGATGAAGGTTATCCCAACCTAATTCTACTCTTCTTGGTCATATAAACTGCAATATTTTTTTTAATTTGTGACCTACCTACCTACCCATTTATATCGTCATTATCGTCATCAACCTGTATCAATCCACTGCTGGATGAAGGCCTCTTTAAGCTGATTCCACATCTTTAGGTCTTATAAATTCCTATTCTTATCAGATATAATATGTATTACTTCATTATTTATCAACATTTGTCTCGATATGAATGTCCCGCACCGGGAAATTATATTGTTTAAGGTTAATTTTTAAAACAAAATATGATTTTTAAAATATTATTCTGTGGCTCCAAGCATTTATTTTTTATAGACAATGAAACAAAATAATGTTTAAATTTATTTTTTATGCTGCTAACCTTTTTCTATTATGTAAATGGGACCCGAAAGAGATTAATATTCGCGTTATATTGGATCGCTATTTATGATAATCACGATTGAGATGTATAACTATTTATCATATTTAAATGCACATACCTACACATATATTGTTTTAAAATTAAAATGACAGTGGTAGCAATCGGCGATTGCCAGCTGTTTTGCTAGGCTTAGCAGCCTGAAATGGTGTCAGATGATATTGAGAAGGCCAGACTCCAGAATAGACTACGCACATGACTCCAAATTTGTATTTGCAGTGACGACATGCATATCGTAAAACTGACAAATCAGATAAATTTTCAATTGTCTGACGTGAATGAAAATCCATCCCGAAGGGAAAACTATGGCGCCGTCTATACACACTTTACAATTATTATATTAAAATCCAACACCAAGTCACTATGATGAAAAGCTGTCTGCAAGACCTAGCGAGACAGACTGGCGAGAGCCAGCTGGCTCAGCTAGTCTCCTATATATTATTATCCTAAGAGATTTTGGAAAATACGTCAACTTTTTTATTTAAATACCACTTTGTTGATTATTAAAGGAATTCACTTCAATTTTTAGAGTCCCGAATCTACTTCCATTTGAATCGGGCACAATCTGATAAAACTCGACACAATCACAGATACTATCGTTTTTAAATCGCGTTTTATATCCGTCACCATACATTTTCGCATCTTGCAGTCCGTGTACCTCAAATTGATTATAATGTCGTTAAATACTTTTTATATAATCAATATTGCAAAATATCTAAATTAATATTCCACAAAATTATTCAAATCTGTAAGTAGCACATGTGCGTATTCTTGAGTTTTAACACAAAATAAATACATATTCCCTCACTAATTACTAAGAAAATACAATCTAAAACCATGTCACTGCTTTTTATCTGTCAAACTAAAAGACTTAGATTGTCATTTGTTTTCTTTCGCAAAACAAGTTCATTTGACGTATCAGATTTCAAATTCAGAATTTGCAGGAATAAGTAATCAAAAAAATGTGACATTTCTATTAGCATCCATAAATAATCAATTTCAATCAAGACATTTATTGTAAGATGAAGATAATTTTAATAATTCCATCAATAAATTGAATAATTTCAGACTTAATAAATAAGAAACTACATTATATAGGTACATATTACGCTCTTCTCAATATTATAGTAAGTCGACTGTGATCTGATAATAGTATCTATCTGCAGTTTTGGCAAATTCTAGGTTATTGGTGTATTTTGTACAAAATTGTGACAAATCGAATGGAAATATTATTGTTCTACGAAAAAAATCCTAAAATGCTCAAATTTGACGTGGAAAATAGTGTCTATCTGCATCGAAGTGTCTAGAAACTAAAAAGAAATATTATCTATCTGCGTGATTCATTTTATTATGACATTACAATTTTCATACATCTTTAAATGACTGTTTTAGTACTAATATTAAATCATTTCACTTGAAAAATAAAAATAATACTGATACCGACAAAAACAGTTTTTTGAACCCCCTGAAAAAATTACTATAAATGTCAGATAGATACTATTGTCAGATCAACGTCGAAGTATCACACACTTCCATATAAAATAGATAGGTAGTTATCGTGATTCAGTAATAATACAAGTAATTAAACATTAATAATGTTTAGCTATATATTTTATAATAATATTTACATATAAAATTACAGTAACTTTTCTTCTTCTTTTATATCATTAGTGACTATTAATATTAATAAAAATTAAATTGCAATAATGTTTCTTTTGATAATGATATTATGCATGTTGTTTGCTATTTCATATTTTATTTCTTCTAAGTGAAATATATACTTATAGTCAAATATAGTCGATTATGACCTTTATACGACACAATTAGGTACAATAAGTAAGTACCTACCTGTTTCTTTTTCCATTTTTGTACATGATAAAAATAATATTTTTTTTATTTCCCCACAAAGATAATTTGTTAAATAATAATTTTAGCATGTTGAAATTTATTCATTAGTATATTAACAATTTACGAATTTTAAAATAAAGTACCATTTTTGCTCCTAAACAAAACATATGGACACACCCCTTCAGAGTGGTAATTACGAGTATCTTAAAAGACTTATTATAAGAAATAGTGGGTGCAATCTAAGGTGATCCCATTGAATAAATAAAACGTATTATATCGCAATAATCTAAATGTATGAAAAATAAGACTATCCTGCAGTGGCGATGGGTGGAGGTAGGGTGGATCCACCATAGATAGTACAGACTAAACGTTGTTAGTTATACGTATTTATTTACATTAAACTAAGACTACAATTTACAGATAGTGTTCTCATTCATTCATATTTATTTTCGTTAAACTATGAACATACATTACACGTCATGTTGTTGGTTAGTTTTTTAAATTCAATTAAACCCTGGGAAACCAAGCCATAATACTCATATGTCTATAAAATATTTAAAATTATGCCATTAAATCATGCATTATTTTGGATATTTAATAGATAGAATAATATTTTAACTACTATTGTTTGGTTTAGGCAGGGTTTAATGAATTATAAAAAACTAACCAACAACATGACGTGTAATGTATGTTCTTAGTTTAACGAAAATAAATAAGAATGAATGAGAAAGTGCAATATAAACATATTAGGTATATTCTATTAAAATGTCAGTAGTAGCAATCGGCGATTGCCAGCTGTTCTGCTAAGCCTATCAGTCTGAAGTGGTGTCAGACGATATTGTAAAGGCCAGACTCCAGAATAGACTACGCATATGACCCCGAATTTATATTGGCAGTGACGACTTGCAAATCGTAAAACTGACAAATCAGCAAAATATCAAACTGTCTGAGGTGAATGAAAATCTATGACGAAGGGAAAATTATGGCGCCGCCTATGCATACTTCACAATTATGTTAATATCCAATACCGCCAAGCCGTCTGCAAGACCTAGCGAGACAGACTGGCGAGAGCCAGCTGGCTCAGCTAGTTGTAGATAAATGAGAAGCGTCATATCATCTCAATACAATACAGTTTGTTATTCTTAATACATTATATAACGTCTTATCATAATTTTATTCTTAAATATATTATGTGTCGTAGACTATTGGTTGTTGTAAATGATAATTGATAACATTCGACCAACACATTGAAACTTATTTGATAAATAATGAATGACAATTGATAACATTGCATGAAATAAATATAATATTCTCTAAATACCTTTCACGTCAACCAAATTGTTTGCTCTAATTGCATAACAACTCATAATTATACTATTATCATTTGGTAGATAGGAAAAATAAAGTATCACAGGTCAACACAAAAGTGATAATTGATAATATTATCTCATAAATAATAAACATACTATAGCAGACAAACAATGACTTGAAAGGTGAAAGAAATTATTATTGACCATTCTTGTACGACAATTTTTAATGAATTATCAATAAAAATATTGACTTAATATATAATTAAACTATTCCAGTGGCGGCTCGACGACTTTCTAGGTGGTGGGGTTCAGCCATTCAATATTAAATATACATACCTGACTACTTTCTCATAATATATTATGTACCAAGCTACTTATAATAATATGATTTTATTAATGAGGAAATGTGTCATTTTTCAGAATAAATAATATGATTATCAGCGTCGTTACTTAATCACATCTAAAATACGTCCTTAAAAATATTAATTTAATTATTAATAATTATCTCACCATTATTAGTTTTGAACAACGATACACAGAGAGCGCTTCTACTCACCTAGGGGTCATTTGATTCGTTCCCCAGTATGCGTATACTAACGCTGATGCATTCACATCCTTTGTCGAACGAGATTTGTACCGCGGCGACGTGATGGGACTGAGTGACACCAGCAAAAATAGACAACAAAGTTTTCTTAATTTGTACATAGTTGTCACCGTGAAATAGGGCATATTCAAGATAGTTAATTATTTTAATACCACATAATCATCATTATGTTATTACACAATTTACAATCATTGCTTTATTTATTTGTATAATAATAAATATGTCTATAAAATTGCGACTGGTCTAGATGGATAAGATAACTTAAATAGTTCATTTCATCGTGTAATTGAGTAGGTATATTATGACGATGATAAAAATATCGGACGTGTATTTTTGACATAACAATTGGGGGATGGTCTCTACAAACCCTTAAGGTAGAGCTGCCCCTGAACTATTCCATACTTATAAAAATATGTATCCATATTTGAGCGACAGAACAAAGTCGAAGCGTATAAAATTAATGAAACGACTAAATAAATCTATAATGCAGTTGCTCGCTGGAAAAATATATAACTTTGCATCTTACTATAATATATCATCATCAGCCGGTGTCGATCCATTGCTGGATGAATACCTCCCCTAACTACCTCCACTCTTCTTTACTGCCACGTATATCCACCGAAATGTATGAGTTAGTCCATCCAGAGGGTTTTAGGGCATCCCTGTGGGTGTTTAATTCCTCTTGGGTACCACTGTATGACAGCATTTATTCAACGGTTGTCCATTTCATCTACTTAGTGATTTCTATCAGGTGCCCTATGTTATAACTTGTGACATGAAGTCACCCGACGACATTACGTAATTGTGACGTAAGCTCAATACACGTATCGAGGCGAGTCGCCCAATGCACACGGCTCACCATAGATATTATTACGCTGAAACACCTATTTGTGTATGGGGACAATGAATAACGCCAGTATTAGAGTAGCGTTAATTTCTCGAATGCATTGACTCACCCCGGTAGTACGTCACAATGATGTCATATGACGTCATGTCGACCGGGCGACTTCAACTCGCAAGTTACAACATAAGGCCCCTGATCGCGTACCTACTCACTCCTTCCTTATTCATTGGCTTATTTTGTGATATTTTATATATAATTGTATAATTTATATATCCCGGGCGGTAGACACCCTTGCTCCATCCCTGTTCCTGCCCCCATACTATCAGTTTAATGTTATTTTTCTGATATTTTACTACCGTTAAACAACACTCCACTGCAATTGATCCAACCAAGTTAAGACTGTTGGCTGCACGTGAAATCCATTCAGCATGTTTTTTACAACGACCTTATACACCAATCAGTATAATATGTCATGTAATATGGCTGTGACTTGAAGTTTGCAATAATAACACCGTGAACTACAAGAAAAATTCGTACATTTAAAATCTGATAATTTTAATGTAAAATTTTTAGATCAGGGCCTCTAAAAATAAATGCCTACGGGGCCTATGAAGGTATTAAAACGATCCTCAATAGATAAATAAAGTTCGGTAATTTTAATGTTGGTAGATTTACGTACTTATTAATGTAAGAGTCATTTACTACGTTGTTTTGAATGTACAATAGTAGTTGTTGAACTATTTGTATATAGAATGCGTGAAAAAAATAATATAATCATAAATATAACACAAAAAATCAGCACAACAGCAGCTTCACAAAAAACATTTCTAAAATACCTGCAACTGCGACGCGCTCAGAGAATATCCACACAATAAAAGTTTTATGAAAAAAGTTTCGCTGGCACAATAATATTATTTTTACAAATTTGAACTTTCGTCAGCTCTGTATGTTAATTTGCAAGTCTGGTATGACAAGATAAAGGTAATGTCGCCCGATAGCAAAAAGCCCTAAGTGCTCTCGTAATGTAAATGAAAATGAACATTTTGCATAGCTTGATTGTGTGTTATATTCATTTCTGTAAATCGTAACATATACGTGTAATAAATTAAATATATTTAAGCGTAGTTCACAAATTTAAGGCAAGACTCAAAGAGCGCTGGAAGAAAATGTTATAGGCATAAGAGGACAGTGATTCCTAGGCTACTCAAAAATGACAAAGAATACAAACCGACACCTCTCACCTTCGCCTGTACGAATAATTCAGTATAATTTGGAGTTACAGTTTAGTTTGGAGGACACATTATGAATGTAAAAAAACATCATAGAATTTATATGTAATTTTAATTTTATGTAAGTGATTATACGGTTTCGTTTGTAAAAGAACAAACGTCGCTTACAATAATTTGACTGCTTTTATTGGAATTATTCAAACAATTCAATTCGACCCACAATCGTAGTCTTTGTGACTTACATCGTGTCTAGAAAGTATATATTATGCAGTTGGTCGATGTAGTATCACAGTTCACCGTGAACTGTTGTATCAGAAACCGAATGCCGTATATCATTGGGATTAAATTCATGTCAAAATGTAGCCCTAAAAAATACGTTTAGAAACCATCGGAATAAAATGGAAAGAAAATAAGTACATATGTAAGTAAATTAAAATCCAATCATATCGTATGTATTTATATAAAATTCTCGTAGTGTCATTTCCCACCATTTACGAAAGTGGAAAGATGCTGTCACTTTGTTTCTTTGTGTGGTTTTTCGTCTGGATTCAGGACTTGGAGGTGGACAAATAACCCACCGGAATTGTGGTGGAAACGGCGAGGTTTATTTACGTTAATATCTACTAATGGTTACATTTTTTTATAATTTATTTTATGCGTAGCGCGAGTTAACAATGTTTACTGTCTGGCCGTCTGCCGCGTATTGTCCCCGCCATTTTATGTTTCGCTTTCAACGGTAAGCGCTGTCGAAAAACGACGACAATGGCAACGTTGCAGATATTTTTAAGCGGCCGTGATTTACAGTATTGCCGGCTTTATTATTATTTATTTTCGTGATCAACCCTTACTATTTGTTGGTTTGATACCGATTTGGGCCTCTCCAGATTTACAGAGACATCCCCAAATGGGGACCATTTGGGAATGTAACAGTAGGTATTAAGTTGTTATTATCAAATATTATATGATAATGATGACAGCGTTATTATCAGGTATTTCATATCAATCAATATAAAATAATTAATCTTCTTATTGCAGGTAATCTAAAAAAAATGATACATCAATGTCTGCAATCTTCCACAAACAACGCGTCGTTTTTTGACGTTAGTAGTATACGGCCATGGCCCCCACAAAGAAGGGGCTGACAGGGCTCTAGCCTGGGGGCCCGGGCTCAGGAAGGGCCCGGTGTGACGAACCGACCAGATAAGTGATATAAATACACATCACAAATTCTCTCTAATAGTAAAAAAAATCGCATGCTGCACTATTTTCCTTCAATAAATAACGTTATTATTTAAAATTATATGTTTGTACGATACAATTTTTATTTGTGTATCGATTACTCGACAATTCCATTCAAATGGTTGTATTAAAATATAAAAAAAAACACAAAAAATATACACATTAAATAATTTAGTACACCATTTGGAAAACGCTACTGTGTAGCGTCACACTGCCTTTCTCCTTAGCGATAGGTAGAGGGGCCTGCCATAGATCCTAGCCTTGAGGCCCGCTTCAGGATGTGGGGGCCATTTATACGGCCATCTCTTTTCGATAGCACAGCGAAATATAATACGTACGTACAGTTTACATGTAACCATGGGAATAAAATAATATGGTCTAAAACGGGATGGATGGTAGGTATGTTGAAAACTTAACAAAGAAAAAACATATTTTAAAACTCACCATGAGCTCCAGCCATTGTGAACAAGTGTTGATTTGATGACGCACAATAATAAAAAAACAATTGTTTATTATAATAATATTATATGTCACTATTTGAGCTGTAATAACAAATATTTAAAATTCACCTTTTTGAATAATTAGATTATCACATCTGTTAGATAATTAATTGAAATTGCCGTTTAATAAAATAAGCAATAATTAAGAAATGCATAATATTCATTAAGTACGTTTCTATCAATAATGAATAATTGATTATAATAATCAATTTAATAGTTTTTATTAATCTTTTAAAAATTATTACTGCATACACTTCTTTACCAAATTATTGCATTAAAACTACCAGACAGATTCAAATATAATACGATATATTTTGTAGCATGTGTTTTAACTTAAACTGAATGTAGTGAATTAACTTTAAATAAATATAAAACACAATGGTATTTTTTGTTTTGCAAATACTACCTAGTGCCTTACTAATGTATGTGTTATACGTACGGTGACCATGCGCCCCTTATTAATAAAGGACTGTCTTTTATTTATTTTTTTAAAAGTAAATTCCAAAATAAACGCTAAAAAGGAAACCTATATAACTATTATTAACCTGCATATATTTTGTTTTAAAATATTTTAATTGTACATATAAGAAAATATTTCGCGTTTCAGTGTATTAAGTATGCATTATTGTACGTGTTTTTGACTAGTGATTATTATTTATACTTATATCTAAGCATACATCACATTTACGTACCTATATTTTTACCAGTGTCTGTTATTTTATGTGATAATACCTTTAACCATCGTAAATTAAAGCAACTAAATTATTAATATATACGTGCGTTACTATGGAAATCAATATAAAATGTCAAAATGACATTTCAGTATTCTATATTTATTCAGTATTTCTATCAAGTACAAATTTTTTTGATCGTTTAAGCTAGTCAAGTTTATAATATGATTCAACAGAAAATTTAAAAACGTTATATTTAAAAAGTTCTTTTTATCTTGTAATTATTTATATTAAGAACGTTTTTCCGATGTCTTTTGTTTTTCTTATACTTAAAATATAGTCACCATAATTATGTATTATATTTACCAGATTTTTTGAACGTATGAACACCTCAATTTGGTTCATTTACACTATTATTTATTTACACAACAAAGTGATATGCTGTGTACGCGCATAAAACAGGTTATATGTCGGACGATACATTGTATAATATTCTCACATATGTTATACAATATTCCCATTAGAATCTCATTATTTATTAGATTAGAAAATAGTCAAGCAATATAAATACATGACAATGTCATGTATACTGATAAATGGTTTATCTTTCATATTACTAATTTGATGATAGTATACTTTGCTAATTAATACTATGCATGGTTAAGTGCCTAGATCAGCGTTTATCATTAACTAGTAGGTAAACTGCGATCGTTATTAGTATTTATTATTAAGGATGACAGAAATGCCTCTAGCAACAGAATATGTAAACTGTTTATATTTCAGATAATCAATACGCATTTGACCGTTTGAAACCCAGATAGCAAAACCGATTAGTATGGATTAGTGCAATACATCAGTTATAATATATTTCAATTTTAATATTATTATTTTTTTTTTAACATATTGTGGACATTACAAATTATAAGTTTAAGACGTTCACAACATGACATTTAGAAACAAAGATATATAAATATAACAGTATTAAATAAAAAAAGAGATATATCAGTAGATAAATTAGATAGCTACAAGGAAGTACACCGGATGAGTTAAACAGACCCTATTTTAAGAATTTATAAAACAACATCCACCTAAACTCATTCTCACGTAGGTGAAATATATCAACACCCGACGCAATTTTGTTGAACATAGCTATCGCCCTCCCAATTGGCATTACCAGTGGCAGGTTGGTTCTGCAATATGCGTATGGCCCCCACAGGGGGGCTGACATGGCTTTAGCCTGGGGGTTTGGGCTTAGGGGGGCCTGGCGTGGCCGGTTAAGTGAGATATACATATTTCACAAATTTGCTTTGATAGGAAAAAAAAGTCGCCTGTGGCGCTATTAGGTATATCCACAGAGCATTTTACATAAAGAAATAGTTAAATTATAATTCATGTGTAGAATTTTATTTTATAATTATTATTAGTGTGTTTCCTGACTTTAAAAATGGCTATTAATCCAATATGTCGAAGGGTCTCATGTTATTTGGTCACCACAAAGGGGTCGCGATCAGTGCTTCATAATAATGAAGTTGAGTTCCGATAACTCAATAAATCAACCGGATGTATTTAAAAAGACAAAAATCGCTAAGAATATACGAAACACCCTTAATTTGACCTCAAAGATCCCTGGAGTTTCGCGGAAATACAATTTGGGGAACAACATTGAAAAAAAAATCACACTGCCCTTCATCATAGCGATAGGTAGGGGGGGGGGCACCAAACATCCTGGTCTGGGGGCCCGTTTTCGGATGTGGGGGCGATGAATATGCTATATTATTATATTAGCTGCCTAGTAGTAAACTCCCTATGGGAGCAAACGTGGTGTAGTGTGAAACATGATATTTGGTAGTGAAAAATAAAATTTTAGTGTAAATTTGTATTTTTGTTTTAATGTTACGAAAAGTAGAATATTATTATCATCACACATTAAAAAGGTCCACGTCAATTCGTAATACGAATGGCAGCAAACGTTACATTCATTTGTTTTAAAAATTATATTTTTTTAATTAGAATATTTAAGCATGACAAAGAAAGGTTACATAATATAACTCTCATCTGAATAAATAACTCTTATTATTTTAGTATATATGGTAAAATGAAATAATCTGATAAAGAAGTTTCATCAATTACTACATTATGTTATTAAAATTACGAATTATATTTCATAAAATACGACTAAGTACTAAAACACTATAACGCGCAATAATAAACTTAAAAAAACAATATTAAAATATGCAAGATACAAAGGTGATAACAACGAATGCACTTCACTGAATATTAAAACCAGGTAAATTAAATGTTTTAAATAACAAATTAACGTTACGACAAAAATTGATGTGATTCTTCAAGTTCACGGACACACAATTGACTTGGACGAACAAAACAAACTAACTAATCGAAAATCGAAGCACTGTTCGGACGTTTGATAATAAATACTTTGACATTTACGGAATTAATATACCGCTAAGAATACCGGAGTGAAGATAGTCACGAATGTGGCTGCAATCTTCAATCACTGCTACCAATTTAGTGGATATTTTTTCAAGGTTGTCCGACTGCCAACGATATGAACATTTTTATTAATATTTGATTCGAATTTAATCGGTTTTTATGATTCGTTCATATTCAATAATAGTTGTTCATTTATCATTCAATATTGTAGTTACAAAAAAATGATAGTATAGATTGGGTACATACTTATTATATATTAATTTGGTGACTATAATATTTTCATATACACAGATAATAAGGTTAAGACCGCCTTGAAGAACTATACGATTTTTTAGTTGATGGTTATTCATTGTAATTAATAAGATCGATCACTTAGTATTCACCAAATATATTGCTTTTATGTACATAGTTATATATAACCAGGGCTCGAAATGGACCGGAACGCACCGGAGCGCCGTTCCGGTTCGTGAAATTTGTAAAGTTATCGCTCCGTCTCACGGACAAAATAATTTGACCGTCTGAGCTAGATATGCCATCGATATAACAAAAAATCTAGCAAACTTATGTTTATAAAATACACATAAAATTTGATAACCTTGTTAATATCCTCAGAAAATTTTTGAGCGCTCTGGTTCGTAAACTTATCTATTTCGCTGTATATAACATATTATATTAATCACACGTGATAAAGCTCACTATGCTCACTATCATCAGTTGGGTCGATACACTGCTGGATAAAGGCCTACCCTAGCTCCTTCCTCTCTTCAAAGTCCCTAGTTCTAGTTGTTCGCTACCACATACATCCACCGAATTTTATGAGTTTGTCTATCCATCGGGCTTTAGGGAGTCTCTATGGGCGTTTTATGACGATACTAGCGTGTCGTCCAGCCCTTCGTCTGTTAAGCAACTTCTATCACATCGCATACTTTTGCTTACTTATCCATTTTTTGTGGTCTTTTCGCGTTATCCCCAACATTCACCTTAAATATTTGAGAGAATCTTCGTAGTTTTCATTTATTTTTTAATAGCAGTATTTGGATATATTATATAAACTGATTCGATGACAAACTTGCTTAAACGGATTCTATATCATGTTGGGAAATGTTGACGTCATTAATGAGAGCATCGCTGGGTTAAACGTAAAAGCTCATCGCCCGAAATGCGATGTTTATCGGTTCAAGTCCCATTCTTCATAAATGAATGGGAATAGCATAGTCTCCTACCAATAATAAGGGATCACCTATCTAGGCATATGCTTAATAAATAAGTAAAATAAATTACCATGTCCATGGCCCCCACATCCTGAAGCGGACTCCCAGGCTAGGATCTTTGGCAGGCCCCCTACCTATCACTAAAGTTAAAAGCAGTGTGACGTTCTATGGTAGCGTTTTACAAATAGTATAATTCAGTGTGTCGACACACAATAATCAAAAATTGTATCACATAACCATATTAAAAAAAAAATAGTACGCTTGAATAAAATAGCGCTGCCGGCGACTTTTTTACAATTAGAGTAAATTTGTAATGTGTGTTTGTGCATAAGTCTTATCTAGTCGATCCGCCACATCAGGCTAGAGCCATTTAAGCCCCCTTGTGAAGGTCATGACTATGTCCACAGAGTGTGGATTATATTGTTAACCGACTTTTGATCAGCCATAGTTATTTTAACCGTTCGCCATTCGATCAATTATCAGTACAAACTAAACAAAAAACATTTTTGTTTTTTCTATCTCTGAGTCCGAATCGTATTTATAAAGAGACGGCCGTTGTACTAACTATTCCAACGGTTGGCATGTGGATGTTATATAAACTGATTCGCTATCAGTTAGATTAGGTCAGGTTATATAATGATAAAGCGTATCGCTCGTAATGCAATGTTTGTTATCAAGTTTATACAGTGCATTTTTTCTAATAGGTATATTTCTTATTTCTTACAAAAAAAATATGTAGATATATGTATATTTAATATATAATTACTAGAGAGTATAGCCAGTTACCACTATATTTGAGTCGCTTAGAATCATAACTCACATATTCCAAAAATCAAGTTTTGAGATAATCGCTAAAAACCAACAGAGCACTATTTTTTGTAATTAGAAGAACAGTATTGAACTCCCTAGAATATTAATGAGTGAGAGAGTCGAATAACTTTTTTTTTAAATATATATACCTAATACTCTTAACGTTGCAGACATACAGCATACTATGAGAAATATAGCTCCCCGATTGGTTAGGAAGGCGTTGGTGACAAAACTCTATTCTTTGAAATATACGACATATTACACCAACAATGAACTTTGTCAACGATTTTCACATGGTTTAAATTGGCTTTTAATACTCAACTATTTTTCGGTATATAGATTAATTCATTTAGAATCACTTGGCATATTTAACTAAAAAACGACAAAATTGCAATATGTGAGTTATGTTTCTAAGCGACTCATTTATCCCACACCATGTACGTTAAAATACTGAACGTCTGAGAACAAAACCACAATAATTAAGCCTTTAGTCTCTGAGAAAACTTTATTTTTGAAAGAAACTTTTAGAAAATTCAAGTGCTCATTGAGGGTGACTTCCAGACTTCAAATAAAATCCACTTTGAACTCACTTGCCAAAGGATTTAATAAAAATAAAAAAAATACTTCGTAATTCGGTATTTATTATTACAACATATTAATGTAATTAAATTTGTCGAAAAATAACCTGACGACCTTTAAGTGAGAGTTTTAGTTAAGATTATGTATTTAAATAACCGTATTTTTATCTTCAAGGTGGTTCCACTTTTCTTAGTGTTGTGCATTGCATTGTCACGTAGAGTCACCATTTCATAACTTTGCACCCCGGCTCTAAAATGACAATGATGTCATATTATATTCTTAAAATATTACATAATATATTATCCATTTATTTATTTTTACTATATTTACATTAATACAAGTGCATATCATTTGATCTAATTGTATACGAGGCAACGAGGCGTATCAGTGTAGTAAAAATGCAAAAAATGTGCAAAGTTATAAAGCTTATTATACTCTACATGAGCAGATACTAAACGTTAACTACTTCGTCAATCAAACAGTTCTAGTTCTACTGTTTTGACGTGTTCTACTTCTTGTATCACTATATTTATCCAGCGATATCCCAACTTTCCCAATTGACATATTATAATTTTTATAGAAAAATGTATAAGAACCAGTTTTGACAAATAATTGTGAAAAGATTCGTGCAAAAATTTTCCAGGACAAATGGGACGCCTCCACCACTAGATAATATATATTTTTTTCAAATATTAAATGGCGATTGGAAATAATCGATTCGACTTAAGAACAATCAAACAACTCTTGACTGGAAGTAGTGGCTTCGCTGGCAGGTTCTATGACCTTTAAGCCAGTTCCTCTGGGACTACCCGCTAATAGGATCCGACGGAGCGGAGCCGTTTGGCAGGGTCCATCCACACACAGGCCCAATCGGTCACGCTGAGTCGGTTCAACAAGCTGTTGGGCCCATCGGGCCGTCTAACCTGGTCGCCACCAAGGCAAATTGTGTTAAAAACGGCGTCTTATAGCGGAAATGAAGATATCTTTGTTTTGTTTTCTGTATTAGGTATATATTTATTATTTAGAATAATTTATATTTGTTAATTCACTATGCCCCTCTCTCATGGGTTCTTTTATTACAGAGATTAGACGCAAACCACATCCTCTGGGAAGGTCCTGAAAATTTTACAGAAAATAAATAGCTATTAGATTTATTGGGCCGTCCGACCTTGTCGCCATAAATGCATAATTTTGTTTCCTCTAGAAAATTTGCGGCTTTAGTCTTTGTTTATATATGATTATAGACACACTATGTCATTTTAAACTCGGTTAGATAACGTTTGAGTACGTGGTGACCTCCGTTTTGGGTAACTACTCCTGTAATATTCCGAATATTTAAAAATATCGGATGCTTCTTCACATGCAAACATAGGATCTGGTGTAGTGAATACTTTTTGTAGTTGGTTTATTATTTAATTAATAAATATTCGACTTGTTGTGCAGGGGCGGCTCTTCCTTTGGGTACCTAGGGGACAGACCCCGGTCCCCTCATCATCATTCTATAATCAATATTCAATTGATATTCATGTTATACGTTCCTACCATAATACATTCATTTTGTATAAATTAATTAAGTATATATTTTATTTGTACTGTTTGCCCATCCTTGATTATTGTTTCTTGGCCCATCCCTAATACTCTATGTGAGTTTTGGCTCTACCTACATAGTACAATACAACGATACTTCTGGGGTCGAAATTCGGTGGTCCCTTTAAAATCAAAGCAATAATATATTATGAGATGCTATATGCGATTGCCAGTTATGATTCTCAAAATTCAAAAGGAAACTGAACAATGCGTACGTCTGTATGCCGTTTTGCACGTGCTATGCACATTTTATCCACATCTACCGATGCTGGACCGGGGACACTGTAGTAAATACCTCGTCTTGCATAAGTGTGAGTAGGTAAAACTGGGTGTATTATTATTATAATATATTATGAAGTTATCTTGTCGGTCGGCTGTAAATTCATATCCCATGACCCACCGGTTTAGTTTATTAGTTAGTTTGCCAGTAAGTGATCAAATATGTTATCTATCTCCTTAAGTTTTAAAATATATTTGTTAATACATACTATAATAATTTATAATATCTTGAATGATAATAAAACAAAGGGTAGGTATGTGCTATTTCAGTTAATTAAATCAATAATAATTTGTATTACCTAAATATTAATTATTGTAATGTACTAGTTGTGGATAGCTGAATTTCACGTTAGTAAAATAATTTTGATAAATAATATTAAGTATTATGATGAATGAGGTGGTTCATTTATTGAAATATAAATTCAGTACATTGACATTTGAAGATAAACTAGAAGTGAAACGATTAAGACCTCACCAACCAGTCACCAACAGATTTAGTTATCGTGTATGAACTAATCAAAACAAAAAAAGCATTTAACTCCGAACAGTTTACCAAAAAACATGGTTGACGGCGAGTGTATCTTTGAAAAGACTATTTTATTTTTCTTGTAGCAATAAGATTCTTTCGAACGCAGGAGGCGTATGAAGATGAAGTAATAGCTACAAAAGATATGTTTTTTACGCTTTGATTAATATTGATTAGGTAGGTACTTATTAGATATTTCACGCCATCTGACCCCACTTACTAAAAGATGCTAGAGCCGCCACTGAATGTTGTGTATTGTATTTTTACAGTAATTACCCATCATATTATATAAAAATTATAATATTTAAACCATTAATACAAGTGGCAACCCCAACATTCTAAATTTAAAATAAATTGTTTCACAGTAAGAATTTAATAATATACCCAATAGAAATAAAGTATTGAAATAGTTTGTTTAGAGATATTTTTTATTTTTACCATCTACATTTCTTCGACGTTTCATGCCCATTGCTAAAGCAATTTTTTAAGACTTAATGTATTGCATTTAATTAATGTTTTATTGTTATTAAAATTTTAAACTATATATCCCCCAACAGGTATAATCCATCCTCCTCTTACCCTAAACATGTAATTTGATCGAAAATATACAATCTGAATTGTCTAGTGACACTAAGTGGCGAAGGGTGGAGGTAGGCTATTTTAAGATCCAACATAAATAGTGCACACTAAATTTTTTCAGTCATGCATCTTTGTTTTTATTGAACTAAGACTATAATTTACAGATGGTGTTGGTTAGATTATAAAAATCAATTAAACCCTGCCTAACCAAACCATGATAATTTTGGTATGCTATGAGCAATCCGACAAAATAGTGCACACTTTTTTATAAATAATTATCAGTTCTGTTTTCATTTAAAAAAGAATTCAAATTACACAATATGGTATTGGCTAGTTTTTTTAAAAAATTCTTTAAGCCCTGCCTAAAGCAAACTATAATAATTAAAAACTAATATTTTATCTATAAAAAATCCAAAATTGTATATGATTTAATGGTATAATTTTAGATATTTTATTGATAGACGAATATTTTTTGACTATTATATATTATGGCTAGGTTTACACAGGGTTTAATTGAATTTTAAAAACTAATCAACACCATCTGTAAATAATTGTAGTCTTAGTTTAATGAAAACAAATAAATTGACTGACAGAGTTTAGTGTGCACCATGTATGTTGGATCTTAACAGCCTACCTCCACCCTTCGCCACTGAGTGACAGCAAATAATTTTATACAAATTAATTGTAATTCAAACATCAAAGTTCTAGTAAACAGTATTGCAAACTTACCATTCATTTGAAAGATCTCTTCAATTTCACTCCAAAAACATCCAGTAAAGTATCCAAGAAGAGTGTACTTTAAAAAAATTACTAGCAGAATTTAAAATAATTTTTCACTTGACTTTCACAAAAGGAAACACTTCGTGTAGCAAGGAACACTGTTTATTCAAAAAACATTGTACTGACAAAATTCACAAAGACGTTGAAAGCGGAATGAAATCAATTTAATGGTAGTATTTTGGCACAGTCAAAGCAAATTCAACACAGTAGGTATTTTATTTTATTTTTATTTACATGTCTTTTAAATATTACAAACACACAATGATTTTCGCATCAAATGTAACGTACAGGGTTCTTCCAATATACAAATTTATCTCCGATAAAAATACTGTTGGTACATAAACTTTAATACTATTAAAATTAATTTTTTAAACACGTTAAAATAAACATTATTTTTCTTGTCTTATAATCACTTTATAATAAAAACAGTTTGGTCTTTTTTTTTAATTAAGGGCTTTTATTGTTTTTTTTACGCCGTTAAATTATCATAGTCACTTTCTAAAAACCCGTTATGTTGCACGTCATATTTAGTGCCGTATATGTCATGTTTTGTTAGATGTAGTTTATTCTTTTTATCATCGTCCATGATTCTTTTGAGGCTTGAGTGATCGTGGAATTCGTGCCTTATGGCGACGTTTCTGCTTATGTTTTTAAAAAGTATCCTCCACAAAGATGTATCCTTATTCTTCCAAAGAAGGTTTCTCGTTCTTTCCCTGACTCTCCTTATATTATCTTCAAGCCTACGGGCTCTTATTTCCATGGCAATCAGAGTCCTGGTGGCATTCGATAACAAGTTGTAAGGAAGTTCATTCCCCTTCGCTTTACTTTTCCTGGAAGTATTGAAGTGACTTTTCTTAACTTCGTCTCCCGATATAGCATTGTTTCTTATCCTGTTTATGATTTCGCTGTGCGCGAGAGATGGATAATAAATAGGGTGCTTAACGGAGAGCAGTATGCATATGGTGACAGCCAAAGCCACCAGTAAGGGGATGAACATTAATTTATAATTCTGGCTGTAGTTCGAAGGGATGAAAGTCATGTCATCAGCCTTAGCCGAAGCCTCGTTTCACGTGAGATTAATAGTAACTACTCGGTTGTGTTTCAAGTAAGAAACCGTGTGTTGTTTTCGCGATGTCGGTAGCATGTTGCGAGCCGGTTCGGTAGCGACTCGAATACGTCCACCCCGGGCGGATGCTTCTATCTAACTGAGGGTAGATTTTCCACGCGGCTTTTCCGCCCCCTGCGATTTCCCACCCCCGGCCCCGGAGTGTCTGTCTATGCCGGAGGGCTAGCGACATACCCAAGTGTATCGATTCCCTTTAGGAAAAACCACTCGGACAGGCGAAGGTAGGTACTTTTTACGTGTATTTACCGACCGATACAGCCCTTTATTAAAGCACTCACCTTGATAGAAATTGAGTATAACACAAGTGAGGCAGCGTTTGAAGACGTTCCGCTTTTATTTTTTTATATTGCGGAAAGGATTCCACGAATCGCCAAAGTAAATATTTTGTTTCTTGTATGGAAGTATATAACTGTGTAAGTTAACTAAGTTTCCTCTCTATTACGGCAGAACTTTGAAATTCATTTCGTTCCGAGTATATTTTTACCTTCGTGTAATCTTACAAAAAAAAAATCACTAGTTATTATCTTATCACAACAAACTTAATGAACAATAAAAATACTCAAAGTCTAAAATATAGTTCACTCATAAATGAACAATCTGCTTACTCAGAAACGTATTCCATAATTTGACAAGAATTCTAAGTTCTATAGTAATAATTGATATCGTATTTTTAAGATAGGAAATAATCGGCTATAAATAATTTGAAACTTTGTTATTATTAGGGCTATATTTATCATAGAGCCAAATGAACTATGTATAGTAGGGAATGCAATACCAAATGAAAATATCAATAACGGTTTTTCGATATTTATTATTGAAAACCGGTATTCGTTTAAATATATAAAAAAATCAGAAGTACCATATACTTGTAGCTGTCAGTATATTATTGATCAAATGTCTATTTTTAATGTATCAAATTATTCAACCGCAATAATAAATTCCCAGCGACTCATATGCCGGTAAATAACTTTTTACCTATGTCAGCAGATTGATTGGTGATATTAAATACGGTATCGCAATGGCAAATTAATCTAATATCCATTCCCATAGTATCATATTACATTATGACTGTAATAATAAATAAAATTCACAGCTACTCGTATTTAAACCGCTGACTCGTTCTATATAATTATATACTAGAATATAACGTTTAGGTATTACTTTCGACTGTATAAATTACGAATAATGATTTATCAAAATGTCACTCGAATATACATTTCCAGTCTGTTACTATCGCTTCGCCCAACATCTGATTGTACTGAGATGTGGACCTCGGATCCGTACCTATCATAAGTTTAGTATTGTAACATAACTGCTGTAACATACTATTGTACCAACCGTTACGCCTTATAAAACTCGCTCCTGCATACATCTTCAACTTCTTCATCATCATCCTCAAGACCATAACCTACGACACATCGACGACTCCCAAAGTGATAACCCACACATCGAACACTACAGTGGTGAACTCTGCCGCAATCTTCTACGGGAAAGTTCAGCAAGGTACATACTGCTAATATATACATATAGCTAATAAAATCTCTTTAAAATATTATTTTATAGCACAAAATACCAACCTAGCTATTTATTATGTTGACATTTAAAAATACGTATTGATCATAATATTATAAAACTGTTGATTTTTACAAATAATAATGAATATATTGATAATTTTAACTAAAGCCCTCAAAAATGCTAGTTTTTTTAAGTGCAAATAAATGCGGCGGTAAACAAAGCTTCTTCAATTCAATTCAACGATTAATTTCATTATAGAATAATTGAACATTTGTCACGGCTGTTTTCTATTTCGAAATAATATTATGTTAATTCATCACGACAATTTTATAAATAAGTAGGTATATTTGATAGGTTTTGTTTTACTATTATTTGAACTCTGTTGGAATCAGTCAATATATTTTTATTTCAGCAGCGCAAAACACTACAACGTAATGAAAAAATGATATTAAATTCATTTTAAAAAACATAATCGAGTATTTTGGATTTTTAAAACCGGTATTTCGGTATTGATAAATACTGGAATACCGGTATTACAATCCCTAGTATAGCTCAAGGCCAACAAATTGGTGAAGACCGCAGGGTAATTTTTTCCCATCTTAAAAATACTCCCCTCAAATTTGGGGAGTCCAAAAACTCCACAATAATACTTGGTAGTAACATTATATATTGAAATATAATATTCTTTAAATAAAATACAAACAAATATCTAATAATATATTTTTAGGCATCTATTTGGTGATACGACATGCCAAAATCATTTAAGAAAAAAAATTTAAGAAATTCTTCGTGGTTATAAACACGTTATTTCTATGAAATGTTTGCGAACTGAAAAGCTTTTTTTACATTTCTGTCTTAACTTAATTATATTATTAGTTCAAGACCTATTTAAGGTTTAGTTTGACTATACCTTCTCATTCGACTGAAAAAATGAGGGAAATATATATTAATATTTAACTTACCAATATAATTTTTGATATACTTGTGCAGGTAAATCAAATTTATATAAACGGATTTAAAGATCTAAATGCAGTCATTCGGTCGCAGGTGCGAATTTTGTTAATAAATAACTCAAAAGCTTTCGCGGGGGGAAGGGAAAATATTATATTGCTTATTGCACAATGCACGTGGTCGTAAAACCAAATTATTTTTGTCAGCTTAAGCCCTGCATTCATTTAGTTATTACCTTTCGCACACAAAATCAATTTACTGCCCCCTACCTTGTATAAACTTAATGGCTTTCTCAAATACGTTTGCAGTAAACTTACAGTGTGTTTCAGTTATCGCACCCTCGCAACTAAACTGCCACAATCCAAAAATCGTCAAACAGAGAAAATCAGCTTTGAAGTTTTTACCTTTCGCATTTTTGTACTGTGTTTTTGAAATATGTTTAGATATTGAATGAAGTTTTGACTTGAATTTGATGACTTAGAGATATTTCGGTACATATACTATGAACGATAGACAATGAAACGTAGTAATTAGCTCAAAACACGTATATTTTGACTTGTGGCGGTTTAGTTGCGAGGGTGCGTTATATTATGTATATTGTGTATATTTTAATTTGAATTTGAATATACTTGCTTAGACAGTGTTTCTCTCTTTTCCATCATGTTGTTAAACATTGTCAATATCACATTCACTGTTGACCACATAATTACTAATTAATTACCACATTTAAATAGCATGCTAATTATATCTAATGGCCAACTAATGGTTACGCAACTAGCGTGTCTTTAGCACTGAAAGACTTAAACATGTTTTATGGAGGTAGGTAATACATAATATAGATATTGATATTATATTTCCTTTGATATGTCTATCTTGGGCAATAAATGTCAATTGACGGTGGTATCTATGACGAGATTGTGTATACTAATTGTATGTCAAATAGTTTTCAATGTTTCATGGGAAACAGTGTTGTCATATATTTAAAATGCTGAATTTAACATAAAGATTTAAATATTGTACTATTGTTGCTTATTTGGCGTAAAATTATAGTATAATATTCCTTTATACATGTCTCGCGGATTCATTTAGTAATTATATAATAGGAAAACGGCTATTTCGAACCCGGTTTAATGCAGGCAATACACACGCTATGCATGCAATATAATGAATGCATTTGTTTAGCAAACTAAAACGCATTTTGACAGTTGAAGTGAAAACTACGAGGGAAAACTTTTGAAGTAGCCACTAATCTGAATAAAAAATACTATATACTGGTATAACTATATTATCTATGTTAAGACCTTATTGATATATTGATATCATGGGCCCCACATCGTGAAGCGGGCCCCCAGGCTAGGATCTTTGGCAGGCCCCCCTACCTATCGCTAAGAATAAAGGCAGTGTGTACGCGGTAAAATTAATCTGTATATTTAGTGTTTTCTTGTATATTTAATGCATCCATTCGAATTATGGAGATGTCAAGTATTGATACACAATTAAAAATTGTATCGTACAACCACATAATTTTAAATAGTGTTATTGAAAGAAAATAGCGCCTTTTTTACTATTAAAGCATATATGTGATGTGTGTTTATCTCACTTATCTGGTCGATTCGCCTTGCCGGGCCAGGCCCCCAGGCTAGAGCCCTATCAGCCCTCCCCTTGTGGGGGCCATGATTGATATATTGCATAGCTGCATGTCATTTTTATTTAAGTTTGTCGATCGCTCGTGACGATCGGCGTGGCTCGTTGGATCTGGTTCTTCAGATCTGTGAGTCTAATGTTGTAATTACAACTTTATGTTGTGTTGTTGTGTATACTATTTAGAGTTTGATTTTTGCATTTTTATCAGTACAATATACAATATTTTTAATTCCGCATTAATTTACAACGGATTATGACAATCACTGATAAATAATATTATTATCAGTGATCGTCATAATCCGTTGTAAATTAATGCGGAATTAAATATATCATCATTACATAAATTAAACACAATATTATATTATACTTACTTAATCGACATAACTTACTAACGATCAGGAGTAGTACCTTATAATACTCGTAGTAGTGAAACAATCAGAGAATGACTTCAAAAATGCACATATAAGTATGTTTTGTGACTTTACCGGGATCTAACATGGAACCGTCAGTGTAATAAACCATGGGTCTAAGACGATTCGGCGCCGGTACAACTGGGCGCCACGCAATCAAATGAAATTCGAAAATAAATAGACGTTCGTGAATTATAGGTACTTTTAAAATATATATTTAATATTATTATTTATATTTAAAAGTATTATATTATTCTTATTTAATACTTTGTGATAATTAAAATATGTACATGTAAATAAGGATTTAATTGTGTATATTTTTAAGTTCTAACACGAAGAGAGTTCTTTCATTTTACAACGTTTTTCCTAGCTCGTATTCTTATTTGTGCGGTGGTTCTTTGTCCGGTATAAATCTTGAAATTGATTTTTTACTAACTTCCCAACTAGCTAGACATTTGAAACTTTTAGAATATATCATAACACGATGCCAATGCATTTTTTAAATACTTTTAGCCATCTTTAAGTAGAATTGAATTCATTTTCAGTTAATTCTGTTTTGTATGAAAAGTTATTTCGACACCATTATCGATTGCTAGGGGTCTGGGGTCCTAGCAACTAAATTATGAATATATACGTGCGTTACTATGGAAATCAATATGACATGTCAAGTACAAATTTTTTTGATCGTTTAAGCTAGGCAAGTCAAGTTTATATGGTTCAACAGAATTTAAAAACGTTGTATATAAAGTTCTTTTTATCTTGTAATTATTTATAAAGCCTCAGGCATGATAATTCTCAATTCGCATTAAAAAAAACATTATCTTAAGAATAAAATGAATTAAAACCACTAAGTAGTAGATAGAAACTGATTAAAATTCTTCGTCTACTTTATGTATAAAATCGTAACGGACGTCTATTTATTTCATTCGACAGTGTGGCGCCCAATTGTCCTATTCTAGTTGTCCCATTCCCGAAACCATTACCTTGAGTATTATTGGACTACCAGGATTTCATCAACTTCAATAAGCATTTTTCAACTGTTGTCAACTTACTGATTAATATCTTAAAATTTCAATTTTCTAGATCAAGGGTTTTAACCCGAAACCTACAACTTCATAATCTGTACTTCTCGTAAATCACGGTTATGTCTTAAAATATGTATTTGTATTCCAATTTATGTCATTCAAGTGTCAAATATTTTTCAACGAGGAATCTGCGATGAAAATTTGACATAATGATACGATCTCGATAACTGAAAATAACACATTTCTAAAAATAGCTTTAAAAAATTTTGGAAAATAACATAGTGTAAAGATTTATCGACTATATTATTTCGTATCCAACTAAACGTTGCGTATATATTATTTATTTTAGGAAACGGAAGTTAAAAATTTTGCTCGATTCTTTCTTACCTTTTATAATGCTTGGCCTAAGTAGTTTTTCGTGTACTTATAAAACTTTTTTCGAGCATAAAAACTATTTATTTTTGTACCACAAGTAAGTTTAAAAAAATTTTGATAAGTTTTTGTGTAATATTATAATTTATTATATTGTAATTTATTTTAAACTAATTGCTTTGATGGATTTAGAAGCATATTTACATAATAAACATCTTATGAATAAATTAAATGATAAATATACCTAATATTATATTTATACGAATATTAGGTAACTGAATTTGTTCATTTTTCGTTGTGTTCGTGTCCCAACGTAAATAAAACATCAAAAGTTTGTATCGAAATATCGAAGAAATAAAAGCGATTATCTGTTACTATTGATACGCTATTTGTTTTTTCGATTCACTTTGATTCACTCAAAATTATATCACAAACACATAAATTTTATTGCCTCGCTAAGTGAAATTGTGTTGATTCCGTGACATATATTCCATGGATTTGAATTAAGTATTAGAGGATTCACGTTCCGACATCTTCAACGTATATGTTTAGTATAATATGCTATTTCTATTTTTTAAACTAAACTATAATAAAACATTATTTATTAGTAATAAATAATTACAAGATAAAAAGAACTTTTTATATACAACGTTTTTAAAATTTCTTTTGAATTATTATGCTCAATATGCTCAAACTTGTACTTGATATGAAGTAAATAAAAAACAAACCAAGAAATATAGAATACTGAAATGTCATTTTGACATTTCATTTTGATTTCCATAGTAACGCACGTATTCCCCTAGCAACCCATTAGCAACCAATAATAGTCTTTTATTTTTTACGGATAATTCTGAAATAACTTTCCATATAAAACAAAATTAACTGAAAATGAATTAAATTCTGCTTAAAGATGGCTAAAAGTTTTAAAAGAATGCATTGGCATCGTGTTTTCATATATTCTAAAGGTTTCAAATGTCTAGATAGTCGGGAAGTTAGTTAAAAATCGATTACAAGATTTGTACTGGACAAACAACTACCGGACAAACAAGAATACGAGGCTATTAAAAACGTTGTAAAAAATAGTGACATTCCATCGAGGTAGACAAACCATGCACTGCTTATATGAGTCACATAAAGAAAAGAAAAACGATAATACAATATGTAAAACAGTATATTCCGTAAAATTAGTTTATTTTTGCCTGCGGCACTGGAAAATATTGCCTGTCCAAATTTTTAATCGTAGTGCGTATATTTTTTTTCTGAACACTGCTATTAAAAAAATGTACATTTACATATTATCGCAAATTTTTTTCTATTTCGGTGCTGTGTACAGCCTAAATTTCAATTGAAAAAATTAAAACCAGCTCTTTGTCATACTGAAACAAAATAGGTTCGTTACGGACTTCGCAATATTCACAAATAAAATGCGAATTCGTTCTTGAACGAATCAATTATTTACAAAAGAAAATATTTTCCATTTGTATATTTATAACCTATTAATTCCCTCTCAGTAGGGCAGTATGGCGAACGATAAGTATGCAAGATGGCGATATTAATGTATTTTATATCGCGCTAGCAAATTTTCCTTCGAAGAGGCGTAACCATCTTTGATTAAGCTTATCGGGGAACGTAATGAGGAAAAATGACTTTACGTATGCAAGTGTGTATTGGTAGATGAATTCGCAAGTATGTGTGTATATTTTAATGTTTGTATATTGCAGGGTGTCTGCGAAGACGTCTGTGTGTGAATCTTTCCGTACATGTGTTTTATGTTGATGTATGGGTATCTTGCGATCAACTGTCGAAAGCACGCTTTGCTATAACGTCTGGTTGATATGAAAAATGATCAGTTCACACTATCAATCAATACCCATACAAAACTAAAAAAGTTTATAAAAATTGAGAATGGTTTTTTTGTTAACTCGTTACTGAATCGTCTGCCTTTCATTTGTCAGAGAGCTTTATTTTAAACAGGCTTATTTTACGAACATAATAATTATTAGTTATTATTATTATGTACTTTTAACGGAGAAGATAATTATTTGATAATAAAATATGGGCACTTTTAAATTAAAGTCATGTAAATTTAGTCAAAGCATACTTGAGAGCATAGTGACCTCAGTATTGGGCAATTGCTTCTGATACGTTTCTAGTTATAAAAAAATTGATGCTTCACATCTAATTGTGTCTCGTGATATGCCCGATTAAGACCTGGTGTGGTTCGAGGCGGGTAAGGTTTAGTGGAGCTATTTACTTCAATGTATGTAGGTACATATATCGTAATACAATCGATATTTAGAAGTGAGATGGAATAGGAACAGCCTGAAGGGTAGGTTGGTTTGACTTTCAAATGAATTTGGTGCATGAAATGAAATGAAGCCTGGTTTTATTATCTCCTTCCAAATATAAATATAAATAACTGAATGACGATGTTGCTTTCTTCTACCCAGTGTTGTATACAGATTCGATACAATAGAAAATGCTGCTATCAACTACTTGAATATTTTGATAATCATGCTTTATTGTGTAATGCATGATTCGTTTCGTAAAGTATAAATATTTGTTTTTAATTTGAATAATTATGCAGTTTTAATAATTGAGTAAGATTGATTTTCATACAAACAACTTTTGTGCATATCATAGCAAACTTAAATAGCATTATTTATTAATTTGCGATATTATTGATTAATTGAATTATTAAATTATTTTGCTAAATTAGCTTTCTGTTGACATTTGATTGACTCACATAAATCGCTTGTTTTGTAATTTTAACAATATTATGTTGCAATATACATTGTTCTTCTTCTTCTTCTTAAAGAGAAGAAAAGAATACATTGTAGTTATAAATAAATGGTTTCCTGCCAAGTCATGCTGGATGGTAGGGTATTTACCCTACAGAATGATAATATAATATATAGATTTAATTATTGTAAATTGAATTATTTTGCGATATGCTCATTGCAAACTGTATCAATTGCCCTCTCCTCTCCACCAGAATTTCTATTCTAAGAATTCCTATCCTAACCAGCTCCTACCAGTTTTCTACTCCCAGTGTCATGATCACGCGAAATTGGTTCAATGTTATGCACAGTTCTTGTACGTGGCCGGCCAATACTTTTTCTGCTACTTAGCTTCCCAAATATGCTAAATACCTAAATTAATGAAAGTATGTAAACTGGTGTATTTGATTTAATTTGATATAAATTTCCCCATCCAATTTTTAGTTCATATTTTTAGCGGGTAAAACATTTTCTCGTGAACTTACATATATGCCGCTATGTATACATAGAGATATAGAATTACAAATTAAATATCTATTTTCCGTAGTGTCAAATTATAGCAAACTCGGTAAGGAGCTGACCGCAATAATAAATTCCGCATATCCGTTTTTCACTTAGTCAGTCATCTATTGACGCAAACGCCAGATAATAGCGGACTCGATTATTTCAATAAAAAGAATATTATTTTAATTGTATAAATAGCGAATAATAATTCATCAGAAATGTCACTCGAATATACGTTTCCGGTCTGTTACTATCTCAATCTCTGTATCGTCCCGCACAACATCTGATTGTACCAAGATGCGGACCGCGGATCCATATCATAAGTTTAGTATTGTAACATACTATTGTACCGACCGTTACGCCGCAAATAAAACTCGCTTCTGCATCCATCTTCGACTTCTTCATCATCATCCTCAACACCATGACCTACGACACGTCGACGACTCCCACAGTGGTAACTCAAATCTAACCCCACATTTATGACCCACATCGAATCCCTCATATTATATGCCCAGCGGTGGTCCGCTTACATGGCAAAGAAATCCGTTTATATCTGTCACCTGGCCAAGCAACACCTATTATTAATTTGTAATTATGTTGCTCTATTGGCAACGTGCACCTCCTTCCTTAATGACCACCAGTGACGTCCCGAGGGGGTAGGTAGATTGAGCGTCGTTTGGGGGCGGCAGTTACCCAAAGGGTGGCAAATCGAGGAGAATCACTAGGTATATAAGTAATAGAAATAGCTACCTAAACTTAGTAATACAGGAAATATCTTTCCATTACAAAAATGAGCTCACTGGTTGGAAACAAAATGTATTAATTAGGTACCTACCTACTATAAAAGTTTTAACAGAATTTTTTTGTTGGTTTCGCGATGTCTAGTTTACTTCCGTCGTCCTTGGACGTCACGTTCTTGGTGAACAGCACACCTAATTTAAAATGTATCCAAATATGTTTGCCAGTCAAATCAGTTTTGAAAGTTGTCAAGTGTATTTTTAAATGTAGATACCTATCTGAAACTGTAGAATATTGTCTATTGAAGCGGAGATGGCATTTATATTAGATTTAGTGGTATATATCTTGTTAGTAACGTGTCCATACAAAACATTTCATAGATATTGGAGTCATGAAAGGATGATAAAAAGTACTGTATAAAAAAATGTGGCGGAATTTTAGCACTGCCTAGGGACGTCACTGACGACCACCCTCTTCTACAAATCTCGTTTAATATTAAAGATTGCTTGAAGAATTTAATAACGCGTTTCGTCCATTTAAATAAGAGACTTTTGCCGACGCCAAACTTTTCGAATGTGGAAACATTTGTATGCCATCCATGACCTGCGAAGCATCCTTCGCCAAATCCAAGAAAGTGATTTTCACATTATTAGATTCCTATTCAGGTTCAGCTTCTTCTTCTTATTTTGCTGCCGTCTTCTATCTTCTATCTTGGCGACTGAACTGTAGTCCACCTCTCTACACTGAGCCTATCGTATCAAATCCCCGTCGCCTTAGTCATTGAATCACTTACAAAGTTCGCGAAGCCAAAATAATCTCTTTCGACCTCCGTTTCTGCTAACCTCTACTTCCCCCTGCATCACGAATTTGAGTAAAAAATATTTCTCGTTGCATGAAATATATTACAATACTACATAAGCAAATTAAGATTACTAACGCATTGGCGAGTTTTTTTTTTTGCAGTTTTTGAAGTTTCTCCATATCATGGTGAGACGACTCGTGCAATTATTCTTGTATACCGGAATTATTCATCAAATTTTACTTTCGTCGTTATCGGAGTCATATATTATATCAGTGGCGTGCGGTCCATAGATGATGTAGATGCGGAGCACCTCCACCAATAATCGATGAATTACTGTGTAAATAATATTCTTAAAGAGCTTTAATATTATTCCATTGTATATTCTGTTTTTTTAATTCTATTTTATTGTTTAATATGTCTTTTTTTTAATTATTGTTGTTTTTTTAATTTTATTTCTTTGGTATTTAAAACTAATTTCTGCTTTGTTTTTTTTCTCTATCTTATTTTTTTCTCTAACTGATTACTTCCTGAATTAATAATTTGTTATGTACTCAACGTGTCTTTTTTAAATAAATAAATTATTATAATATTTTGTTTGCAGAATATTTCAGAGCTAATACTCTGGAATATCACTCACCATATCATTTTATCGCCCACCTGACAGGATTCAAACAGATACAAAACCCAACTATTTGCTACATATTTTTATTATCTTCATATAAATATTCAGTAAAATATATATTATGAAACTAATAACAGTAAGACTTATTTAGCAAATAGTAGAATTTCTTCGACAGCATCCCTGCAAGCAAGTGTCACTCCATCACAGAACCGATTAGTAAATATAATTTCGATAGGCTATATCCCAATACACTACATTTTGATGCAGGGTTTTGAATGTGTGTGTCCTACGAAAATGAACCACGCATTATAGACGTGCAGTAGTGTGTGTTGCAATCTTCAAAATATATACCAATCTTTAATGAGCGTCATTACATAAACCGAGAGCAGTATATTATGTATATGACGTATTCTTGACACGTGTTTATATTTATCCCGTATTCTTCCACACTCCAAATCGGTTGCTTGCTTCTACACACCCGTTAGGTATTTAAGTTCCCATTATTTCTGAGTTTCCTACACGCCATGGTACTGAGAGATATACGAGTATATAGTGTTGTTTATAAATCAAATACAAATCAACTGAGTATAGTGTGCACGCTTCTTCGCGATATTATTACACAGCGAAAAATAATTTGAACTCAGCGAGACGTCAAAATTGATTGATGATTGCAATTATTATTATGCCCCCTGCATTTACTTTGCGATGAAATCTAATAGTATTATTTATTATTTAGAATGTATTGTATCGTCCACTTAAGGGGCGACAGATTTTGTTATTAAAAATCTAATAAAACTCTAAAAACTATATACAATCTTCCTTTGAATATAGAAGGTAGCAGGTACAGTCTGTCTGGCCATCAGTCAAATCGGTGGCATATTGCGATCAAATTAAATTGTACTATAGGTGATTTTATAACGGTATATATGTTACGCCGAATGTGCGAAATTGACTATTACATGAAATGGGAAAAATTTTGGCTAATTCATGTAATAGTCAAGCCTGTTGCCTTATTCATGAATTAGGTAAATTTTCTGCCGAGTACAAGAATTCGCCAGGGTATGGAATTCTTAAACTGTCAACATGACAGAAGAAAAAGTAAATTTAATACGGATGGTTTTATTAGTTATAATTGGACATAATATAATATTATTATTATTAGGTTAGGTCAGGTTTTGTAATTCTGAATTAAATTATTCAACTGAATGTCCATTTTGAGGTTAGCTAACAAACTATCACAAACATACAATAGACCATTGCACGATTGATACCCAAGCACGAATCAAATCGCGAAAATACCTTTCAATAAAATTCTTCCGTTATCATATTACAGTTCTAGATTTTTTTGCGTATAGTAAATGGATATGAACGTCATTGTAGTTATTAATTGGTATATTTTTATATTATAATCAATGACATTTGACACATTTGGTCAGTTTGATTAGTTGCAAAAAACACCACCGGAGCGCGATCATCTATTTTGACCATAGATAATATACGTACATTTTGACCAATGCACGAGCATTTGACACATTTAGTTTAGTTGCAAAAAATACCACCGTAGCGCTACTATCTAATTTTTCCAACGCATGAACTAGGCAGAAAAATTACTGCCGAATTCACGCACTCGCCAGATATTTTGTCTAATTCATGAATAAGGCAACAGGCTTGCATTTTTCATGATTTAGTCAATTTCGCACACTCGGCGTAACATATACAAACAATTATTAATAATCTTATTTCTGACCTATATAAGGCACATATTATTATTATTATTAATACATAAAGCAGTTATCACCATCCCTGTAACGTAGCAATTCAAATGAAAAGATAGTTAGATAGGTAACTGTACAAAACAATTATATTCCGAATACCTTTCTACAGAGCATACTCACTTTTCACTCTCTTGAATCTCGTAGGCCACTTCTGCTCTTAAGACATTTTTGTCTGCTATCACGAGGGATGGTTTCCAATCCTGGCAACCTAAAGTATTTAAATTTATGAGATGCCATGAGATATTCTGGGTCAGAACTGTTTGCTCGAGTCAAGCCTATCAGGTACCATTAGCAAGGAGTGCAAGACTAGTCAATGCACTTCCTAAAGACATAGAGATTTGCAATAATGTGCTGTGTATTTTTTTTTTGAATCTTTATTTTATTGTATAATTTTTTTTTGCTTTTTTATTTTTTTTATTTCTCTCTTGTGAGGGTAATATTAAATTTGTTATAATGGAAAACTCATATTGTGAACATCCTGAATTTTGATCTGTTATGTCCACAATGTTTTTTTTTCTTTAATAAATAAATAAATATTTGCTTTTCATTGTAATTGAATGTCTTTTACCGATTGCAATAGTACATAATATCGCATTAATTTATTTTTTGGAATACCAGATATTCTACCTTTAGAATATCGTTCAGCACACACATCATATGCCCTTGTTTATTTTCTTATTCAATTGTGCCGTTTTTGTCGTTACACACTATACCCAGCATGCACTTATCTGTACCACAATTCCGATTAAGGCACAATGAGAGTTTCTTTTTAAAAATTATAATCAAAAGGTGACCTAAAGAACTCCAGCCCAACTAGGTTCTGCGAACAGTTTCATTAAATATACAAGCTTCAATAAACATGTATTATCCCAGATAGATGTTGCTCTACCTGTTCGAGCTGAGTTACATTGATGAGTTTAATGTTCAATTCAGAAAAGGTAACATTAATAATGTGCATAAAGCTTAATACTTGTAGCGTCCCGTTTCAAATCAGTCCGTGGCAAGCCTCAGCTCTGTCAACAACTCTTTTTAATAGGTTTACTGATTTGATTTAATTATAATATAATGTTAATTTATGAACGTATGCGTTGCAACGCAGGATAACTGTGTTGTTGTATTACTGTGTTCTTGACAGTCTTGAGGCCTGCCACGGACTGATTGAGCCCCGACGCTTAATTCTTTAGGTTTTATTTCATCCTTATCATCATCAGGATGATGTGCTGTGTCTCTTTCCCTATAGTTTAACCTCTGTTTCAACCTCAATAATTATCAATTCATGATGGAAAACGATAAATAAAACTCAATTTTAGTTATTACTTTTTTAAATAAAAAAGTGGTTATTAAATATTACGTTATGTAATACCTACTACCTAGATTTTTTTTAAATATAATAACCCTCTCACAAAATGTAATTACTTAATTATCTTTATAGAATAACAGAACCTTCAAATTTATTTATTTTACATATCGTCGTTTCCATTGCAAAATTGAATATCTGCAAAATATGCGTTTTTGACATTTTTGTATAATTAAAACCGCAAAAATCACCTTTACACACATGCAAAATAACACAATTTACAAAAATTGCATTATCGATTAAATTATGAAAACCTTTTTTGAATTGATTCAAGTGCCATACATTTTGTAAACTGTTTTTATGCTCCCCTGAAAACTTGAGATTTTGCAGATATTCAATTTTGCAATGGAAACGACGATATTATACATAATGAACATAACAAATTATAAATTCAAACCATTCACGACATGACATAAAACAAGTGTTAATATTTTTTCAAATAAAAATACAGGATAATAAACATGTAATAAAATAAAAAATAAATAAAAGCACATGGAAGCACACAGAGTGAACTTAGAGTGAATCTTAAAAACTTATAAAACAATGTCCACCTAAATTCACTCTCACGTAAGTGGAATATATTAATATCCGAAGCGATTTGATTAAACATAGTTATTGCCCTCCCAATTGGCATTACTAATGGTAGGTTTGTTCTGCACCTTGTGAGAACAGACAACGGATTCCCTCGATTCCTTAGATAATTATCAGAGACACATAAGCCAACACCACCAAGAATGGCAGAGTATCCATTTACGCCGCGTATAAGTCGGAAAAAATATGTAGCTAAATAAAGATCCCTTTTATACTTTAAGCTACAGTACGTAAGCATCCCTAAAAGAAAGTCAGTCGGATATAACCACGGATAATATCTATACAGCTGAAAGTAAATTTCAATTATTTTTTTTTAATTTTTTTTTTAACATATTGTGGACATTACAAATTATAAGTTTAAGACGTTCACAACGTGACATTTAGAAACAAAGATAATATATTATATTATATATAACAGTATTACATAAAATAAGAGATAGATCAGTAGATAAATTAGATATGTACAAGGAAGTGCACCGGATGCGTTAAGCAGACCCTATTTTAATAATTTATAAAACAGCGTCCACCTAAACTCATTCTCACATAGGTGGAATATATCAACACCCGAAGCAATTTCATTGAACATAGTTATCGGCCTCCCAATTGGCATTACCAGTGGCGGGTTGGTTCTGCACCTTGGGAGAATAAACAACTGATGGTCTCTATTTCTAAGATAGTTATCAGGGACACACATGTCAACACTACTTAGAATGGCAGAGTTCTCATTTATACCTCGTATAAGTCGAAAAAAATATTTACCTAAATAAAGATCTCTTTTAAACTTTAAGCTACAGTATGCAAGCATCCCTAAAAGAAAGTCAGTCGGATAGAACCACGGATAATATATATACTGCCAAAAGTAAAGAAGTCTCCTGGACCCTCTCTCGGCCTCTCTACTATAAAGCCGTACTTCAACTGATGTGGAGCCCAAACAGTAGACTCACTCTCAAGTCTGTTTCTTGAATTCTTGAATTTTTTTTGTAATATTATTATTTTTAACTACAATATATATATATTGAACACTATTATGACTATCAATATTCATCATTCATGAAAAACCGAAACACTCTGAAGAAAGAAACATGTTTTATTTCATTTACCGTTCAACAGGTTGTATTAATAATTAATGAAAGCGTGGAAACGTTAATAACGCAAATACGAAAACGCGACCGAATTTCCTTTTGAGATTGATAAATATAATTAGTATTTTAAATGGAAAAACGTCAAGAAAATTGCTACGCCGGTAATCAATTTTTCATCTCAATCACCTGCCATGTTTACAAGTTTAGTATTGCTTTTAAATTACATAATAATTATTAGATTTTTGTTATAAAAAAATTGTCTAGACAAAGAGTGTAATATATTTTATAACAATACAAATATTGTGCTACAATTTCCATACTTCTAGAATGTTTTTATTAGTACCCCGTTCCTAATAATTGTTTTCACTTTAAATAAAATTGATGGAAATACGTCGTTATAATATATCACTGGTGAAGGGTGGAGGTAGGCTGTTAAGATTCAACATAAAATATTGCAAACTAAATTTTATCTATTCATATTTATTTGTTTTCATTAAACTAGTAATTCAATGTTGCTAAACCCTGCTTAAACCAAACCATAATAATTTAGGTATGCTATGGGCGATCCAACAAAAATAATTCACATTTTTTCAGTCATACTTATTTGTTTTCGTTGAATTAAGAATAAATATTATTATTACAGATGGTGTTGGTTAGTTTTTTTTAATTCATTAAGCCCTGCCTATATCAAACCATAAACGATAAAAAATATTCTTCTTTCTATAAAATATGTAAAATTCTGTATGGTTTAATGGCATAGTTTTAGATATTTTATAGATAAACGAATATTTTTTTACTATTATCTACGATGGCTTGGTTTAGGCAGGTTTTAATTAAATGTTAAAAACTTATAAATACAATCTACGTATTTTAGTCGTAGTTTAATAAAAACAAATACGTATGACTGACAAAGTTTACTGTGCACTATTAGATCTTACCAACAACCTACCTCCACCCTATATAAATACTGTGTGACGTTTTTTACCAGTTGAAAATATGCGTTAAGAATAAAAGATATATTTTACGCTTACGAAACTAATAGGATCCTTGACAATGTTAATAGGGATGATAGGCTACATTTAAAATCGTCATGGCTGGTAACATTCACCCCCTGTCAACCCCCTTTTTATTTTAATAAACGTTAACTCTCAGTTATACAGACACATTCCGATATACTTAGAGCGAATTTTGTATTCGTTCACTTCAGTACGTTTTCAGTTGAGAATGACCTCTGCAACGAGTCAAAAACGTCGAGGAAAGAAGAAGAAAGAATCTCCTCGTTTCGCCTTACGGCATCATCAGGCACTATATGCACTCACAATTCATACTATATGACAGATAATATTTTAATTCTTGCATAAATAACAAATTAATTCAATAAAAGAATTCAGGTCATATAAAAATTACTCAAATACAATAGTGCAAAACTTAAATACTTACATAATAATTTTAATTGAAATCCCATTAAGTATGTAGATATTATTACCTAATAATATGATGTCCGCTACAAGTGGTGGTCAAAAAAAAATATATGTATTAAAGTGTTCGTTTTTTGTTAGATAGTGTTTACTGTGGTTAAATTGGTCCCAATCGTAAAAAAAACATTCTCAATAAAAAAATAATAGCAACTTTCAATGCATTATTTTTAAATAAATACAATAATAGTAATATTAAAAAAAAACTCTGTTTACGTAAGCATGAAATTTCTTAACTAGGAAATATTTTTTTCTATTTGAATTGAGTGGTACTTTAGTACTGTGTCAGAATATTTTTAATCAAGATTTAGTTACATTATAAACATAAAATAACTTTTTAAGGTCAATAATTATTATAAAGCAATCATTATTCGTAGAATGTTTATAACACTTGAATGGTCAAAAACATAGCTTATAATTAGTATCTTTAGAATTATCTTCAAATGTGTTTGACCAATTCTTGTCAAATTTGGGATCACAGAGATTATCAATATAATTTTTTATCGTAAATATTTTACAAAAATAATCTCGTCATAAATAATTATACTAATGGTTTTATAAATGCGTTTAAAAATTAATAAATGTAAAAAATCTTAACACCGCTGCAGCACATTCATGTACTTACTGAAATATGACTATATTCTAAAATAATAGAGCGAGAGGTTTAAAAGAACACTATTTTATGTAACCAGGATCGTGGTTTGAAAATGCAATAAAAGCTCTATTTTAACCTACGCTGAGCACGTCCGCCCTTAACGACTTTCATTTTTCCATTGAATCATGCGTCTGACAAAATTATATGTTTCATTTTAGAATATTACTATAATAAGATAAACAAATTTAATGTCTAACAACTGTTCTTGCTTACAAGAACTGTTTTAATCGTTGTTTAAAATGCATTTTTATAGGGTAGGTTTTGGCATACGATAATTTCAGACAAAATGAGAAGCCCCGTTTATCTTGGCAAGTTTGTTCTTTCCGACCATGTCCGATCCTAATAAAATCATATCGGCCAGTGGAGGGGTTAGCATTAACAGATTTTGTGTTGCTCAACCTATTAGGTCCATACTCTGACTCAAACACAAATTGAAAAAATATGACGTGTATTTGTTAGACCCAGGATTCAAACTTGGAACCCACGACACTATAGGCCAACGTTTAAGCTGCTCGGCCATCGTGGGTGATTAAGTAAGTTTATGTGAGTTATAATTTTTAAATAGTAAAAAAGAATCATCTTCAAATGTGTTAATCTCGCCGATTTTTTGAATTATAAAATGCCTAATTCTTGTCAAATTTGGGATCACAGAGATTATCAATATATTTTTTTATCGTGAATATTTTACAAAAATTATCTTGTAATAAATTATACTAATGGTTTTATAAATGCGTTTAAAAATTAATAAATGTAAAAAATCTTAACACCATTGCACAGTTATGTACCGAAATATGACTATATTCTAAAATATTAGAGCGAGAGGTTTAAAAGAATACTATTTTATTTAACAAAAATACTTTATGCAGTCATCAAATGTTTAAAATAACTATAAAGGATAATAAGGCTTCAAAATTATATAAATAGATTATCTACAACATTTAAGGAGTGTCCAGGATCATGGTTTGAAAATACAATAAAAACTCAATTTTGACCTACGACGAGCACGTGGGCCGTTAAGTAATGGTTGGAATATAAACGTCTTTTTCACGATAGCAAAAAAACTTTCGATTAAGAAACCTCTTCAGAAGTCGGTCTCTATCCATGGATTTAAGACCCCAATTATTTAATAATTATTGGTTGATTATCGAGATTCAATATTAAAATTTAATGCGCGAAGTTTTTTATTTATTGTGCGAGCCATGAAAACGAAAATAATTATCCATCCAAAAAAACTAATCAAAATGGCTGACTGTCAATACAAGAGTTGAATCTAAAAAAATCTATATCGAAATTTTTGGAGTGGATTTTTTTCTCAACGACGACACTTGCAAAGGCGAGGGTTAATGGGAAAGGCGTGCCAGTAAAAATCAATTTTAATAAACAAAAAAAAACGTTGGCTTTACAATTTGATGCGTATCTTAGTGGCCAAAATTTCGTAACGTCGTTTGCGAGAAAATATCCAATCTATTAAGTTCCAAAAACACATTGAAAACAATGGCATGTAACTTATTAAGACGTGAGATTCAAAACCGTACCGTCTTTAATAGGAGCTGGCATTCTACCATTAGTTCATCGTGGGTATCTATAAACAGTTAGGTATAAATAACAATTAACAAACTGATTTATTATTTTTTTGAAAATAGAAGATATTTTCTGACCTTAGTTAGTTGTCGACTCACAAAGGTCCTAAACAAGTAATTCCCAACCAGAGTTCTGCGAGAATTATCAAAAGATTGCGAAAATATACAACTTGAAACTTTTTTGTTAATCGAATATAAAAGGTTTAACTTGACTTTTATCAAAAATTTAAGCATTTATTTTTATGAGAAATTTGAATACTTAGACAATTATCAATGAGCCTATTATTTGGTATGGCATTTAAAATGTGCATCCCAACATTATAAATACAGCAAATTAATGGTAATAATAATTATTGTTAAGTGTACTTTGTCTGCTGTGTCCACTCAACTCTTGTACAATTTGGAAACATGTAAAAATATCTCGTATAATAATATTCTTACTTACTAACTATGCTGCCGGTGACTCTTCACCCAGATAATCAGGTAGGTAATGTGTTGTTTAGTTAGATGCAGCAAATTCTAAGGAGACGTAAAATATGAAATAAATGCAAATAATTCAATTTATTGTAGCAGATTTAATGTAGTTGACAAAAACTGTATATTTATAACAAAATTTGAAAGATTTTCTTATAAATTTGTCCATCAGCCACGTAAAAATAATAAAGTGTTAGGGAAAACTCTGCACTAATACTTTATATGCTTTATTATTGTAATTAATACATATATGTCTTAACGGGTCAGCCTGGTAGGGGTTCCCTGAGATTTTACGAAAAGCTTCAAGGGTTCCACCAAACAAAAATATTTGGAAATCACTGGCCTAAATTCAGAATGTACCCAATAATACAGCCATAGGTTTGGAGGGTACGATTCTCGCGACTGACAAAATCACACACTTAACATTTATAAATGTGACAAGACATCTTGCATTTTCGATATTCTGCAACAATGCTATATATATATAATTTAAACATTTTTATTGTATGTTTTCAATACAATATTGTCAAAATAACACTGATAAGACAGAATGTTATAGTAACAAATGCTAAAAATATTAATAGAACATTAGCCCCTAAATATCTTAGAGAATCTTCTTTCTGGCATATTTGCTATCTGTTATTTTATAATGATATAGCTAAAGAAATCAAGATTTCATTTACTTAAATTAATGAATAAGCTATTTTTGCTTTTTTACTTGAGATGATAATGTTTATTTTCTTTTTAATACCACAGGTCATGAAGCCTAATGACATTAGTTAAACGAAACAATAGTAATTTAGTAATATAAAAGAATCAAACACAAACACCCAGGTTTTAAGAAAACCACAAAAATGTATTCTGACCTCACCGAGAATCTAACTCGTGGACCCCATATGAATGGCCAGCACTTTTTGCAATGGACTACGCGGACCGCCAAATACCCAATACTTACGTTAGAAATATTTTGATCGAAGTGATCCTGTTTTGTATTATGGCGATGGGTGCCACTGGTATTCGTAAAAAAAGTTTGCACCCTAACGCGAAAGTTCGTGAGGGGGTAGCAAATTTGAGTGCAGGTTTGTATGAGATGATCGACAGCTTTCATTTTTTTGACATCTTGTCATTATTCATCCATAGATATATAATAATAACACAGCTAGACTTACCTAGATATTATATCCATGCATACAATATCTCCTTGCTGTTATTTATGTATGTAAGTTCGCATGTTTCACAGAGACCTTTTTCCACAAGTGGGTAGTGAGCAAAGATCTTAAAGAAACCTTATCTACTAGACGGAACTTAAACATATGAAATTGACGCTTAAAAACTGAAAATAATAATATTTAAATTGTAACGATGTTAAAACAATTAATACAACTGTTCGTTCATCTTGTATACCTCATAAATCCAAATCAACTCGTTTTCAAAAGACAATAAATAAATGTTCGAAATTCAAAAAATAAAAACCACAAACAAACTGTTTATACTTCTTCTTCTTCTTTCACCCTGTCACGACCCACCATTGGAGCATAGGGCAAGCACAAGTTCGCGCCACTTCCCTCGATCCATCGCCAACTCTTGCGCCTCCTGCGATTCCAGACCTGCATCGCGTAGATCGCTTTTGTAGCACCGCTGCAGAGTGATGGAGGGCCAGCCACGACGACGGAACTCTTTGGCGGCATCGGAACACATGACCCAGCCACGTAAAACGTCTCTTCGTGTGTTTTTAACGCGGTCGTACCAATGTATCCCTACTATACTAGAATATTTTTTTTGAAATCGCTTTTATTTGTCTGGCATTTAGTACCATTGCAAAATTTTCCGTTGTATGGACACGAAGATTGTTGTGGATTAATTTTTGAAATAATTAGACATATTGTGAATGCAATAATCTTACACATAAGCCACAACAAAGTTTTGACCAAAATTAGGTAAATGAGTTTTACACTAACTGTTGACAACGTGTCAGTCTATATTTAATTAACAAGTTTGATAATGGCAGAAAACGTAAAATACAGATTAAAATACATTATTTGAACCGATCCCTGTGTTGCCTCACCAAACAATCCGAAATGTATATCTCCTGCTTATACGATTATTAGTGTTTCAACAACCGTGATCTCTGATTAACAATTGAAATTCTTCAGACAATAAAATATCAAGCTACAGGTTATCCACGCATATGCGAAGACCGTGAGCTCTAAAGCTATCAGTTACAACAGTGAACAGTTTGTGCGTAAGTGACTCGGGAGGCAATAGTGAGGGATTATCTCTACCTACCATCAACTAAAAGTGAGTACCCGGAGTTCCCCTGTCAACCTTATCCATCCAAACCCAAATTGTAGTCAATTAAAATATCGCCATACATTTTAAATTTTAATTAATTATGCATAGAGTTTTTCCCAATGCGTCAGTATCGACTTCTTATAATATAAGGTTGTGCCATTTTTTCTTTAATTCAGAATTTACCAAACAAATGGAGCTTAGTTCGTAACAAACTTCACAATATTATCGCTTGCATCCCTCAAAAATTGCAAGCTTATCAACACAATTTTCTTCTTCTTCGGCCATATCCGCTCCTTAGTTGGAGTATATAGACACCACGCGGAGCCTCCAAGAATCCACGTCGCTCACCAGTCTACTTGCTTCATTCCAGGTAAAACCTGCATCCCGTAGCTCTGCCGTATACACTATATAGATAGTATTTAGCGGCCTTCCAGGACGCCGGAATCCGGTCGGCTTAAAGAACAGGCAAGCCAGTTTGAGGTTCTCTTCTGGCATCCGCAGCACGTGGCCGAGCCAGGTCCAACGTCGCCTCTTTACTCTCAGCGTGATAAGAGGCTGCTTGGTGCGTTCTTTTATCTCCTCGTTGCTCCTGAAGTCATACGCACACAATTTTAGATTCACTCAAACAGTCAATTTCATAAAATATTAAATTAAATTTGCAGCTATTGTCAAGACACACAATGAGACTTACATTTCGTCACCTTAATAATATTAAGTACTTACTACAACTACATAACTCTGATTTGGTCATTGTTGGGAAAATGAAATTTATACTTTACTTGATCTATATTGATAAATAATGTACAATTGTATGAAAAAATATTTAAGATGTATTATTTAATACGTACATTTATGGTTTTAAAGTTATCTAATATTTTCAAACACAAAATTAATACAGTTCCCATTAACTTCTGACTTACCTAGTTTTATCATTTTGTAGAGAAAGAAATGTAGAATAATATTCAATAGCTGACTCAAAAACTGTGAAAATCAAATTATCAGTTGTACTATTGAGATGACGATGTGATATGATTGTGTATTATTATTTTATTAATTACTATATAATACGTTAAGATTTCTACCACAGAAACTGTTTGACCTGTACCGGAACCATAACATTCGTAATAATATAATAGAAATCTAGTTTGTGAAGGAACAGATCGAACGCAGACAAGTACATCAAAAGATGTTACAGTAAGAGATAGTCTTCTGTGATTTTCCTATAAAAATCACTTAAGCATGTTCCCGTTTTCTATGCTACTAACAATGAGTTTCTTCTTTTATTTTCAAATTTAGTAGATGTGGTGTACTTTTTTTTGTTTCACTCTCGATGTAAGATGGATTCTTCAACATCTTTGAATATAAGATCTAATAATAAATCAAGATTCAGATACAGTATAAATTAAAAATTTCAGAATTAACATACATAATTGAAAAAATCTAGAGAAAAGGTTAGACAGAGTGGAAGTTCACGTTTTTTAGTTTCCGAGTGAGTGTTGTCGCTATTAATCTATCAATCCGAATATGATTGATATTTCATACGAATTATGTATCATAATTAATTATTATATTTAAACTGAAGCAGTTACTTAAAATATAACCAATCAGAAGGCATTCTACTTTATGCTCAATTTGACATTACTAACTTAATCGTAACAGAAGTCTGGCGCTAGCCAAATTTTTATGATTTTTGTGCTTCAATACTGAACACGAATAAGGTTCTAAGCTAATAAATTACAGTAACAAAGGATCTAACATTCTTTAAACTTTATATTATTATGTCCTGTAAAAAAATGATAATTTTCTTATTCAATCAGGCTTGAATTAATATGATTTAAATTTGTGATGTAGACAATGACTAACTATACCACGTGCACCAGGATTCGAATTTCTTCATTGAATGAGTGAATCTGAACTGGACATGTCTAGAGCATGCCAACCGGTAAATAAAATCATATTCATTTGATACCAGAAAGGAAGGACTCCATTCAGGAGGTGACAGATAAGCTATGAGGACATGATGAAGAGCTGTGTATTCATTTTATCAACGTCCCCTGGTAGAGAAACCCGGTAGAAGACACCAATGCTCATGATTAGAAGAAGGTTTTGACGATTATAAATTTAACCTGCACAATTAATATTAAAATGTGTTAAGTACATAATATGATATTTATAAATCCAAAAACTAAGTAGCGCAACGTGGCATAGAAAAGTGCACGTAGGGCATAACACGAAAATACTAAAAAATAAATCAATGGGTATGGAGGCAAACAAGAGCACGCGATGTGATAGAGGTCGCTAAGAAACCGCTGGACAAATAACGTCATGTAGTGGTTGGTATCCAACGGTCACAAGGACGCAATAAACCCGCTGGATAGACGATCTTATAATTTTCAGTGGATGTATGTGGCAGCGAAGAACGCGACACTGAAAATAGCGAAAGAAACTAGAAGAAACCTTCATCCAGCAGTGGATCGATCACATTATCTTCTCGTATATAAATAATCGACTGCTAGAGTATTGAATAGATATTGAACCACAAATATTACATCAGTTATGCAAAAGATGCGTGTGAAACGCGAACCCTAAGTAAAATAGAGATCCAGAAACATATAGTAGCACAGCGTGGTATGGAGAGGTGCATGCTGGGCATAGGACAAAAAGCGGAATGATTGGATAAGAAAACAGACAAGGGTATGCGATGTAATAGGGTTTGCTAAAAACCTCAAATGGAAATTCGCTGGACACATAGCTCGAAGAAGGGACAAGTCGCTCGACAAGTCTAGTCATTACTCCAGACTTAGAGACCGCTGGATTGATGAAATGGTTCTGCGAAAGTTAGTGGCAACGCAATGCACAGGACTGAAAGAAGTAAAATAAGCTTGGAGAGGCCTTCATCCAGCAGTGGATAGATTCAGGCTGATTATGATGCAAAAGATACTGAAGTCGATTAACTGAAATGAAAAATGACAGAAATAATGTCAGCTTCTCAATTTGAACTATCTGATATCTTGGTATATATTTGATTACTAACCAATTTAAAATTAGCTTTTTAAGAAATACCTGTAATGCGAATAATAATCCCTGATTATATTCCTAAAAAGTATTCCCACGGGTAATCTGTGTCATTAGATGAAGTCTTAAAAAATACCCTTGAATTATTCGACTAATACATATTCCTGTAAAAAAGCGTGCCAGTAGCTATTACCTGAGATATCACAAATCGACTACTTAATCTGCAAATCGACTAACTCCACTTGCACAAATTGTTCAGAAAGGAGAAAAAACTTAATAATTTAACTATCGAACGGAATTTAACAGTTCCAAATATACACTCATTTTCTTTTTACAAATAAGCTGCACTTTGAATTAATACACTATTTTATCTTCCCTTATATAATATAAAGAAAATTTATATAAATAGCGGAGTTGTTCCATTTACGATATTGGAAATTAGACACCTGCAGTTGGCTGTTTGGTGTGAACAACGATAACGCATTTATTTATAGGTTAAGGGCGGACATACTCAGCGTAGGTCAAAATGGAGCGTTTATTGCATTTTCAACCGTTTAAACCGTTTAAAAAAATTCGGTTAGGTACATGTTCAAATACGCGCGTTAACACCATTTTACTCCCTAAGTCAATTATAGTTTGTCAAATTATGGCCACGGTCGTACGTTGTAGCTTAACCACTGGGGAATGCCAAAAGAAATGGCGTATTTAAAAAAAAAACACTACCTTATTCATAGGTCAATAATTATTATGAAGCAACCATTATTCGTAGGATGTTTATCATATTTGAATGGTCAAAGACATAGTTTATAATTAATATCTTTAGAATTATCTTCAAATGTGTTAATCTTGCCCATTTTTTGAATAATAAAATGCCTAATTCTTGTCAAATTTGGGATCACAGAGATTATCAATATAATTTTTTATCGTAAATATTTCACTATAATAATGTCAACATAAATTATACTAATGGTTTTATAAATGCGTTTAAAAATTAGTAAATGTAAAAAAATTTTACACCACTGCACATGCATGTACTGAAATATGACTATATTCTAAAACATTAGAGCGAGAGGTTTAAAAGAATACTATTTTATGTAATAAAAATACTTTATGCAGTCATCAAATGTTTAAAATAAATATAAAAGATATTAAGGCTCCAAAATTATATAAATAGATTGTCTACAATGTTTAAGAAATGTCCAGGATCATGCTTTAAAAATGCAGTAAAAGCTAAATTTTGACCTACGCTGAGTATGTCCTACCTTAAGTATGAAATTTTATGTTAGCATAGAAAACGTGCTTTATAACAAAAATCAATCTAAATCTCATTTTTGGTCAAAAGTGCAGTTAGCTGATTTGCATATTAAGTAGTCAAAATGTGTAAACCAGTGGACGCGATCACACATACTAACTGATTGCATGCCTTCTGCTGTCTTTCTAACTACCAAAAGAAAAATTCATGCGAACAGTGTAATAGCATCATTATTAATAAACGTATTGTAATAAATTAAAAATATTATATTAAATATTTGCTAGGTATCCAGAAAATTCTGACAAACTTTTTCAAAAGCATCACTACCCGATTATTTTAAAACCGATTAAGTTTGTAGGCGTAGGCGGTGCTCGTGGTGCAGTGGGTAAAGCGTCAATTACATTGAGCTACTTTACGAACTGTTTGTTGGCGAATTTTATAGCGGGCGATTCAGCTACTGCGATTATGATGATGACACACAAAACTTTCCATTCGCTGAGAAGCCACAAGCCAGCGACTATTTTGACAGAACGTAGTTCGTTTTTTTACCGGGAGGTTGCTACTGCGCTCTACTGCGCAGACGCAGTAGGCCCACACGCCGGCGTGTAGCTTGTAAACTTGACTGGCTTTCAACTTTTCTCGGTAAAGTGTTTACAATCTGCTTGTTAGCTTGTTCGATGATTAACACTGGGCGACTTTACAGGCAGATTGTAAATTCACCAACAAAGAGCTCGTAAAGTAGCTCAATGTAATCGACGCTTAAGGTACTGGCCTTCCGCCCGAGCGTTCTGGGTTTCGATCCCGGTGAGGACACAATATTTATGTGTTTTTCTCAAAGCCTGGGTGTTAGTGATTGTCCAAAATTACTAAAAACCATCTTGTACGAAAAGGCAAGGACATAGTTATTAATAATTCTAAAAAAAGGGGTAAGTATTTAGTGACTGAATACGTAAGGTGCAATTTAATGTAATTTGGTAATTTATCTTTGAGCATTTTTCTTCATAATGTTTATTATTTATTTAAAACAAGTAAATATTACCTCATATCTAATCATACGTATTTTCCCAATCTCCATACATTTACGTATCTGGTCTGTATTACTGTCTGTGTTCTGGTTTTTCGGAATCAATCATTTTTCTGTCGATTGTTGCATCAGCCTGGCGGAGTCTTTGCCTTAATTTAACATTAGGTTACATTACCTTATCTTTATTATAATTTCCATTAAATCTCTTGGATAACATTTCGATACTCTAATCACTTGATATAGTGTTACCGAACTGTAAGCATCAACTGTCAAACTGTTATCAGAAGATCATTTGTTTTCAGTACCCAAATTAAATAAAAAAAATATTCTGATTTTTTTAAATTTAGAATGTTTAATAATTGTATGTCTTCTTCCTCTCTCGCTCTGTATTACACATTCTCATATTAATGTTTTATATTGTGCGTTACAGATAATGCAATACATATTATATAAAAAAGTAATTCTTTAAAATAAATATAAAATATCAATAATCAGCCAGTGCTATCAGATTCCATGCTTCTTATTTTATCGACTGATATCAGGTACTATTTACCATAAATACTACTATGCCTCAAATTGGATTTGAGGCTATTTTTTGGTTATGCTTTTTTCTAACACACCTATATTTTGCTAGTTAAAATATCTAACCTTTTATCGGGAATATAAATCAAGCGGACAGATTCACATATATATTAACCTACTCAATAAGATAAGAATAATTATAAGTTGTCCGATGACTAAGGGCGCCACAATATGTTAACATTTGACATTGTAATTCAATAGTTTTTATACTGTGATGAGCTTAGTTCGAAATTCGAGCACCAGACGATTTATGATGGTATAATGAATGATGGAATAATTCACAAGATTTAAGAATGTAACATTCTAGTTATTTGATTTAAAATACAAAAGCCGATAGCCAATAGTAGCTCAATTTGGAAAGCGCCTTTTAAAAGTATTGTACCTTTAGCATAATGTTATATGTGCATGGGCGCGAAACCCGATAGATGCATGTTCGATTTCTGCGGGGTGTCTTACTTTTTTCAAAAAGATTTTTTCTATTGGCTACGATGTATTTTCTCAGAAGTATTTTCAAATCGTGTACTATTTTCAATTATTTCATATTTTATTGAACACTTTGTTTTATCACAATGACCGTTTGATAAAACGAATCGTAGTGTCTCCATTAAAATGTTCAATGCTTCAAGTTTACAGTCATTACCAACTATATTTTTTCCTAATTTCCCCTAAAAATTATTTATTACGTGAACAATTAGTATACTTCAAAACTTATAAATAATTAAAATATTAATAGCAGTAAAATACTAGTATTTAATACTAATTGCCTTCTACTTAATACTAACCATTAAAAGTTCCCATTCCTACTCAATTATAACTTGAAAATATATGCAGCTGTCATTTTCTCACATTGTCCCAATACTTCATAGTATTGGCAATAATAAAATTATATCATTGCATACCAGTGGCAAAGACTCCATACTAGGCGATTATTTTAAGCCTACTTTCTTAAGAAAAATATTTTTTAATTGCATATTGACTTATTTATAATATAATCACTTGATTATATATTCTATAAAAAAAATATTTTGCCAACGAGAGATGCCGTATGTGTAGGAATGTATTACGCAGATAATTACAAAATATTTTGCAAATGTTTTAAAAAAATATACCACAGCGCGCCACCTGTCTTGACGCAAATAAAGGCCGGATTATGTTTCAAATAATTCTCATTTTTTTTCATATGGACTTAACGTCACGTATCCTCGCCCAGTCTATCGAATTGTATCAACTAAGGTAAGCTCCGATCGCAGAGCCTAAAACTAAATTAATTAATAATTAGATAATTTAAAAAAATATTTTTATGGTGTAATCGAATATTAATAAATATAGACTGTTTTTAAAAATAAAAAGAACTTTTATCTAATGATTTTTGATGTGTATAAATGTTTTTAAAAAATACGTACTTAATTTAAACTGATCGCTTAATTTTATGTCGTCAGTGAGTTTTTGAAGTTTCATTAAATTAGTATGTCGTTGTCATTAGTGTGTACCTAGGTATTCATTAGTAGTAATATCGTATTATCTTCTTATTTCTCGTAAGTATAACTGACAAGAGTGTTCTTTTTATCAGATCTCCACAGCCTACGTCTTTCCAAAAGTCACCCTTCGCCATTGTTACATACACTAAGATGTAAAGTTCCATACTTAATAATGTTCACCGTATAATCAAAACATTTTTCGTTTTTTTTTTTTATGTGGTGATAATAAAATTTTATTATTTATTCGCTTCCCGCCTGGTTTCTTGTATACCGACTTGTACATAAAACACTTACATAATACGTAATAAAAACTACCGAAATACAAGAGAAACACAGTAGAAAATAGGTATGTAATTAAATTATAAATACAGAACAACACGTAATTTTAACATCTCAATGCTATTGTAGAGATGCCCATATAGTATACTGTCATCTATTATACGGCGAATCGTCCTACGGTGAAATGTAATACGTACAATTTACATGTAACCAGTATAATAACCTTAAATATTGGTGATTGGTAAGCTACCTTTCTCGAGAAATATACTATCGCTAGTTAGTTAAACTCCTTCATAAATCATACAAAGTAGTCCCAAGAATAGAATTCAACCTTGAGCTGACTGAATCGATAAGATAATCAAGTTCAGTGGAAGTACGTGACAATGGACGACTTAAGACCGTAAAAAGTGGAGACAACAAGGAGAGACCTTAATCCAGCAGTGGATTAAGAGTACTCTTAAAAATAATCCTCGTGCATCATCATAAAATGAACGAATTCTTTATCAAAAATGGTTTGACTTTCAAAAATTGAATATAAAGATAGATTGTACATTATGTATTTTTATAAATATTCACAAATTACTTTCGGTAGCCAATTTTCATTAATACTCTTTATAATAAAATGCCTTAAGCCGTGAAACAGAAAACTGTAATACAAAAATTTGCAAAGCTTTTAAAATTTAATATCAACTCGAAAACAATTCACTGAAGCGACGATTAATCTCAGAATTAATCGTAAAGTTGATACCTAATTCCTGCAGACAAAGGAATTCTGGCGGCTGGGCCACTTGACAACGTCTCTTCCTGGCCTTCTAACGGCTAACCATTGGCCATTAAAAGCCTATAAGAAGCCCTCGAAGCCTGCGCGGAACGATCTACCCCTACGCTTAAATTTCACCTGGACAACTTTAATATTTTGCGCTAGTCTGCCGTTTTTTGGCGTTTGGTATTACTAAGGAATTAAAAATAGACAATATTATTTTTAGCCTTTTAGTTTCTTACATACTTTTTATGGAAATAAATTAAATAAAATGATCACAATTTAGTTCTTTAGTTTATTCCTTTTATTTTTTAAGACAATTCACATTATTATTAATTTTATATTACGTTTAATCATAATTTTCAAATAAATGCCTATCCGCCGTAAGTTGATTATTAAATTTAATAGTACTTATGGCTTTATCGTTTTAAGAATTTTCGATTTCTGTTATGAATATACCGAAAGAGTGAACTATCGGAACTACTTTATTATAATAATTTAAATACAACAATCTATAATCAACTTATTTTCAGATAAATTAGACTTAAGACATTCTAGCTCCAAGTTTCCATACTTGCAGATTGCAAGTATTTTTTATTGCAAGTAAGTTTTCCAATTAAGTTAATTTATGTTAAAAAAATCTATACTAACTTCGCCTCTGCAAAGAAATACTTAAGATACTCTGGTTTTTAGCGTTTATATTTTTAAGCTGTTTTCCAGCATATTATAATATATATGGATGCAAAATATGCAATTTATTAAAACATTTTCTGAAAATTTGGACTTAAGATACTGTGGTTCTTAGATTTTATACATTCAAGATTTTTCTCGACGTATAATATATCTGACGATAAGTACACAACCTGTAGGTACTTAACTCACTTTCTGAAAAAATGGTACTTACGATACACTGGCTCTGAAGTTTCATACTTTCAAGCTGTTTTCCAACATACGTATAATATATGTTTTTATAAACATGGTATTTGCTCAAAAATAATGTTAAAACATCAATCACAATAAACTTGATATTATGAATAGGTAGTCGTTCATTATACTCCCACGGATCAGACGAAATCCTGTTTTTAATATTATCATCCTCGCTCGTCCATTCACGCACGGCAAATCGATATCCTCCCTTCCCGCCAGCCACCCAGCCTTGTATTTTCAACCCCCACAACATTATTATTCCACCCTATATCTGTCTATACTGTTCTATGTCCCATCCCGATCGTGTGTACCGCCATTTGTAATTAGATTAACGAATCTTAAGTGGGTGGTGGATAATTTAATAAATTCTATTGGCATATTTTAAATTTTATAGTTATATGTTCAATGCTAATATTTTATATACATACATATATTTTTCTCTCTGTCTCAGAAATATATATATTCTAAAATAAATTGGACGTGAACCCACTTTCATCGTAATCTGGACGAAAGCATTACCAATAATTGAGCTACCTTTTAATCAAGTTGATATTCTTAATAAAAATGCATTTTACGTACATATTCTTCGTTTCGTCAATAATGGGGACCAACTTACTGAATTTAAAATCAAGATTTTATTAATAACATTGATAATATATTATTTGAGTTGCATAGAGTCATAACTCACATATTCCAAGAGTTTTGAGATATTCGCAAAAAAACACCAGAGCACTGTTTTTTGAAATTAGAAGGAAAGTATTGAACCCCCTTGAATATTAATTAATGAGTGAGTGAGTCGATTTACATTATTTTTTTTAAATATTATAATACTTCTATGGCTGCAGACACACAACACACTATGAGAAATAGAGATCTCTGATTGGTTAGAAAGGCCTTGATGATAGAACTCGCATTATTCATTGAAAAATATGAGTTATGAGACCAACAGTCAATTTTGTCGACGATTTTCTCATAGACTTTTGATAGCCAACTATTTTTCTTTATATAGATTAATTCTTTTAGAATCAATTGGTATATTTAACTCAAAAATTAAAAAAATGCAAAACGTGAGTTATGACTCTAGGCGACTCATTTTACCGATATAGCAAATTCGCTGCGTCCAACGCAACTGGTGCGTTGCCCATCAGGTGGCCATAATATATAAGTAGCATGCTATTTAAATGTGGTAATTAAATATTAATTAAAAGGTCCACAGCGAATTCCATTTCAACCATCTCGGGATAAACAAACATAATGTCAGCGGACAAGTATTTTCGTCGATGAATTATTCTAAATAAAAAGAAAAACATTTGCAATGGAGTAACAGACCGCGTCATCGCACAGACAATAAATATCTCATCAAATTGTAAAAGACGTGTAAGCACTTGAATTTACAAAATATAATATGGTAAATTATCTTTTTTTTGTGAATTTTTAAAATCCATTAAATAAAATCTTTAAAAAAATATTGAGGTATTTGACACGTAGCTGTTTTTTCAATATTTAAGCTTAAAGTTTGAAAGACTTGTAAAAAATGGTTCGCCATCCTTGACACAAAATAATCTACCTACATGAGAGTGTTTGTAAACCATTCATGTTATGATCCATTCAAGAATGACAATTAATGTATATTGGAGATCAAGAAGGGCGTGTATCTATTGTGTGGATTACAAAAGGAATTAATTAACTTAGCCGATTGACTTAGCGCGTTTAGATTCTGATAATGTCGCCCGACAGGGAGGAAAGAAATGACGTCACGTCTCGATTACAGCCGCCAGAAGGTTTTCAAAATCAATCACACTGACAGGCGGGGCGGATGATAAAATAATAAAAAAAAAATGATTAAGCCGTCGCTTTTTGAATAATTCCCCAATACTTACGAAGGATTATTCACAGTAGTGGAGATATTTTGACAATTTGGATTTTATCTGAATCTGACGTCCCGCTTTAACATTTTGGGATTTTTTTAAATCCATATCTACGTACCTAGGTACTTTCTGAAACAGATTCAAACTACCATTTTTTTTTAAATTATTTTATTAACTTTAGATATGTACATAAACTCTAGACATATTTGATAAATTCGAGATAGAATATAAATACCACACCTTTAGTCCCCCAAGTACCGTATAACGGTCGAAAATGAAGAGTTTGTGATATCTTTAGAAACTAATTGGTATATTATGATTATAGCATTTTTTTTAATTATTCCTTTATTAATACGTACATTATTCCTTTAAATTTATTGCCAAACTTAAATAAATAACGTTGTAATATAGTGAAAGATATTGGAAAATCTATTAGACTTTGCGATCTGTATTTCTCATGATATAATAATTATTATGTACACTATGATGTTTTAACATAGTATTATTATCTCAAAATCCATCTGATTTGAGAAAAGATAGGGAATAATAATGACACACATTGTTCCTATATAGTTAACAGATTATTTATAATGACCTCCCAAAAATACACTGAAGAAGATCATAATAATATAGACCTCCGCAGAGTTTTACTAGAAGAATATTGAATATTGTACCGTTTTTTTTTTTACTAGAAATAGATTTTGGCCACTTTAACAACCTGTTAGGTCACTCTGGGTTCAAACAGACATTGAAAAACAACATTTTTCCAAGCCCGGGATTGGAACCCGGGACCCTTGACATGATGAGCCAATGTGGTAACCGCTTGGTTAGATAGGTAATTAAAATTAGTTTTACACGACATCCTTTTTCATTTATAACTAATAAAGCTTTTGGTATTATTACACGAACTTACTTACTTCAAAGAAAAGTTAAAATAAACTTAATGATTAAAAATCAAAAATAATATCAAATTATTATTACTTGATTTATTTGAAATATCGTGTTAATATTGTTAGATCTTTTTAACACACAAATTATTTTCAATTGAATTAAGAAATATAGATTTAGCTGGAATATCTTACACGAATTCTGGATGATAATCCCTTCGAAAAAAAATATATAACGTTATATTCACGTCAAATTCACGATATATTTCCACGTACAACAACCAAAGCCTTAGGGAAAACAACAGTGTAGTTACGTGGTGTGTTTAACGATATTACTTTGTTTACGCAAAATAATCAAATTTAAGTCGATGGCAGGCAAACAAAAAAAATAATAATGCCGATCATTTATCAATCACGAAATCATAAATTCCAGCTCCCCACATAGCACACCGCGAGCACAAAGCGAAACAAAAAAAAATAATGGACGTTCTCGTGCGAAAAAATTCAAAGGAAATCCTTCCCATATAATACGACTATAAATCCTGGCCAACAATTACATTACACCTAATCATATAACTACAATATTAAACAATAGGGGAAACTACATTGTTTTTTTTTCATTATACTTTGGGGAAAACATAAAACTCGTTAAAGTAGTCGTCCACACATTAGGGTCGGGAAAACTCACTAACACTTTTATGTTGATTTGATAAACTTTATTACATACTTTTTTCAAACGTAGAAATTATGTTAAATGGTAGAATATACATTAACGCGATTATTGTATGTAACGGCAGTGATGTGATGTTTTTTTGCCAACATATAATGTAATTAAGCATGCAAGGCCTGAACAAAAACGAACCATAAGTGCGAGTGAATAAGCATTCGGGCACGCTTATATCTCCGCACTATGCGTTAGAGTAGGATATTATACGGCTGAATTAAATTCGACGATTCTATGATTCGACGACTATTCAACGCTTGCATTCTGACGGTGCTGCTTTAAGGTAGCGAATCATGGCACCTTACGAAGGCTCAGAGCAACCGTATACTGAGCTTCGAAAACAGATGTTTGCGACGAATACTGGGTGTGCGGTGGTATGACTTTAGGAGCAATGAGGAGATAAGAGAACGCACCAAGCAGCATCTCATCCCGCTGAAAGTGATGAGGCGACGTTGGACCTGGTTCGGCCAGGTGCTGCGGATGCCAGAAGAGAACTTCAACCTTGCTTGCCTGTTCTTCAAGCCGACCGGATTCCGGCGTCCTGGAAGGCCGCTAAATACAATCTACAGAGTGTATACGACGGAGCGAAAAATATATATAAAACGATAAAGAGTGATATTATATTACTCTTAGTAAACTTTTGGTTTATTGCGAAGAAGAAAAAGAGTCGCATCTAAAAAGAGAGCTGATACATTGTTTAAACACGTCCCATTAATTTTAAATTTTAAATTTATGAGTTGTTTTTCTGTTAGGTTACAATATTATTGTTAACAAAAATGGATAAGAGTGGTTTTTTTTTGTTTTAAACATTTTTTGAGCGGTATATAACAAGCCTAAGCCTGTGCGTCATCTCACCACTTTGCTGCGACACAAAATTTATGACCATACATTCGAACGCAATAGACTAATAAATTAAAATATACCTATATTCAAGTGCTATTACGTTCGTGCGCATTTAATGTCAATAGTGTTGAAAGTCTACCAACTGGCGAGTGCACAGAACAGCGACTCGCGATGATAGTTATGATCACAAGTTTTTGGAATAAGTTTATTGGGCTACAAATACTTAGTATGGGTAGTTTCATCCGAAACTTAAGTACACAAACTGGTGACAGTATTTCCAACTCACCTCTAGTCAAGACACGCCAGCTACAAAACACGGCTGATACTCACCGAAAAACACTACTGCTATTTTAATAAATAAAAATGAGGCTCGTAGAATTGGAGTAGTACAAGAGTGACAATATATAAGTGCAAAATTAGTTAGGACCAGATCACATCGTCACAATATTCCTATGTATGCATAAAAAATGATTCAAACATGTAACTGCGTGTATGAACAAAATATAAGCATTGTATTCCTAATATTTGGATATACTCATGACCCCCACAAAGGGGGGACTGACAGGGCTCTAGCTTGGAGGCCCGGGCTCAGGGAGGCCCAGCGTGGCCTGTCGGACAGATAAGTCAGCCAAATACACATCACAATTTACTCTAACAGCAACGAAAAGTCATTTTCTTCCAAGGATATTGACATTTTAAAATATGTGATTGTGCCATGAAATTTTTGATTACTGTGTGACTTGACAACTTCATAATTCAAGTGGATAAATTAAATACATAATAAAAAAAAATCGCTAAAAATACACTGATTACCTACCCTCAATTTTACCTGGAACATTATTTGGAAAACGATACTGTATAGCGTCACACTGCCTTTAACATTAGCGATAGGTAGGGGGGCCCGCCAAAGATTCTGACCTAGGGGCCCACTTCAGGATGTGGGGGCCATGGTTATGCTACACGGAGTTATGTGTATAATATTAGGTTGTAATTATTTAAGCATGTAAAAACTTACCTAATGTGAATGTTGTCTCCATGCGTGTGTCCCTTCAAATACTAAGCCGGCTCGCACATCACAACTCGCCTCGTGTGCCTAACCGCCATAAATCAAAGCTTCCGAGAACGGGTAGGCGGTGTTCTTTGATAAAACCTCGCATATCTGCCTAGCGATATCGACATTCGCCGCATCGTGGCTGCTCCGAACGCGGCGACAGTCTGGAGAGAAATGGCCGTTTTTGCAGCTGTGCGCTTGCGCGGAGTCGACTTTTTTTACATCCAACATGCAGGCTGTAACAAATGCGACATATTGCATCTGCGGATCGTCTCGCGTCGTAGTTGCATCGGCCAATCTGCGAAGCTCCATTTGATAACGTTTGTTTCTTGGTTTACGATGACGTCACATCGACGAATTCGTCGTAAGACGCATGCGGCGAGTTCTGATGTGCGAGCCCTCTTAAAATACTAATAAACATAAATATATATCAATTCTTCGAATAGTAATACTGGATATTTGATTGCACAAGACTTAATTTACAAAATATTGAAATAGTAAAGTTCTTCTCGGTTGTTCCCTCACCACCCTGAAATGCACTCATTTTCTGACAGGCTGTCCCCAATAAGCTTCTTCACGTAATCACTCCAGCACGCTGATGCTTTTCTTCTGCTTCGCATTTCCTGGAGGCTACCCAAAACCATCACTATCTTCACCCTGTTCTATCTGGTCCATGGAAATTTCTGTTAGTATCATAAGAATTGGGTTAATAAATTATTTAATGTGAATTTTTATGTTAATCTAAATTGATTATATTACAGTCAAAGTGAGTTTATTTAGGTAGTGTCTCTCTGTCATACGTTAACGTTATGTCTCACTATCTTTGTTCTGGTGTTTCAGACTCGAATATTTGTCTGCATTTCTCTCTGCTATCCTTGAACTCATTTATTTGTCAAGCGACGACGATTAGCTAATGGGTCTTTCACGTCCATAATGTTTCAATATTTTATTTATTGTGTATGTTGCCTAAGGTTACTGTAGGTTACAACACCATATCCCTATTATAATTAACACATCTTGGATAACACTCTAATCACTCGATATCCTATTACCACACTGCATCCACACTGCAAGCATCTGTCAAACTATTATGAGGTAATCATTTGTTTTCTTTCATGACTGGATTAAAACAAATAATTCTTCCGATTTTTCAAATTTGGAATTTTCGTTGATACAGACCTACAAACTTATCTGAAGAACAGGATGGAGGAGCCACTGTCGAAAACTACCCAATCAAGACTTGTAACTGGACAAAATCTGACATTCAAATAAAATTTTCAAAATGGCGTTCTATTGTAGTTCGTAGTTTCATTTTTGGCCAATCTTTAGATACATTTGTAGGTCTGTTGTACGTGTCTTTTAAGCACATCTTCTCCCTGTCTTGTACTCTCTTACATATTTTTATATGGTTTCTCCAATGCGTTACAGATAATTCAAGACATAACAATATAAGGTAGGTAACTAATTTTAATAATATCATTTGTAAAAATAACATTTTGGCTATCGGCTTTTGTGTTTTAAGTGTCAATTCAATAATTTAGTATCTTATAATATAATATCGAAAGATCCAGACGTCGATTAGTAATTTAGGTAGTTAACTAATAAATATCTTAATTTAAAACACAAAAGCCGATAGCCAAAAATTAATTCAATTTGATAAGCATTTTAATATGTAATAATTACTCGTGTTCGGAAATTTGTTCGTATGGAGTTCACCATATTATCACACTTCATCGTGAAATGTTGTATCGGAAATATATGGCCGTATAGTAAAGACCGTCCAACCTCTTTGGGTCGTATAGTACTGAGATAAAATTAATGTCTAAATAAAACACGGTTCCTGTCGGTTTACAGAAAGCCGATATACTGGATTATTCGTTAGGTTAGGTTTTCATTCTAAAATTCATGAATTTTGCAAAAATCTGCTATGAAAATTGAATTAACGTTCCGTTCTTTCCGATAGAAAGCTCACGGCGGACTGTGCAACGGTGAAATGTTTTACACACAATTTACATGAACCAAATAAAGTATCGAAAGATCCAGACGTCGGTTAGTAATTAAGGCAGTTAGCTAATACATAAATTTAAAACACAAAAGCCGATAAGCCGGTTATTAGATCGGACTCCCGTGGCTTAATTGTTAAAACGCATTGGCGCTTTCAAAGTGTTTTCAAAGTATGTATGTTCAATCTGTGTTATTTTATTTTATAAAAGCAAAAAAAAACTATTTTCTCTAGTTACAATACCCTGCCCGATTCTGCTAACTGATTTTTGCGCATTGCCCAATGTCCATACTTCTACAGAGCAGATAATTAATAATGGTTCTGCCGGCAACTCACCGAAAACTTTCCGTACAACTGCTGATGTATTTGACCTAAATACTTTTACCCATTAGTTTGACACCCCTACCGTAAAATAAACACAGTTTTTCGCAAAAGTTAACCAAAATAAATACAGTTTTTTTTTCCACCGCAAAAGTGAACTGGTGAACATAAATAAGCACTGGTGAAATTGCTTTGATTCACGGTACAGAATAAAAAAGATAAAGCCATTATTCGTTATCAGAAAATATGAAAACACGAACGGTGGTTAATTACAAAACAACGGTCTCTTGTAATGACGTACTCCAAAACATCAACCGACGATGGAAAATCGGATAGAATATTATTACATTTTTTTATCGCGAAGCATCAAGCTTGAAATAAAAACAAAATGATTACGTATGTACAATAAAAAAAAATATAATTATCACGCGAAACCAGAGAGAAACTGAGTGGCAATATCTATGGTCGAGTACATAATTTATTATGAATGCATTAATTAATAAATTCCAGACTTGACAGACAATTTTGACTGTTACATTCGCATTAGTCTTGGGGTATATGTAATTAAATAATATACTGTGGGATTTAAAATGAAGAAATTGATTGGCTATCTGGAAATAATTATTTGTGTTGTATTAAAAATAATGATTTGCTTGAAATCGTGTAGATGGCCTGTGTAACATCCTGAATACAATATGGCGGCCGTTCCAGGCATTGCTAAGAAAAATCAATCATAACCAGAACGTTGGAGCGGAACTCGGAGCAGGACCACGGAGCATTGGAGCAATGGGATTTTACCTGGAGCAGGAGCGGATCCGGAGCACCAAAAATTTGTAGTGCTTCACAGCTCCGGACGTTTTTGATATATGGCAACACTGCCGAGTGATAAATAAACTCTTCTTTTTGACAGAAAAGGCCAATAATGAGAGACGATTTGATGTCAGCCATTTTGTTTAATAGAATTAATAATGAAAATGACAATTATTTTAAAACTACCTATTTTTTTTAACATTTATATATATTAATACTTATTAAAACTTTTTACCAGGAGTGGAGCAGACCCTGGAGCGGAGCCGGAGCAAGTATTAGGTCCCGGAGCGGAGCTGGAGCGGAGCAACTAAAAAAAGGGTTTGCTCCAACGCTCTGATCATAACTCCTTTTAGAAGTAGTGTTATATGACATTTTTTGCTTTTTAGTTGACAATAAAAAATAGACAAAAAATGTCCATTATTATTTAAATTTTACCACGGCAATCTTTTGTTGAATACGTAAAATGATTCTTAAACGTTGCGTATGCCCATAGACTATAATCAAATATATCTATATCCCATCATCAAAAATAGAGAATTATTTAGGATAAGTACATTAATAATTGGGAGTCTAAATAATCTGTATACGAAAACAAAAAAAGGTTCAGGACAAAAGTGTCATAATATAATTAATACTAATATTATTGTGAAAAGGCTTATGACCAGGGATTCCAATCCCGGGATCCCGAGCTGTTTTCGATACCTATGAATCCCGGGATTGATAAACATAATCCCGGGATTTCGGGATTGATTTTTTTTTATCAATTTTTATGGAAATTAAAATAAAAGCGAAAATAAAACAGAAGAAATACTTTTAATAAAAAATAACTACATTAGAAAATATAAACTGAGTTCGAATGAAGTTTGATTTATACCATGTGTATTTTGCCGATTCATTTTATTTTTTCACATGAGTTATTAAAAATGAGAAAGATTGGAAAAAAGCAATACTTCGCACTTTTAACAAAGTAATTCTACAATGATATCATACGTTTTATGGCAGTTTCATATTTGGCTGACTAATTAGATTTATGAAGCGGAAAGGCCATAAATACGCCATGATTATTTGCTTTACTATTTTAAATCTCGCTAATACATTCATTATGTCTTTTTACTATCAGAAACAGCAATCTCATATTAAATTCACATTATTATTAATATTACAATATTATTTACTCCATTAAACTTGTGTATTTCCAAGATTGAACGTATATAATGTTAACAATAAATGTCTTAAATAGTATAAATTATACTAGATTTATTTTTGACCGATTTTATCAATGGTTTTTGTAAATATAAAAATTTTATATTAACAGTGGAAAAAAATGCCAATCCCGGGATCAGAATTTTGGCTCGGGATTGGACTCCCTACTTATGACTGATTTTGTTGTCTGGATCAGCCGCCATCTTGAATTTAGATTTAGATTTAGAAATTATTGTGAGAGTATAATTTATTTTCATTCATGACTTCATTAAAATAAATAATTCTTTTTTTCATATATATTTTTAAATTTAGATTTACCTGTATGTTTATGTTTAGTGTCTACGTTTTCTCTCTGTTTCGCATTTTTCATATGTTTTTTCTAATGCATTACATATATCTTAAGACAATTAATATTATATGGTATACAATAAGAATATATTTCATTTATTATTCCAAATTCTTGCCAATGCGGATGACATAAACACGATTGCCAAATAAAGATATCTCAAACCAACTGTAGCCTCAACAAAATAATACGTTATAGCTAATATTATTAGCTGGACTCGAATTTATTATTGCCAATTATAAATTTAACCCTTCTCTTATTACTGGGAATATCTGACATAACTCTGAATATTCATTCAATTTTGATAACTTTACTGTTTGAATTTAGTTTTCTTGTAGTGATAATTATTCAGTTGCGGTTATGAATATTTCTGTTGTTTTATAAAAGGTTTTACTCAGAAATAGTCGAAAACATTTCCAGAGTCTGTCTTTAAGAGTTCTTTTAATTCCATTTCTTTTTTAATTAATGCCAGTTCGTTAATGTAAAAATATATGTAGGTATTCATTACATTAAAATTGTATTATTAACATAATCAAAGCTTCAGATGTTTTTCATTATATTATTAGATGTTGGAAGTTGGTGACTTTCCAGAGGATAATAATATTCTTACGTGATATTTTTTTAATGTATGGGTTTTTTTTACAAACACTTCAACCATTCATAATTTGTGTGTTATATTTTTTTTCATTGGATCCTTGAGTAATATAAGTGAAAAAGTTTTTACCTATTTTATTGTATTGATTTGTAATATTAACACTATCGACCGAAGGTACTTGATGGGATTTGAATTAAATTCTAATGAATTTAATTTTTGTACTCTACGGTGGCAGCGCGGCTTAAGCGTTGGACTATCATGCCGTGGGTCTCAGGTTCGAATCCTGGGTCTGGCAAGTACACGTATTGTTTTTCATTTTGTGTGTGAGTCAGGGAATGGACCTAATAGATTGAGCAAGTGGCTGACTTCCATTTCTCGTAAAAAAACAAAATCTGTTAATACAAACCTCTACTCTGTGGAGGCCCATATGATCCTATTAGGATCGAACATGGTCAAAATATATATATATAAGTTAGAGTTAATAGTGTTCGTTGTCACTGTGTGTTTGCCTTTTGGTGAGTATACACGGTGGCCGAAGATTCCGAAAGGCAAAACCCGAGTCGCAAAAACGACTCAAATGGAAGTGTACAAAACTTAAATCCATTAGAATTTAAATTCAAATTTCATTAAGTACCTTCGGTCAATAGTATTAATATATAAATATGTATAATTAACTATTTTTTTTATTCAACGAATAATTCACAAGATTTAAGAATGTATCATTCTAATTATTGAACATACATCATTTTGAAAAACACTTTCTGAGAGAGTATATTATAACCAATAGATAAAATTGTTTTTGAAAATAGTAAGCCACCCCGACGGGGAATCGAACCCTGTATCTCCCGGGTTTACGCCCCATCTGTCGCATTTACCAATATGCTACGCAGTGACGCTACGCGGAGATACAGATGGCTACGCAGAATTGTATGTTCAATAATAAGAATGATACATTCTTAAATCTTGTGAATTATTCGTTGAATAAAATAAATAGTTAATTATAAATTATTTGCAAGTTCAAGTAAGTTACACCATAAAAAATATTGGAGAAATCCACGACGTCGGTTAGTAATCGAAGTAATAGGTTAATAGGTATCTACTTAATAAGATAAGTAAACTTAATAATAGGTTAATAGGTATCTACTTAATAAAAATAAGACTTAGTAAGAAACAAAAATCGATTGCCAAAGTAGCTTGATTTGGAAGAGCGCTGATGAAAAATTGACCAATAGTTAAAATTTGTCGCAATTAGTATATTAATGCGTAGCATATTAGTAAATGCGACGGATGGGGCGTAAACCCGGGAGATACAAGGTTCGATTCCCTGTCGGGGTGGCTTATTTTTTTCAAAAAAAGAGTTTATCTGTTGGTTATAATATACTCTCTCAGAAAGTGTTTTTCAAAATTATGTATGTTCAACATAAATTCAATATAAATATAAATATGTATTAAAAAATCTTGCTTCTTATTTAAGTGCAGATAGCTCTAAACTGCTCAGCATGTTGTTGAGACCTTGTATACTTTCCCTGGAGAACTCTCTGTCATGTATAAGACTGATTGAGATTTTACCAGTGCCTTTGCAGTATTGACAATGTGATTTTATGTGAATATGACTATTTTTTGTTACCCTTTTCTATGTCTCACTATATTACAATGGCAGTATCTGACAGATCGCAGATTTTTAACGACTCACGTTGAATGTAAAGCGAAGCTCTTACTAAAATCGCTGTAATACCGATAATTTGTGGCTTAGTATTTCATAATCATTCAAACAGATGTCACTGTGTGTTTAATTTTTTAGATCATGCAAATCAGTCGACTGTGGTTAGTAATTTCATTTGCGTTTAAAGTCGGACGATAAAACTATTTTTTGTGCGGCCTGTCGATCACGGCCACATAAAGCGAGATAACTCGCTGAAAGCATAGAACCGGCGAGTTAAGTGGCGAGGAGTGGAGGTAGGCTGTTAAAATTCGACATAAATAGTGCACATTAAACTTTGTCAGTCATGCTCATTTGTATTCATTGAACAAATATTTGCAGACGGTTCTGGTTAGTTTTTAAAATTCAATTATACCTTGCCTAAACGAAACCATAATAGTTTAGGTATGCTATGGGCGATCAAAAAAAAAATAGTGCTCAATTTTTCCGTCATTCTTATTTTGTTTTGGTTGAATTAAGAATACATAATATTTACAGATAACGTTGATTAGTTATTTTAAAATTCAATATTCCCACATCAACATCAAACCATAATCGATAAAAAATATTCTCATATCTATTAAATATCCAAAATTATGTACTATTTAATATCGTAACACTATCTTCACATTACACGCTTATTTCAATGAAAATAAATACGTATAACTGACACAGATTGGTGTGCACTATTTATGTTAGATCTGAACAGCCTATTTCCACCCTTCGCCACTGGTTAATACATACCTCGATACAAACATTGACACCCTACCGCCTAAAATGCGGAAGATTTGTCTATTTTTTTACATTTTTTTTCTGACGCAAAACGATACGTAACTAAACTTTTAAACTACAAAACTAAAATAAGAAAACTCCCATGTCGATTTTTCGCTATCTGTATTTCTACAATAAAATAATTCAACAAAAACAATTCAGGCTTTCTAAACCGGGTACCACCAATGAATTACAGAACACAGTATTGCGCTGTTGTATAACAGTACCATGTTTACGAAGTAAATATACAATTTCCACCCTCTCGGAGTATTACATAGACTGCTGTGTGTGCTTATGTGTATGTACGTCGCTTAATACGCAACTGTAGTATGCTAGAAAAACCTGAGACCGAAAAGCCGACGACGTAGCGATAGGCTATCTTTATTGACCCTTTTAGATTTTGCAATCAATCAACTGCGAATGGTCAATCCTATCCGCGGTCATTTTTATCAGTGTCCGGCAATGACATATTAAATGGACAACTCACTTCATACCGGCGCGCACGAGAAATTGTGCATGAAAGTCATTCACAGATGTATAGGTAGATGTCACGTGACCATATGACGTATCCATTTCCATTATGCGATACAAGCTTCGAGAATTTATAGTAATATAACCTTTATTGTAATGGCGTATTAGTGTCATGACTCATTGCGTTAGAAACAGATTCTCGGTTACTTACGACTTCTCGGAGATTAGACGCAAGTGAGCCCAGCGAATCACAGGCGACTGTCCAATGGTTTCTGTCATTCAATTGCATTGAATAAACATTATCTTAAAATGGCATTTTATAAATAATAACTAATACTAACACATGAAAAGTGATATCCCATCTTTCTTGGAGTGTTAAGTAGATTTTTTTACAATTTTTAACTAGGCACATTGGCATTTTGTAACACAATAATAACGGTGGAGTCGAAACCTGACAGTTAGAAATTTTGTATGGGTAGACCCAGCGGTGTCGCCAGACCGCTTGCAAGCAGAATGTTCATTTGAGCGTAGGATACCGATATTAAAATATGAATTTCGCCATCCGGCAGACCCGACACAAAGTGAGTGTCATTTTATTTTCTAGATGCTTCGTCCATATTAATGTCATTGGTGTCCGGTAACTTGTCCGGTGGTAAATTGGCACTTTAAGGCCAAAAAATATTCCGATTGAATGCATTTCTTGTCGATTAGCTATTTGTCGACGTTTCAATGTATACCTACAGGTTTTAAATTGCATTTACGACACGGGATTTATTTAAGTGGAAACACCAGCACTTAGGGTTTCGAGACATTTTTTTAAAAATAGCAAACGTCTAATAAATATAAAAAAGTTTGAATCTTAACGGCCCACATGCTCAGCGTAGGTCAAAATGGAGCTTTTATGGAATTTTCAGAGCATAGCCCTGGACAATCCTTAATCTATTTATATAATTTTGAAGCCTTATTATCCTTTATATTTATTTTAAATATTTGATGACTGCATAAAGTATTTTTATTACATAAAATGGTATCCTTTTAAACTTCTCGCTCTAATGTTTCAGAATACAGCCATATTTCAGTACGTACATGTGAAGTGGTGTTAAGATTTTTTACATTTATTAATTTTTAAACGCATTTACAAAACCGTAAGTAAAATTAATGTTATCATTATATCGTGACATATTGGAAAAGTATTGCGTCGATGCACGTCCACTGCAATTCCATGTGTCTGCAGCCTAAACCAGTACGATTCTTAGTTATGGTGTGCCTATATATGAAGAAGGAGAAAACAATGATTAGCTAACCTTCGTTTATACAATGACACATATTATATTGTTATTTCAATTAAATAAAACGCATTTTTTTTGTAGTACTTATTTCACTTTCAATCAATAGATTAGGACCGGTTTCGTCCGCCTCAGAGGGACATTTTCACAAAAACGTCCCGTTTCACAAAATGTCTCTCTGAGGCGGACGAAACCGGTCCTAATCTATTGATTAAAAATGGAATAAGTCCTACAAAAAAATTGCGTTTTATTAAATTAAAATAACAATACAATGCAGTTCCACCATGAATTGACAGTTAACAAAATAAAAGAGACACATATTATACCTACAAAAAAAAAGATTATAGATATCCGGCTTCAATTTAAATGTTAAATACACAGCGGTTAGCATTTACTCGTGTTTATTTTACCATAAAAACTAATTGGTAATTGTTTTGAATCCCTGTCTCGGCTCAGCGAAGTAGTAACACCTTATTTAAGTCACAGTGACAAATTATCTAGTCTAGACTTTCACTTAACACGGCTCGCATAGGTACACGTACACTACACAGCCTTACGGTACATTTACCTTTGAATAAAATCTGCAATACGCGCCCGTGCATTTTTTATTTTACTGCGAACAACTGTCACCAGACATGTTCTACGCCCCTTTCTGCTCGAATTACATCTCTAAATTATGTCGCCTATTAATAAAGATGCTGTCAAGTTTTCTTCGAAATAAAATTTATAATTAAATTCGACGCTGAACTCTGTTGAGCTTTTCTTGTAAACTTTAATTATAGTTTTCGTTTTTGCGATTTTGGTGTGAGGCTCTAGATATTTTTATGAAATATAAATACACAAATGTACAAATTCTCTTCCATCAATTTTATTTAATATTATTTTATTCATGAGATTTAATAATGGAACATTTAAAACATAACCTGATAGAAAATGTAAGTAATAGTAAAATTATGTTTTCATTATTTGACAAAATATTAGGTATATCTAATGTTCCATACTGACATTTTTTTTCATCATTTCGTTGTATTGTAAGGTTACATTTAAATTGTGCGTAAAACATTTCACCGTGGCACAGTTCGCCGTGAGCTTTCTTATCGGAAAGAGATGACCGTATAGGTACTCTGCGGTCTCCAATTTTATTAGATTCAATATGGACATTAATTCAATTTTCATAGCTGATTTGGGCAAAATTCATGAATTCAAGAATTAATACCTAACAGTATGTCGGCTATTTTCAAAATTAGTTTGCTTCTAGTTTAGTAGCTGCAAGTTTCCGGACACGGTATTGTAAAACCCCAATATTTTGAAAGAACAATATTAAGTTGTGTAAACACTGATCCTTATAATCATTGACAAAACAATAAGCGGGCGATCCAGGCAATAGTCGTGGGCGCAACCCGCATTGGGGCGCAGAAATGGAGCTTCGTTTAAATATAATATATATTATTTTTTTATGTCTCCAAATAGTGACAATTCAATATTCAGAAAATCTGGAATTAAAATAATATATTCCGTACGGTCAATTTTCGTCCACGCGATGAATATTCCGGGAAAAATGTATGTTTTTGAGAATATGGATAGAGAAAGTTTACAATACATAATCTAAATCAGAGTTATTATAATCTAACTGCTGCCGCCTTTTAAAACATTTCAAAATGAAATCCCCATAACATTATTAAAATTATAAATATCAAATATGTTTTTTAAATAAATATGTTTAAACCGCGTTGTTTGATTATATACACACTAACAAAACGCATAAAATAACGCATGCTGGTAAAAACCATTATAATATATTATATATTATTAGATGCGATGTTTGCTCTTTCACAAATGACTCCAATACGCAAAGTTATACAATGTACAAACAAAGTTGACATGTTTTCATTTGCATTAGTTGCTTCTTCTCAACAGCCTAAAGCCACATTGCCTTCGAGTGCCACTTGTGTCGTCTAATGTCCCGCAAGCAAGCTCATCACAGAAACCATTCTCAATATAAGTACTTGGTCGTGCTTTTTGCAGTGGACTGTAATTTGAGGATGCTGATTAATTACGGATCTAGATTACGGATTTAAACAGGATGCCAGACACTGACATTTTATGTTGAGAGGGCTGGCGCGCGCTGGAGCTGGTTTAGTTATCACGCACTCACGCACTTGTAAACGAAGGTTCGGAATGTTACTCTCACCCTTATTTTTGTTTTGGGAAAAATGATAATGAAAAGTTCAGGATAGATGATAGACGCGATGTTCGCTCAAACCGTATCAGATTTAGCGCAACGAAGGTCGAACATATGCGTTTTGGTAGTTAACGACGGCTTTGCTTTAACAAGCCTACACGCGCCCGTTGTCTTGATGTAACTCCACTTAACTTTTATCACGGTCGATCATGACCCATGACTGGAGGTCGCCTGGTCTGTGATAATAATTGGGAATTTGATGTTGGTGGAAAGAAAAAATGAATGTGACCAAAATAATTGGCCCTATCAGTACTGAATACTAATGCCGAATTAAGGATGTCGAAAAATGGTATTGTTACCTTAAAGAAAACGTTGCTTGTATTAAAAAAGAGAGTGTGTATTGTATCAGTTATGATGACTAACGGATATTGGATTGTTTTGAAAGCGGCTTCTGCGACGAGCCCAAAACGTTGTAAAAAGAATATGGAAGATACACGGTGACAGCCCAAACATCTGATACTATAACAAATAACCGTGAAAGTCTCCAACTATTTATCTTTATTTTCTTAGAAGCATCTTAAGGCGCCGTAAACAATGTCAAAATAACAAACTTTTCAACAAAACAACTACCATCTCTGAGACCTCCGGCACACGGTTAGTATTTTTCCAACTATTTCGCAGTCAGGGCGGATAACGAAACGCTCTCTTAGTAAGTGTTTAACTTTGTTAGGCTCTTAAGGAACTCGGAATGAACGTGACTTAGAATCACGTCCTGGCACACTTATGCACCAGGCACTTACCAGTTCAACTAACTAACGAAAGTACCGAAAAGCTCACGGTACACGATACTCAGTTACAACTTCATATTATTACTTTGTTACCGTAAAAGCTTATGAACTATATCTTCGTATCTAACTCCACTTTTGTGTTTTCCTTCTTGTATGCGCTTTAAATTAGACAGTTTGTATTGTATTTATAAAACCGCTTTCAGGTACAGTCTGGATTCGAAATGGATCTATCGGGGAGTTTACATATGTGCTGTTCTAACCCCCGATGTTATTAATATCTTGTTTAGAAGATTGCGTTGAGTGTGCGTGATATGGTAAATTGGGGTAGTGAGGAATAATACACAGTGGTGGTATCTTCTTGGTTTTATATTGTAGATGTAAAGTTTGTATAAACACGGCACTAATAAAAGACTATCACATTGAATTTATGTTGAATTGGAAGGTTTATAATATAATTTCAATTTAGGTTGAACGTTACGCAGAGTTGCGCGCGTAAATGGACTAAACTGTTGAAAGGCCGAAATGCAACTGTTTTATCGACTGTCATTTCCTGTTCGTATCATTGTTTATGCCATATATGCCAATGTGCATAGACAATAATGCGTCAGTTGTAGGGTTGAGTAAACCTCTACAGATCAGAGCGGAATGGAATAAAAAATTTCGTCCTGGTCCATAATGTATTAAAGACTAATTCATGAGTTACATATTATTTATTCTCGTGTCCGGAAACTTGTACTTCTGCAGTTCGCCGTATCACTTCATCGTGAAATGTTATATCGGAAACATATGGCCGTATATTAAAGACCGTCCTACCTCTTTGCGCCGTATAGTACCTACTGACATAAAATTCATGTCTAAATAAAACGCGGTTCTTGCCGGTTTACACTTTACAGGAAGCCAGCAGCAAACAAGTTTTGAAAATAGCCGATATACTGGATTATTTGTTAGGTTAGGTTTTCATTCTTGAATTCATGAATTTTGCCAAAATCAACTATGAAAATTTAATTAATGTTCATATTGATTTTAATAAAATTGGAGACCGTATAGTATGCGGTCATCTCTTTCCGATAAGAAAGCTGACGGCCCAACATAACTTAACACACAAATGTGTCGCTACATTTCAAAATCAGCCAAGTCCACCTTTAGGTATTTTTTACTTTTTTGTGAATTGCTGAAGAACTACTGCTTTCTAACATTTTTGCATTATCAAAATGTGGAATTTATTAATTTTAAATATTCTATGCTCGAAATCATATGAACTTTCACCCTTGTGACTGTGTATTTGAGAAAACAAAAAGTTGTTTTTTTCTATTCATATATTATGGACTTGGCTGATTTTGAAATCTAGCGACACAAATACGTTAATTTCACACCGTTGTTAAACAAATATTAGGTGTGTTAGTTAATAATAAATAATAGTTTTTCAACACAACATATTACTGCCGATATAATATACCTAATAACCAAAAAAATAAATAAACGTGTAAGAAAAGTTAAACAAAATTGTGATGTTTCAAAAGGCAAATATTTCGTAATCACTGACAAACACTGGAACAGTATTAGAATTTGTATTTTTCAATTATTGTAATTAAAATATGAACATTCCATTCAAAACGTACCGGCCTATATGTACAGAAAATTAATAACGTATACTATATTTACTAACGTCTTACGTGTACTGCACGTTTTATTTTTAGATAAAACAGGTCCCCCTTATGAGAAGTCAAAATAACATTATTACGTGACGTGGAAACAGACTGTCGGGAGAACCTAACGAAGCACTGTTGAAATTAAGGACATTTTTCACGTGAGCGAAGATTGGAATCTAGTTGAAAGAACACTAGGATAGAATAGAAAATACGAAAAAATATCCTTGCTGCATTTCCCTCTATGATTTATTTCTTGCGTACTTATTAATTGAACATTTGCTATTTTAGTATTTTCGAATTTAACTTCTTTTGAGGCGTTTGGTAAAGAGTGAAATTGAGAGCTGCGCGTGCACACCGTTACGAAAGTGCGCGACAGTATGAAGTTAGCTGCGAATCAGTCAGCTGTATACAAACGCAAGTTTGTTAGTAGAATTGTTCCGTTGCCTAGGCAACGAATTTATTATTGTCGGCCATTTGCAATTCCTTACGTAAACAAACGATTAAACGTCAGAGTGACAATTGATACTTTAAAAATAAAAATAACGGGAAATAATTATATAATTTAGAAATATAAGTTAAAGTGTATAGAAATAAGCCAAGATCACTCCAATAAGCGGCCCTTTTCTTGGGTGTGTAATTTAACAAGACAATTATTAAGAGCTAGTCGAAGAATCTAGGTTATCATAAGCTTTGTTTTTGTTTTGTTACGCCAAAGAAGTATCACTTCTAACGCGCGTACATAAGTACACACACCTTTTTTTTTAATAGTAGAGGACGAAACTACTCCATGCCATTGGCGAAGGGTGGAGGTGGGCTGTTAGGATTCGCCATAAATGGTGCATACTAAACTTTGTCAGTCATACGTATTTGTTTGCATTGAAATAAGTCTTCAATTTTCAGGTGGTGTTGGTTAGTTCTACTAGTATCTACTTTACGAAACCATGGTCTATAATATGAAGAAGATCGTTTTCAGCATCTTTTTTCATCAGTCATAATATTACTAGAAAAAATACCAAGTAGCAGTGCCACCTATCATCATTCTTATCAGTGCAATGGATGATTCTATTTTTTATAAGAAAAGCATTTCAGGGTAACAATATGCATAGCTAAAGAACGCGTCGATTTGAATATCAATATAAATTGGTGGTTATTTCGATAAAACCGGTGTATTATAATATGTGACTAATGCCTTGTTCGGACTGAGCCAGTGATTTAGTGAAGTAGCGAGTGATTTGGTAAAAAACCGTGTCTGAACAGACAAATTTAGTCCAGTAGTTTAGTAAAATGGTCAGTCAATCCGATCCATTTTATTCTATTATTTCTGGCGAGTAGCGATCCCCACCACCTCTCACTATATACTAAACAAGCCACAAACCAAGTCTGAACAGGCGAGTGCATTAGTTGTCGGCTGCCGTAGGAATGGCACAGCTATATTTATAACATCTATGGGCACAGCGTTGAAACAGAGATTACTACTCGAAAAAACATAACTTATATTATTATACTTCAATGCGACAAAAAGTCGCGAACGTGTGTTGATAGATCCGTAGATAAATGGCGATATTTCACAGAAAGCTTGTTGTTATTGAGGATAGGTAAAGAGGTACACATTATCTTATGATTATTATATATATTATATTATTATATATAATTATTATATTCATTTATTATTCCGTTTAGGTACATTGTACACTCAGTATGAAGGATATTATGTCATGTCAGTAGGTAGTGTGGATAATTTGTTGATTAAAACTTTGATAAATAATGGAAATATTTCACAGAAAACTTGTTGTTATTGAAAGTAGGTAAAGACGTAGGTAGGTAGGTACACATTATCGTAGTGTTCATAAGAATAATAATTATAAGTTATATTCATTTATCATCTGTTTATATTTTTTATAGTCAGTAAGGACAATGGAGCATAAAATCAGGGGCGGATCAAGTCAAGCGGACGCCCTGAGCGGTAAAAATTTCGGGGCCCCCAAATTCAAGTTAGAAAAAAAGTTTTATGCGTAGAAACACTCATTAATTTATTAACATAAAATACAAAGAGATTGGACTCCAAATATAACAAAGGTAATAGAAATAAAATAAAAAAACATTGTTTTAAATAAATTTTCGTCTTGCAAATTCGTCAATTATTTTGGCATTGTCAATTCGGTTTAAAATTTCTTGCTCTATATACAAAATTAAATCTTTTTCTCCCATAGTACTTCTCAAATAATTTTTTGCACGCTTTAAAACAGAAACGATCTTTCACCTGATGCGTTAGATAAGGGGATTGTTAAAAAAATATTTCTACATTTGGGAATGTGTAAGACATTTCTTTGGCGGTTCGATAGATGTCTGGTGTGGTTTTAATATTGTGCATAAAGTACCTATTTATTACCTAAACAAACTACAAAAATACATAGGTAAGCATACAAAAATTTATGCAACCACAAAAATATAATAGGTAGGTATCCTATGTAAATTAGTATTCATCATTAGTATCAATAGGAATTTGGAGCATAAATCGATTTAATTCAACAACGCCGTTATTGCATAGTGTAATTTGAATTATTTTTGAAGTTACGACAGACGGCAGCACTCTCGTGTCGCGCGAATGGTGTCCGTTTGAAATATCCGTCGCTCAGCGCTCTCGACGCTCTGTTCATTTTGTCGCGTCACTCACTAATGAACTGTGTTCGGACACTTTTCAGTTACTAATTCACTAATTCACTCGCCACTCTACTATATCACTCGCCCAGTCCGTACCGGCCTTAAGCGATCAAGTGCAGCGCGCGCATAAGAATAGTGCAACACTGGCGTTCTATTTATGCGATCGCCCAACACATACGCAAAAATCTTTTATTGCAAATTTACTTACGTCTAGGAGAGGACAGCTTATGCATTATAGACAGACAGATAAAGTAATACAAATATATTATAATGTAATTAGTTATTAAGTACCAATTTTCATCCAATTAAATATTCTGTTTTAAAAAATAATTGGTTAATACCACAACGGCTGAGTGGATTAAGCGTCTACTTATAATGTCGTGGGTCCCAGGTTCGAATCCTGAGTCTGGCAAATACACATATTGTTTTTCATGTTATGTTAGGAGTCAGAGTACGGACCTAATAGGTTGACCAAGTGGCTAACATCCGTTTCTCGTAAAAACAAAAATCTGTTAATACAAAACCTCTACCTTGTGGAGGCCTATAATATGATCTTATTGGGATCGGACAAGGTCAAAAAAATGTCTTATTTTGCAAAAATTGTATCGATATTTTTTTTATGTGTGTCACTGCAGTAACTGCAATGTCAAACTAACAAGATTCTATGTTTAAGCAAGCAGATAACTGATATTCTGTGAAATCAACAGAAAAATAACCGAATTTGAGACCTAGTTCCTAAATCAAATTCGGTCAAATTTACCTCGTCGCAAGGAGAATTCTAACATCACACATCACATTTTTTTACTTTGCAATACCCCGTATGTTACAATTCTATATTCTTCTAGTAAAACTGTAAAATGTTTTTACTAACTTCATTTGGAATATTATAGTCCAAATTTACGAAATATAGGTATCTGCGTTTGGTACTTAAATCGACTTTCATAAAAAAATGAGCTTTAAAACAATGTGACCACATTTTTCTCCCTACTCTTATATAAAAATATAATACAAGCCATTGAAAATGTATGTAAAATATCTGTATTTAAACTGTTAATGAATTTTATTATACTTTTATTATTATATCTTTTTAGTATACGCGAAGACATTTTGATTTTTTAAATTTGGTACAGAAATGATAAAGCTTTGACAATACAATTGAAACTCCGGGGTAGTCCAGTGATCTAAAATGAGTTCCCTATACAACGTTTACAGAGGCATTAGACCTGAAATTTGCATCAGCAAAGACACCTTATTGTCTATGACAGTGTTCGCGAACCTATGGCACGCGTGCCACTAGTGGGAAGCCGTGCCGCAACACTCTCATTTTGATCGATCTACAATGATTGAGACCAATCATTGAAAATAAAAATATTCAACTAACAAACTAAAATAAAAATTATCGGCAATCAGTGAAATATAAACAGCTACCTACTTGTTATTTTGCCTCAAACATAATCGCTAAAAATGGAAAACCATTAAGTGATGGGGAATATAATAATATAATAGACTCGTGGTTAAAAATGCTTCCACAATCTCTGAAAATTTTGAAAACAAAGAAAAAAATATTCAAAGAATGAAAGATATGCCTTTGGCTAGAAACACGATGAAAAATAGAATCTTTAAACCTCAATTGTATATTTTAAACTTTTTTAATAGAATTCTTAAAAAAAAAACTATTTTCCAGCACGCCAGACCGTCAAAAATCAATATTTTTTGGAAAATTGTGGCACGCGTACGTAAAAAAGGTTGCCAACCCTGGTCCATGATAATGACGTATTTAAAATAATACATGTTTATTATTATTTTATATTTTTAATGTGCCTTAAACCCGATTGAATTAATATAATTATGATATAGATTCAGTGACTGAAGATATATTAAATTATGTAGGTATTATATACCTAATAATAACGTAAATAAAAATATAAAAATGAAAAAAAATAGTATAAAGTTTATTTACTATTGTATTTTAATGGACGCTACCAAACGTTGGCTGAATGCACTAAAGTAAAACTTCATTCTGAGATGAATTGCACATACGAGCTATTTCCCAGTAGCCTCCGGAGTATACCTGTCTGCATTTTGCCTCACCTGCCGTCATATATCAAAAGTCAGGCGTACCAACTTGTAAAGTTAGTTTTACCCGTTGAAACCCGATCATGTTTACATACGAGTTTGTCTCCCGCCTCCGATGCTGAACGGTAAACAACTTTTTTGTCATACAGCCAGTTTGCATGAAATAATCTCCCAGGAATACGAAATTTGTATTTGTTTTGGAACACAGGTAATGACGATTCAATCAATTCGGATCACAAATGCAAACAAGGAAATTTACTTCATTCTGTTTACTTATCTAAGAGTGGTTTATTTTTATTTTACAATTTAAATTGATTACTTACATATTTATTTTATTTTTTTATTGCAAACAAACAGTTACATAACATTGAGAATTATATAGAGAAACAATAATAATTATAAAAGAGTAAAACAAAATTATTGACAAAAGGTGTAAAATTAAACGATATAAATACATATCGTCACTGCTCTTGCAGAAGACACTACTTCGAAAAAATGACATATTGAGTTAGTTATACCAAAATGTTATTTATTTCAAACTTTACCATCTGGAAACCTTCTTAATAAATAAACAGTCTTTATTTTAAAGTCATCCTTTTTACGATTACTTAATAAACTCACATGATAGACCATTTCAAACATTTTAACAACTTCAAAGTCAAATTACTCAAAACTAGTGTTCTCCAGTTAGTGTGTTCTGCCAGAACAGAGACGATAATATTATATATATATTTAGTGGTGAAGAGTGGAAATAGGCTGTTAAGATTCGACATAAATAATGCACACTAAACTTTGTCAGTCATATTTATTTGTGTTCATTGAATTAATAATACAAATTGCAGATGTTGCTGATATTTTTTTCCAAATCAAATATCTAACCAAACCATACTATGGTATGCTATGGGCAATCCGATAAAAATAGTGCACACTTTTTCAGTCATACTTATTTGTTTTCGTTGAATTAAGAATACATAATGATATTACATGAATGATGGTGGGGAGTGGAGAATTAAGTACAACACGGAACTATACCGCTTATACCAAAATTCAAAATTCTCCACCTTCATAAAACTCCTCAGGCTAAACTGGGCAGGCCATGTCCAGCGCATGCCTGAGTCACGGATACCGAAGAAGATCCTCGAAGGAAACCGAGGGGGGAAAGGCCAGTGGGAAAGTGACGGACACGATGGGGTAATAACATTACAAAAGATGCCAACCAGTTGCTAAAAAACCAGGAACTGGAAAAGACGTGCGGATGACCGTTCCGGCTGAAGGACGACGGTGGAGGAGGCCAGGGCTCGACTTGAGTTGTAGCGCCATCTAAGAAGAATAATATTACACTATTACATTTTCGACTTTTACCCGGCGTAAGTGGAAACTCTACCATTCTTGATAGTAATGAGTTGTGTTTTCTCTGATAATTATCTTAGAAATAGAGGCATACATATTTTTTAATTATTTCATTCAATATTTTTTTATTTCATTTCAATTAAGTATTTAATTTATTTTATTTCAATATATAAATATTTACATATTCAATATTTTTAACACTTATTTTTTATGTCATGTCATGTCTTGAACGCTTTGAATTTATAAATTTGTCATGTTCATTATAATGTAAAATGAATAATTTTAATTTTAATTTGAAATCACTTGTAGAATTTAATATAATTTGTGTTACAATATGTTTAATGGAATTCTACCAATAATAAAGTAAACTGTGACTAAATTAATAATAATCCATTATTATAACATTTAAAAGTATGTTTACATTTTGTGATAAGAAAGCTTTTTCGGTTTTGATATAAAGTTTACTACTTTTTTATACAACAGTGGACTTTCCACGGCACCCTAAAACTTTACAATACGATGCCTATAGATGCATCATATTTCTTAAAATATTCACCGCAGTAACCATTCAATTTTCCAAGAGATGGCACTCCAACTCGTTCTAAAAATATTCCATTTTCAAATTCGAATTTCAAGTGAAAGTTTTGACAAAAGTTCACACAAAGCAGCGCTAGGGGTTGAGCGCTGGAACTTTCAAAATATTCTAAAAGCGCGGGGAATTCCGCGAAACTGATAGACGTTTCGATGATATCTCACTAAACCAAATTACCAACTAACGTCTTGAAAACATAATCCGTATTTAAATAAAAAAAATTGTAAATATTATTTTATATTGCAGACCGCTGATCCTGGCGTATTTTCGCCTCCAACTATAGGTTAAGTAAAGGCTTTATAATAGAGCCTAATGTGTGATTTTATGGACCTTTTACTGTGTGCTACCATTGTAGTAAACGTAAGTTCTCAGTGGCAGCGTTTTACAGTGCGGAGCGTGCAGCGTGTATATTGTGTTCACTTGTTTAACACGCACGCCTCACCCCCAGCTTCCGCTACGGGAAAAATGTGTGTAATGCCGTGTTTTGGTGTTTTAAATGTTATCAGACTAATGCTCCCATCCCGTAGCACACTTTGAATCTTTAAACAAACATTTTCAGTTAGCAAAATCTGCCGAAATCACCAGAACAACAATGAGGTCACCTCACGTTATACTGCACTGCATCGACAGCTGCATGACTCAATGAACTTTTTTTTTCATTTTCTACATCTACGTATGTTCGAATCATGTCAAAATCGCGTATTTTTTGTTTTTACCGGTTGGCACTATGTATTTTTTATAAGAATGTTATCTATTATCCATGGCCTGCGGATTGAGTTCCGTTTAAAACATTATTGAATGTATAGAGACTCGTTACTAGATTACTCCATCATTGAATTTACAGAGATCGTGTTCAGTCAAAATATTCTGCAAAATGACGAAACCATAGACTAAATTTGTCGCCTTGACAGCGTGGCAGTAAGCGACATGCATCTCAATATAATAGCGCCTGTACACTGCATGGATTTACTGGCGCCAATTGTGCTTATTTAAAACTATCATGACAATAACTGTTTACACGTAAAAGTGCTGTTGCTCCAATTCATTCTTTAAGAGTGAGCGAGACGTGATGTTTTCATTGTATGGTACTATTTGACAGCAGTGAAAATCGGTCAACCTGAAAGTTCGTTTTTTTGCCGGCAGGATCGCCACTATCGTTTTACTGCGCAGGCGCAGTTCTATTTTTTACAGAAGCTTCCAAACGTGTTTGATTCATGCATGCAATCTTGCCAACTGCAGGATAATAGTGCCTGTACACATGCATGGATTTATTGGAGACAATAGTGCGTATTTTAAATAATCATGAAAATAACGGTTTACACGTAAAAGTTCTGACTGTCTTTCCAATCTCATTCTTCAAGAGTAAGCGAGACGCGAGGTTGTCATTTTATACTACTATCTGACAGGTCGTATTGAAAATCGATTAAGCTCAAAATGAGTAGTTCGTTTTTAACCGGCGTGTTCGCCCCTATCGTTCTACTGCGCAGGCGCAGATCGAAAATAATCTTACTTTCGCGTTGAATTTGGAACCTTCCAAACTTGTTTGATTTATGCACGCAATCATTCCAAATGCAGGATAATACATGTTTACCTATACATTTTCTTACTATTAACAGTAAATCCATTCACATGTAAACGGGATATAATCACAACTTAACTGGCACACTTGGCTTATAAGACATTGCGTTTACTTTGTGACATAACGTTCCTTTTCCTTATGTCGTTGACAAGCTACCGCCACATTAAAACATGTTTTATTATAAGTATATGTATTTTTTAAATATATATAATATATGTTAGTTATCCCTGTGTGCTAATGGTACTAATTCACATTTTGTTTGCTGTAAAACGACGCTATTGTGTGGCATTTTGAAAAGCTCGCGTGCTTCTGTTAACACCAAAAATTCTTTCCATCCTAATCCGCTAACGACTTTTACTAATTAATGAAGTTTTTCGCATACTTTACGGAAAATGTTTAGTACCCAACCTTTAAACACTCATCGTTTGGATAAATCTTAATCCTCATAATTAGTACCCACTTTATAATTCGATAGCTGCTGTAAAAGAGCATCTAAATACTTAAAAAATAGAACATATTAATTAATATTGCCGCACATTTATTAGGTATGTGATTTTCAAAAATATAAATCATAATAAAGTATTGTATAGATCTTATTTAATTAAAAGTGAATCTGAGCATAATTTGATCTTAACTATTTTTGAAAATTATCTCTAAAGAGCTTTGTGCGAATATTTGTAACTGACAATTCTGACAATCTTTTCAAAGCCATAAATAATTTTGATATAAAAACAAAAGCAAATAATCAATATCACTTCTAAGCCAAATATAGCAAAGTCCACTCGATTATAAATTAATAGAATTTTTACGAGAAATAGAATTACGCCATTCGCCCAATCGTCTTTACTCCGGTTTAACGCCTCACTGAAAAAACAAGATTTATTTTTGCTTTCCGCGGAATCGAACCCATGATCCACGACATTATTTATGTGTGCTCTACTAACTACATATGGGTACGCGATAATCTAATAAAAACCCTAACAAACATTCAGTGGGTATTTAAAAAATCATGATTGTAATTTGGCATCCTCCACGAGGAAATAGAATGATCTGGACAACTGAACTGTGGCCATTTTGACACCGCTAAAGATAAATGAAATGCGCTGAGAAATTCCGGGACCCCATTGCGTCACACGGACATCGAACTTCCTTCGAGTATAAACTAAATATCAAAAGATGGTGGTCAGTCTGATCCTTGACATAAGTGCAAGCCTCAGAACCCACCCACCCTAGGTATTAAAAAATAATCAATACCAAAATCACTGAGATCAAGGGCCTAGCAAAAAAGATAAATTGCTAACTCGAGGGAATTGGATCGAATATCCAAGTGCCGAGACCCTGACGAGAAGACGGACGGAAGGAAGGAAGAATTCTGCAACGCCGGAAGCCGAGAGGAAGGACAACTTCACGGAAGAAATGCGCGGTGGCCTGTGTCGGCGGACATCCTCGTTTTGTTTGTTCGATGAACCACTAAACTTACTAGAGATCCTTTAACACAGACCTCCAACCTGGCCTCGGTCGGTCGCGAAGCCGCCGAAGCCAGGTTCTCCCTATTGAATAACCATGCTTCACTCCCGATAATAACTCGATATAAAGGGGATAGGCTATAAATATCGCCTAGGTGGCCCAAATGAGTAAGCACATTATCCTAAGTAAGTAAGTAAGAAATTCGATGGAAGTTTTACATGAAAAACATTTATATATTTTTACAAGTTTAATTCATGTACGCTAAAAAAAGTCGCCTGCGACATGGGTTGGTTTAGTATATACATAAATTTAAACATGTTTTCACTTATTTACTATAATTGGACCTCATAGTCCTCTGTAGTGTTAAAAATAATGTTGTATGTATATTGCTGACTCATATTATTTTATTGTTGGTATTTTTGCAATATTAAATGGGTATATAATATTATATAGTATGTACATGTGTAGCAATCACACCACTCAACATTACAAGGGTGGCACACTTTAATAAATGTATATTTGTTGTCAAAACAAAACAAAGTGACGGAAGCGATTGTCAGCATTTACCCAATCAAAACTAGATCAGTAGTCATTTCGACAATGTCTCATATAATTACATGTATAAACTGCATTTGTATAAATAGCACGGACAATCTTCAAATCGTCACTCCAACTGGATTCCGTCACTCGCCTCACTACTACTCACGTCGAGTCCGGTCACTAGACACAGTCTACAGTCATTCCACTCGATTCTAGTCTCTCGGTAATATTAACATAACGGTGCATCGCACAGTCAATTCAATAATATAGTCAATCTTATGAGTACATCCGTACCCGCGATTATAATATCACTATGTCATCTTTACCATTATATTTATTTATTCTTGTGGTACCGATAAATAAATTCTCTCCTCATAACATCCAAGCAACTACGACATTCTCTCCATCGACCGCATCATATCCCCAAACAATGTTATCAACCCTTTATCGATCAAAAAATATATATCTATTTGCCTTTGGAAATTTAAAATTCTGTACAACGCCCATCATGAGGAATTGGTTGCCGCCCTCTGGTCTGGACTCTATAAATATATAAATTACGTCATCAATAATATTTCTCATAATATATTGGTGGCCATCATTCCTTATTTCCCACATACTCCGAATCCGGTATTATGGCCACAAGACCAAGTGACCGACAGTTACGGGTCACTAATCGACCGTAAGTGCAAAGAACGAGGAGTGACTTCAAGACAGCCGTTGCGCGTGGTCAGCTCGAGAGATATCAAGAAAGCGGTCCTTTTGCGGGGTTGTTAAAAGCCTAGCTGTCGTTAACTACCAAGTGATTCGGAAGTTTGCTAAATCACAGTTTATTGATTAATTCAATCCTACAGACATACCTATCTTCATCAATCATACAACTCATCATCATTCATCCACCCCATATTATATCATCCATCAACAGTATACCGTCAAGTGCCGCGCACCGGGTAACCCAAACAAACAATACCGCGCGAGTGACAGTGCAACCAGACCACGGAGCCATCATCAACATCATAAAAGGTCAATGTCTGGCATATTGTTAAATCATTTCCACCCCTAGATCCGGAATCCACAACATCCTTAAAATTACAGTCCACTTGCGAAAAGCGCCACCATATATTTTAATATACATAATATGTATATTATTTACAAACGGTACATGAATCACTACAAACTACAACACGTAGTTTGACTATTTAATCCACTCAGGGTCGTATGCATGAGATTCCCAAAAACCTTATAGGCTATATACTGCACGTTTGTATGCATGAGTACAAACGTAATTCGTTGTTTAATGTGACGTCATCATGTGTCATGTTGTCAGTATAACGGCAATCTTATAAAATTTTATTCCCCGATCAATAATTCTAAATTTTTAAATTGTAAATGTGTCTGAAAGTGTGCGAACGGTACCATATAAATTTAATAATTATTATGAACTTTAAATAATTTATCAGTTATTTTATCACATTTATTTTATAATTCTACTGTACAAAAGGATAAAGTATTGCCAGTAAATATTTCCATTTGGTGGCAATACTGAATACATACATATTATTATGACTAACTTCACTTCAATTATGAGATGTCAAAACAGAATAAGAATAAATGACAGAAATGCAAATGCGTTTAGATAATATGTAATGGTCTCTGTATAATATTATCATTTATACCAATCACCGTATGACACTATTGATGTTTCCAGTGTATTTGAGAGTTGCGCCTTGTTTATTACAGTTATCTTACAATAATTAACTAGGTAGGTAGGTACTATAATATTTTGAAGAATGCAGAATGCTTCCAATTGCATATTTTAATGCCAGATACAGCAGTAGGTACATACAAAATTAACAAGGGACTCAAGCAAACGTTTCTTATAATGAATGCATTATTAAAATGACATTTGAAAGCAAAAATTTGAAGCAGCCATTTTGAATGGCGTATGACGTCAGATTGCTTATGTCACAAACAGTGCTATACGCTATATGATGGAAAATCAGTTAAATAGCTCATAAAGAATTTGTCAATCTCATACATACGGCCCTCAGTGAGGTTGTGTATTTTTTGTATTAAGACACAATAGAAAGTTTCATTCTAGACTACTTCAATGTTGTATTTTCTACTACAAAATGAACCATAATTTCAACACGATATTGATCCCAGGAAGTGGCCTAATTTAACAAGCATTTACCTAAGTATAATTAAAATTCCATAACAGGGCCTTACAACGGTCAAACGTTATTAAAATTTTACGGCTTATCGTAAATCAGAAACCCATTAAACATTTAACATTCAATTGCAAATTTCTCTCCCACTTCGACGCCCACAATATTGAAAGCGGCGCCCGTGCGAAAGCCTCACCCCAGTTCCCTTATGAAATACCCACCCACCGTAATCATCCCTTATACTTACGGCAAAGTAGTAACAAACCATTATTAACCCACTAACATAGCATTACTTTATAGACTATTTGAATATAATAAATATCATTTAACTCGAATTTAACTTTGTGGCTACCATTTCTTACTAGAGATTGCAATATCGAATGAAAATATCAATACCGGTTTTTCGGTATTTCTTATTGAATACCGGTATTTGTTAAAACGTAAGTTCCTACTTATCAGTAAATAGCTATAGCTATAACAATATCTTTGAAAACATTATGTTATAGAAAAAACCTACTTACCTACATTTATTATGGTGACATTAAAAAATATGTGTTAATCACAATATTGTAGAATTGGTGATTTCTACAAATAATTTGAATATATTGATAATTTCAACTAAATTCCTCAAAAAAAAAGCGCGGCTGCAGGAAAAGCTTCTTCAATTCAACACTTGTAATAATAATAATAATAATAATAATAATTGAACTTTTGTCACAAATGTTTTTTATTTCGAAATAGTTTCAGTACCTACCTATGTTAATTTATCGAAACAGTTTTTAAAATGGGTATATTTTTAATGAATTTATGTTTTATTGTTATTTCACCTATGTTAGATTCACTCAATATTTTTCATTTTATCAGCACCTAGCTTATACATTCAATTGATTAGGAAATACAGTACAACATAATGAAGAAATAACATTAAATTCATCATAAAAAACGTAAACGAGTGTGGTTCCTTATACCGAAAATTTCGGTAATTTGGATTCTTAAAACCGGTATTTCATATTCCGGTATTATTATACCAGTTTTGAAATATCGGTATTGCAGTCCCTATTTCCTACATATTATTATAATTTATTGTATTCTTCCTGGTACTCTGTTAACAATTTCTCACATAGCTACAAAATTCAGAATCACTTTTCAATATGTAAAGTAACTAAATCGGTTATACGTTTGAGTGTGGGTTAAACACAATATTATCATATTATATACATAATGGATATTTGAATGACTAGTTGATGAAATATGCAAAAGCAATCTAATAGTTACGTACATAAAATTAGTCGGAGTTGTCTATGAAAATCGAATTTAAATTCTGAATGCAGAGTTTTGTATGTATCCAAACAGATTGTTTTAGTAACTTAAGATTTGTCTCTTAATATAGCCAATCTCTATATATAGATAACTATTATAACACGCATTATAATGTATGATCATTACCTGCTATGGTGAGTGCTTAAGTTTTTTAACATAACATTCCTGTTTGATTTCTAATATTCAAGGCATTATATATGGAGAAATCCAAAATTGTCATTGTTTTTGTACATACACAGTATTGGGGTCTAGGACGATTTGGCACCGGACAACTGGACGCCACGGAATTCAAAAATAATAGACGTTAGGTACTTATAGGTACTTTAAAAAAAAAATCAATATTATTATTTATATTTCAATGATTATATTATGATTTAATATTTGGTGAGAGATGTAAATATGCAGAAGTAAACAATGATTTAATCGTGAATATATTTACTTAAGTTCCAACTAAAAAAGAGTTTTTTATTTTATAGAAAGCCTTAGGCATGGTAATTTTCAATCCGCGATAAAGAATACATTATGTTAAGAGTAAAATGAATTCAAACTACTAAGTAGTAGATAGAAACTGATTAAAATACCTCGTCTACACGTGTCTACGATAGTGCGGCATCCAATTGTCCGGAGGCCAGTCGTCCCATTCCCCAGTATTGTTCTTCTCTGGTCAACTTTCGTCCAAAGACGTCGTTTGTTTTCGTAGAAAGTATAAAGTGCAATATATTCATGTAGATTGATTCCTTCCGGAGCGACGAAATACGTGTATTTATATTCTAATGTATTTAAGTTTTTCACTTTTCCACTTGAATCGTTTTTTGCGACCCGGGTTTTGCCTTTCAGCATCTTCAGACACTATGTGCACTCACCAAAAGGCAAATACACACTGACTGAGGGACTGACTGAGGGAATAATATAAAATCCATTAGAATTTAAATCCAAACTCCTTCAAGTACATTCGGTCGATAGTACTAATACGTTTATTTATGTTTTAAAATAAATGACAGTCAACATCGTTTGTGCTTGTGTTATAATAGTCAAATCTTTGTAAATAAATATGTGTAGTGTTACACCCCCGTATGATCCCCATTTGGGGATGTTTCTGTGTATCTGGAGAGGCCCCAGTCGGTATTAAATCCAACAAATAGTAAAGCGCTGATTACGAAAATAAATAATAAAAATAATAGACCCGGCAATGCCGTAGCTTATGACGGTTGAAGAATATTTGCAACGTCGCCTTTTTGACAATGCTTCTGGTTGAAAGCGAAACACAAGATGGCGGGCAGAACGCTACAAACAGCTAAATCGCAAACACGTACATTTCGTCCTCCGTAAAATAAATTATTAAAAATGTAACTATTATATAATAATAGCTTAAATATACCTTGCCGTTTCCAAAACAATTCCGGTGTGTTATTTGTTCACCTCAAAGTCCTAAAATTCAGACGAAAAACCAGACAACAAAATAAAAGTGACAGCATGTTTTTCACTTTCCAAAATGGAGGGAAATGATAGTAGGTACTGACCCGCCCGACTACGCGGAATTTTTTTCCATTATTAAAATGTACCCAAATTTTCATTGAAATCTCGCCTGATTGGTTTCTTGTTGTGGTCGAATGACACCGATGAGAGGAGGTGACAATATATATGGTATTTATTACAACTCAATATCTGAGTACATTTATTTATTTAAGAAAACAAAACAGAGATTTACATTATAACAAATATTACCCTCACAAGAGAGAAGAAGAGAATAATAATATAAAATAACAGTAAATAAAAAAAATAAAAAATCAACACATTTAAGTACAATTTTATAAGTACAGAAAAATAAAATTTTTAATACAAAATACATAGCACGTCTCCGAAAATATCAACGTCTTTGGAGAGCGCATTACCTAGTCTTGCACTACTCGCTAATGGTGCCTGATAGGCTTGACACGATGAAACGGTTCCGATCCAGAATAAATCATGGCTGCGACCACGTAAGTAATTGACAGGCGCATGTAAATTCAAATTCATTTGGATACCAGGATTGGAAACAATCCATCGCGATAACAGGCAAAAAATGTTTCAAGCGTAGAAGAAACCTACGAGATTCAAGAGAGTGAAAAGTAAGCATGCCTTGTAGAAAAGCAGTCGGAAAATAATCATTTGACGAATTATCGAAAGGAAATAATAATTTTAATTGTTTATTTGTAAGTTTTAGGCTGTGGGATTACCTGGGATATTCTTTTCTATTTATAAATAATGTAATATATTTAAGATTGTTTGTTAATTTCATTTAATATATTATAAACAATAGAATGTTTTAATTTTTGGACAGTTTGAAGTATTTGCTCGCTCTAATGTTTATTTTAGTAAACATTAGATTTGGTTTGCCGCACTAATTATCCTAATACGTCTTGGTTAGTAACAGACACATGCCCACTGCATTTTGGCACGTGTCCAAAAGTTCGATCATTACTGAACCCTACAACCCCTGTACGACAGGGGATGTGCGGTTACTTAGGCAGTGTTAGGAAAATATTCAAAGGACTGTAAACATTCGCCTAAAGGGGTTTCGATCTTGGATAAATGCAAATCAATTACGCATAGACGCGTTTCTAAACTAGATATGTATATATAGTATATTAAATATATTATGTTTTAATTTAAAACAGTAATCGCTCTCTTAATATTACAAGGTTGTATCTAAGTTTGGCCTGAATTTAAAGGGTTTTCAAATAAAATATATAGGGTCTAGGATGATTTGGCGCCGGGACAACTGGGCGCCACGCAATCGAATTAAATTCGAAAACAATTAAACGTTTATGAATTATAGGTACTTTTGAAATACATATTTAATATTATTTATTATATTTCAATTATTATATTATTATTCAATACTTATTTGGTGAGAATTTAAATATGCACACGTAAATTATGATTTAACTGTGCGTATGTTTACGTTACAATGAGAATCGAGCTCTTTTATTTTATATGAAGCCACAGTAAAAAGCATTATGTTAAAAAACTAATCGAATTAAAACCACAAAATAGAAGATAGAAACTGATTAAAATTCCTCGTCTAATTTTTGTATAAAATCGTAACGAACGTCTATTTATTTCATTCAACAGTGCGGCGCCCAATTATCCTGGCGTCCAATTATGCCATTCCCGATATATTATATATACTGAATTTCTCTCTCAATAAGTAGATTGTGTATATATAAATAAAAAGGATTTTCACATTTGTATTTTTTATAAAAATCGATGTTTTTTAAAAGAAATATAAAAAAATATTAAAACTATGAATTAGTCAAAAATCTGAACGGTAAAAAAATTGAAAACTTAATAAACTAAATTTTAATAATAAATATAACCATAAAACTAATGTAATAATAACGTAACCTATGTGCCAAATATGTGACAAATTCACATTTTTTTTTCAATAATTGTGAGTTTGTCTTTGAACACGCGCGTTAATATGATCTTACTCCCTACTTCATTTATCGTTTGTCAATTTATGGCTACGACCGTATGTTGTAGCTTAACTACTGGGGAATGCCAATAGAAATGGCGTATTTCAAAAAAATACTACCTTATTCTTAGGTCAATAATTATTATAAAGCAATCATTATTCGTAGGATGTTTATCACATTTGAATGGTTGAAGACATAGCTTATAATCAGTATCTTTAGAATTATCTTCAAATGTGTTAATCGTGCCCATTTTTTTAATAATAATTCTTGTCAAATTTGGGATCACAAAGATTATAAAATATATTTTTTTATCGTAAATATGTCACTATATAATGTCAACATTAATTTTACTAATGGTTTTGCAAATGCATTTAAAAATTAATAAATCTAAAAAATCTTAACACCACTGCACATTTATGTACTGAAATATGACTATATTCTAAAAAATTAGAGCGAGAGGTTTAAAAGAATACTATTTAATGTAATAAAAATACTTTATGCAGTCATCAAATGTTTAAAATAAATATAAAGGACAATAAGGCTTCAAAATTATATAATTAGATTATCTACAACGTTTAAGGAATGTCCAGGGTTATGCTCTGAAAATAGCATAAAATCTCCATTTTGACCTACGCTGAGCATGTGGACCGTTAAATCACCCATCGATTCACGCAATATACCTACGTTGTTTTACCGCAAAATTGCGTTCAGCGATAAGGTTCAGTTTTGACTTCGGTAACGGGTTTGTTAATATAAAAAATTGCCTCATATGGTGTGAGATCAATTCAAAAGAGACCACCACATACTCCATTATATCCACAAAAATACACCGTTTAGTGGTATCATTGAACGGTATTTCTTCAAAAATTAGTGAATCCCGCATTACTGTCAATCCGCAAAATTGCGTTCAGCGATGAGGTTCAATTTTGACTTAGATAACGGGTTTGTTAATATAAAAAATTACCTCATATGGTGTGAGATCAATTCAAAAGAGACCACCACATACTCCATTACATCCACAAAAATACACCGTTTAGTGCGTTAGTGGTATCATTGGACGGTATTTCTTCAAAAAATAGTGAATCCCGCATTACTGTCAATGGAGATCATTATCACGAGGGATGGTTTCCTGGCATCCTAAAGAATTCAAATTTATATGCGCCTGTCAATTATCTACGTGGCCACAGCCATGACCTCTTCTGGGTCAGAAATGATTCCTCTAGTCAAGCCTATCAGGCACCTTTAGCGGGGGGTGCAAGACTAGTAAATGCGCTCCCTAAAGACATAGACATTTTCAATGATGTACTTTGTATTTTGTTTTTGAAACTTTGTTTTATTATATAAAATTGTTTGGGTTTATAATTATTATTATTATTATTTTCTTATTCTCTCCTGTGAGAGTAATATTTGTTATAATGTAGTTGTGAACAATGTCCATCGCACCGTGAGTGTAAAACCATGGCATCTGCAAATTTTTCAATTTCGAGATTAAATGCAAAACAACTGCAAAAGTCGTGAACTTGATAATGTAAAAGTGAAGTAACTGAAAGAACATGCAATATGATGTAGATATAAACCAAATATTATGGTTTTTTTTAGAAACTCTATTTCTTCTAACAAAACGAAGACTTTAAACCCTAATATATCCAAAATTTGTCTAATTACTAGATCCACTATCAATGATGTACTTTGTATTTTGTTCTTCAAATTTTATTTCAGTGTATAAAATTGCTTATGTTTCTATTATATTCTATTATTCTCTCTTCTGAGAGTAATATTTGTTATAATTCAACGATGAACTTTGTATTTTGTTCTTGAAATTTTATTTTAGTGTATAAAATTGCTTATGTTTCTATTATATTCTATTATTCTCTCTTCTGAGAGTAATATTTGTTATAATGCAGTTGTGAACAATTTCCATATTATTATGTCCACAATGTTTATCATTGTCAATGATGTATTTAAAATCATTATCGAAATTACATTTTCAATATACCTATTATTATATTTGTTGAAGATTAATGGCTTAACGGATTGTGCGAATGTCTAAGAACGGAATTCTATAATAAGTTTCTTAATATTAAGGGGGGACATGCTCAGCGTAGGTCAAAATGGAGCTTTTGTTCTATTTTCTAACGGATTTTTTTTAAAACGGTACATGTTCAAACACGCGCGTTAACATTATTTTACTCCCTGCTTCAATTATAGTTTGTCAATTTATGGTTACGACCGTATGTTATAGCTTAACCACTGGGGATTGCCAAAAGAAATGGCGTATTTCAAAAAAACACTACCTTATTCTTAGGTCAATAATTATTTTAAAGCAATCATTATTCGTATGATGTTTATCACACTCGAATGGTCAAAAACATAGCTTATAATCAGTATCTTTAGAATTATCTTCAAATGTGTTAATCTTGCCCATTTTTTGAATAATAAACTGCCTAATTCTTGTCAAATTTGGGATCACAGAGATTATCAATATAATTTTTTATCGTAAATATTTCACTACAATAATGTCTATATAAATTATACTGATGATTTTATAAATGCGTTTAAAAATTAATAAATGTAAAAAATCGTAACACCACTGCACATTTATGTACTGAAATATGACTATATTCTAAAAAATTAGAGCGAGAGGTTTAAAAGAATACTATTTAATGTAATAAAAATACTTTATGCAGTCATCAAATGTTTAAAATAAATATAAAGGATAATAAGGCTTCAAAATTATATAAATAGATTATCTACAACGTTTAAGGAATGTCCAGGATCGTGCTTTGAAAAGAGAAAAAAAGCTCCATTTTGACCTACGCTGAGCACGTCCGCCCGTAACGGATTGTGCGAATGTCTAGAACGGAATTCTATAATTAGTTTTAGAATTCTTAATATTAAGTTTTACAAAAGTAATATATAACGTTGTAATATTGAAGCAACGATGTCGCAAATATTATGATTATTTACATTACCTGTTCCTACAGCATAATATAATTATGTTATGATAATATTATATTCTTATATACATAACATGGGGTTTTGATGCGTTATGTATGTAAGGGTTAAAGCGTTGTCATAAAATTGACTCGACAATGACAGGCTTAAGTTTAATTACAAGGGGTTGATAGTCAGGTACGTTGGTATAATAAAAATATAATTTGCATAATATTTCGTTTATTATAAAGACATTACGGAAATGTTAATTATGTAATTTTAACTTGCAGGTGAAATTTATATTATTATCCGTATTTTATGCTAAATCTTGAGTTAAGTATATTTAATAATTGTTATGTTACTAATTTGTGAAATTTACTATTATTAATAATATTAGCAAATATTACCAGGTGGTAGGTTGGTACATTATAAGATGTATCATATTATCTTAGGGGCCATCCATATATGATGTCACACTCTAGAGGGAGGGGTCTGATAGAATGTGATTATTTGTGGCAAAAAATGGAGGGAGGTCAGAGAAAATATGACGTCACAAAGTAAAAAAAAATATAAAATGATCTAAAAACACAATATTGGGGATCGAGAATTTAAGGATAAAGATTCTTTAAAAAAAATCTGTTTTTTGACGCTTTTGAGGGGGTGTCAAAAATGTGATGTAATATAGACAGGGGTGTAAACGGTTATGTGACGATGGGGGGGGGGGTTAATAAATAGTCAAAATTGTGTGTCGTCATTATATGGAAGGCTCCTTAGTAGGTTATACTGAACTATTTTGACCATTGTTTAAATCAAAAACAATAAAGTTATTCGGTCTAATGTGAACATGTCAAAGAGTGACTTGTTCATTTCTGGAATGGAGAAAAGAGCTTTTGCCTCTAATCTACTCATTTTTGGTTGAATCAACCTTGGGTTTGCATTCAGAAAAAAAAAACAAAAAAATGTTAAATTTATTTGACATTTTGTGAAATGCTGTTTTAATAAGTCGATTTTCATGGCCCTCGATAGTATGTATTAGCCCAGTGCCCTTGCAAGGGTAAATCCGGCCCTTATATCAATTTGTACTAATTTTTGTTTCTAAGATTCTTGACAGTGCCACGATCTCTCCTAATTTTAAATATAGGATTTTTTATATAATATATTCTATGTGTTTTGCAAATTGTGTAAGTATGTTCAATACAGCATAATATTTCGTTTGTATTTATGTATTAATTAAAATAAACAATAAAACTTGTATTTAGAATAAGATTTGAATTACGATATCCACCCTTTTAACGCTGTATCAAAAAGTGGAAGGAAGCTCATAAAAGATGTGCATTTATCAGGGAGACTTTTGTATATAAACTCTCGTATGATTAGATTAATTCCTCCAACTTGTATGAGCCTAATAATTATTATACATGACGAAACAGGCACCTATTGTCTTTAATCCTCCAAGTTTCCCCATTGGCGGTTGGGTAAAACTCATTTCTATGGCGTTTTGCGAAACAAAGAGACGCTGAGGGCTTTTTAATTATCCTCGTAATGTGAAATTTCGTAGGTAATGCTCGCATCTCGTGTCGTTTGGCATTCTCATTCATCGACGTAATTTGTAATCAAGTCTACAAAATGCTATCAGCCGAATTCGGAATGTACGTAGAGCAGCAATTTCCAAACTGGGGGGCGCGGATTGTTGCAAAGGGAGGCGCGATAATGTAGCCACAGGGCCCACAGGTTTGCAGTTTGCAAGTGCATAGTTTATAAAACGGCAGCTAGTTATAAACTTCATAAAAAAACATTCCTACAAGATTTAGGTTGTTTGCAAACCTATATGAAGATATGATGACTAATTTTATGATACCTCATTTCTATACTATTGTGCATGGCCCTCACGAGAGGGGTGCCCGGCATTGCGGGTCGTCCAGTTAAGTGAGATAAACACACCACAAATTCTTTTTATTAGTAAAAAAAGTCGGCTGCGGCTGTGTTTCGGTTACAGTATATTAACATTGTATAATATATTATGTGAGTGTGTGATACAATTTAATGTGATTGTGTGGTGTATGTGATTGATGATAATTCACATGTAGAATTTTATTTTATAATTATTTGTAATGTATTTCCCGACTAATAATAATGGCTGTATGGAAACAAATACCTTTGTTCAATTTTGGTTGAATCGAATTGAAGAATAATTTAATACTTTGTCAAGAAAAGCAATGCAGGTAGATACTGCTACCGGGAATGGGACGATTTGGCACCGCGAACTGGCCTCCGCCGATTGGCCTCCGGTAATTGGCCGCCGGTACAATCGGACGCCGGCCCAATTGGACGCCGACCCAATTCGACGCCGACCCAACTGGCCTCCGGGAGATTGGACGCCGCACAGTTGAATTAAATGCGCAAAGGAATAGACGTACGTTACGATTTGTTGGAGTAAATAAGCAAGTCAGTTTAATATGCTTCTATCTTCTCAGTAGGTGTACCTTATACATTTCGCGCTTGACACATTTTTAATATAGATTGAGAAAAATTATTATGCCTTATGATGTTTATTAAAAGAAAATAATTCTTCCCTCGCTAAAACTTAAAGATGTGCATAATCAATTAATTTATTGTCTATACATGGGTACTTATTTATATTTACAACAAATATTTAAAATAATGTTAGATGTTAGAATGAAAATTACATTATATTTCAGCGTTTTATCGACTTAATATTATAATAAAGCTTAAATATGTATATTAATATGCATAAATGCGTATTTTAAGATAGTATGAAATTACAAACAAAATATTAAGTAAGTTATCTGCTAAGTATAAATGTTTCAGTAGTTTGATTGATAAACTACTTAGGTACTGGGTGCCGGACGAAATCCTGAAGGCCGAAATCCCGAATGCTGAAATCCCGAATGGCCGAAATCCCGAAAAATGAAAAAATACACACATCAATAATTGCGCAATTTTTGCAAGAGAGACAAAAACCCATTTTTTGTGGAAATATAAAAAATGTAAAATACAAACATCAATAATTGCGCAATCGTGAGCGCAATTTTTGTAAGAGAGACAAATCCCATTTTTTCGGAAAATGGGTTTTTCTGATTGCGCAATTTTTTCAGGAGAGACCATTTTGTAGAACGAATGGATTTTGTGCATCTTAGGAAAATTGCGCAATTCACGATTGCGCAATTATTGATGTTTGTATTTTACATTTTTTTTATATTTCCACAAAAAATGAGTTTTTGTGTCTCTTGCAAAAATTGCGCAATCATTGATGTTTGTATTTTTTTTATTTTTCGGGATTTCGGCCTTCGGGATTCCGGCCATTCGGGATTTCAGCGTTCGGGATTTCTATATTCGGGATTTCGGCTTTCAGGATTTAGACTTTCGGGATTTCGGCCTTCGAGATTTCGTCCGGCACCCAGTACCTAAGTAGTTTATCAATCAAACTACTGAAACATTTATACTTAGCAGATAACTTACTTAATATTTTGTTTGTAATTTCATACTATCTTAAAATACGCATTTATGCACAATAATATACATGTTTAAGCTTTATTATAATATTAAGTCGATAAAACGCTGAAATATAATGTAATTTTCATTCTAACATCTAACATTATTTTAAATATTTGTTGTAAATATAAATAAGTACCCATGTATAGACAATAAATTAATTGATTATGCACATCTTTAAGTTTTAGCGAGGGAAGAATTATTTTCTTTTAATAAACATCATAAGGCATAATAATTTTTTTCAATCTATATTAAAAATGTGTCAAGCGCGAAATGTATAAGGTACGACTACTGAGAAGATAGAAGCATATTAAACTGACTTGCTTATTTACTCCAACAAATCGTAACGTACGTCTATTCCTTTGCGCATTTAATTCAACTGTGCGGCGTCCAATCTCCCGGAGGCCAGTTGGGTCGGCGTCGAATTGGGTCGGCGTCCAATTGGGCCGGCGTCCGATTGTACCGGCGGCCAATTACCGGAGGCCAATCGGCGGAGGCCAGTTCGCGGTGCCAAATCGTCCTAAACCCCCAGAAACTCTTCTAGTAATATGTCAAGCCTGTATTCATGAATTAGGTAAATTATCTGCCGAGCGCGTGAATTCGCCAGGGTATGGAATTCTTAAACTGTCAACATGACAGTAAAAAAAGTAAATTTAATACAGATGGTTTTATTAGTTATAATTGGACATAATATAATATTAATATTATTAGGTTAGGTTAGGTTAGGTTAGGTTTTGTAATTCTGAGTTCAACTGAATGTCCATTTTGAGGTTAGCTAACAAGTGTCAACAAACTATCAAATCATACTATCACAAACAAACAATCGACCATTGCACGATTGATACCCAAGCACGAATCAAATAGCGAATATACCTTTTAATAAAATTCTTCTGTTATCATATTATAGTTCTAGATTTTTTTTTGGCATAGTAAATGGATATGAACGTCATTGTAGTTATTGATTGGTATATTTTTATAATATAATCAATGACATTTGACACATTTGGTTAGTTTGATTAGTTGCAAAAAACACCACCGGAGCGCGACCATCTATTTTGACCAATGCATGAGCATTTGACACATTTGGTTTAGTTGCAAAAAACACCACCGTAGCGCTACTATCTAATTTGCCCAATGCATGAACTAGGCAGAAAAAATACTGCCGAATTCACGCACTCGGCAGATATTTTGCCTAATTCATGAATAAGGCAACAGGCTTGCATTTTTCATGATTAAGGCAAAATTTTGCCCATTTCAAGTAATGTTCAATTTCGCACATTCGGCGTAACATTTACATCAATAATAATTACAGAGCTCACATTTCCAATATATACAAGTTAAAAAGACACGTAAAAAGAACCTAGCCAAATAAGTCGTCTAGCATTTAATTACATTAACTATTATTTTTTTATTCAACGAATAATTCACAAGATTTAGGAATGTAACAATCTTATAATTATTAAACATACATAATTTGGAAAACACTTCTGAAAAAATATACTTATTACCAATAGAAAAAATCTTTTTGAAAAAAGTAAGACACCCCGCAGGAATCGAACCTGTATCTCTCGGGTATCGCGCCCTAGCACATAGACCAATATGCTAAAGGCGTCTTACTTAATTGCAACAAATGTTAACTAATGGCTCTTAATACTCTCTGAAGCGCTTTCCAAATTGAGCTACTGTTGATTTTTTCTATTGATTATAATATATTTTCTCAGAAGTGTTTTCAAAATTATGTAAGTACATATATTTAATTATATAATAACACAATCAATAAAAAAATTGTGATGAAATATAATTTGCTAATAAAATACTTACGATATACTTTAATTAGTGTTACGTACCTACCTACTTAAAATACTGCTCTACATCATATAACCGTATCGATATAATATCATTTAGAGTACCTAACTTACTAATTTTTAATAATAATAAAGTGTGTTATAAATACCAATAGTGAGAAAATAATTAAGAATGAGATAATCCATTGCCCACTGAAGAAGGAAGCCGATACGTTGTCTATGGATGACCTATCATTGCCTGTTATTGTCCATAGAGTGCTCATACTGACGCGTCTGTCGTGTTCACTTGTCGGAGTATTCTTAGTTTCAGATTTCTTTCAGATTATTTAAACGTATCTTGGAGACCTTGGAGTTCATCTGATTTAGTGGTTATGTGTTACAGTGTTATTAAGAATTGGAAGTGACGATCAAAGAAAGTAAACTTCTTCTGTATATAATAATATCATAATACACTAGGACGATTGTCAATGTGACAGTCGATTCTAAACGACAATAACTAATAACTTATTATTATTCTCTTCAGTCATCATAAAATACCAAACTCTGCTTGCAAGTTTTTTTTTATCAATACATAGTATCGCAGTGGACTACTCGTTGCTTCTGCAAAAAGTTATGCTCAAGCTTTATCAATCTAAAGATGGCGGTGGATAATCACAACATTTTTTTAATTATTTTATAGTGTAATAGTCCAAGTCCGTGACGTCGGTTGATGCGTGACGTCGGTTAGTAATTAAAGTGGTAGGTATCTACTTTGATTTAATAAACTAAAACCGATTGCCAATAGTAGCTTGATTTAGAAGACCGCTGATGAGCAGTATTAAAGACCAATAGTTAAAGTTTGTCGTAATTAGTATGTCACCTTGTAGCATAGTATACAATGCGCACTGGGCGTAAACCCAAGAGATGCAGATTCGATTACTGCCAGGTGTCTTACTTTTTTCAAAAATATTTTTTCTATTGGTTATAATATATTTTCTCTGAAGTGTTTTTCAAAATTATGTATGTTAAAATAAATACATTTTAACTAAAAGTTTTACTAAACGTAATAATACATCAGACCCAAATAATGAAACTTGCGTTTAAAATAACAAAAAAGAAATTTAAATTAAGTCGGAAAATTAACTGACTATTCCAAGAAGTGATAATCCTCAATTGACCCATTTAAATCGGCAAAATTATGTAGAGCATCTGAATTTGTGTTACACAAATTACTCTAAATTTTCCGCACTATCGTCTTTTCAGAGTTAATGGCTCCGATTAGGGATTGCAATACCGGTATTTCAAAAGCAGTATTCCAGTATTTATCAATACCGAATTACCGGTTTTAAAAATCCAAAATACCGGAATTTTGAATTGAAAATGAATTATAAGCTATGTGCTTCTAACATGCAAATATATTGAATGAATTCAACAGAGGTGAAAAAATAATTCAACAAATTTTATCAAATATATTTATATAAGTAATTTTCGCGATGAATTATCTTAATAATATTTCGAAATAGAAAACATCCGTGATAAAAATGTTCAATTATTATATAATTATTGATGACCGTACAAGCGTTGAATTTAAGAAGCTTTTCCTGCAGCCGGACTTATTTGCACTTGATGGACCTTTGAGGACTTTAGTTAAAATTATCAATATACTCAAATTATTTGTAAAAAATCACTAATTCTACAATTATGATCAATACATATTTTTAAATGTCAACATAATAAATGTAGGTAGATATGTAGGTTTTTACTATAAAGATTTTAGTAGCTATATTTATTGATAAGCACCTACTTCTGTTTTTTTAATGTTTAAGAAATACCGGTATTCAATAAGAAATACCGAAAAACCGGTATCGACATTTTCATTCGGTATTGCAATCCTTAGCTCCGATGCCTCCGTTTCAGCGCATCATTAGCAGACGAGAGAAGGAATTGGTAAGTACGGAGCCATTTGTAAACTTACGTTTGTATTTGTGTTGCCATCATTACAAAGACGCAATTAATGGGGTTCCCCGAGGACAATTTATATCTGAAGAGGGATAAAGTGCAGTAGGTATAAACTATACACTAAATAGGCATAATCTTACCGCTCTGTGTTTAACATTTGGATTAAAGCTATAGATATAATTAATAACAATAGTTATTTAAATAATAGTTGGAAAACTCATAAATATATCTACCTATTACAAAAAATTCTAGGAAATAAAATTGAAGTAAGTTTAAATTCTAACTCACATGTTTCATTGTCTGTGTGAGTGCGCTTATTATTTCAGCTATGTATTTGTCTATGATTCTTGTGAATAATAATATTTTTTCTGAGGTACCAAATTTAATGTAAACCGACCAGTTTTCTAATTAAGCAAGTTAAATAATATTTTAGGTGTTAACCAAATATTAATATTGATAACTTAAATCTTGTGTATTTGAAGAAAATAAAAGATAATAAATCTTTCTCATATGTACGTAAAATCTATGATGCAATAATAATACAATGTCTTCGATTTCTGCAACAAATTTTAAAACTTTGGCCTAGTTGAATTTCACTTTCCGCGTAAATGCCCACGCTACTTAGCCATCGATTCAGGTATATTCAGATAGTAACTAATAACTACGTTATGTGAGGTGTTTAAATTACCAAAATACTAAATTAGTTCAGAGACGGCATAATGATTGTTAAATTGTTGACCGCGGAGCTTTTATTTACTTTTTAATTACCGCATTTAAATAACATGCTAATTATATCGAATGACCAATTAATTAGTGTACTCGTACAACAGGTATTCCGTTCGCGTAGAAAGGATTAATCTGGACTTATAAACATTTCAGAGAACTTAGTTGATATTATTATTAAATTTCTAAAGTTAATAGGTAGAGTATAGGGAATGGGACGACTGGCCTCCGGACAATTGGACGCCGTACTGTCGTAGACACGTGTAGACGAGGTATTTTAATCAGTTTCTATCTACTACTTAGTAGTTTGAATTCATTTTACTCTTAACATAATGTATTCTTTATCGCGGATTGAGAATTACCATGTCTAAGGCTTTATATAAAATAAAAACGTTTTTTCGTTGGAACTTAAACATATGCACGATTAAATCATTGTTTACGTCTGCATACTTACATTCTCACCAACTTTTAAATCATAATATAATCATTGAAATACAAATAATAATATTGAATATTTTTTTAGAGTACCTATAAATACCTAACGTCTATTTATTTTCGAATTCCATAGCGTCCGGTTGTCCGGTGCCAAATCGTCCTAGACCCTAGAGTATACACTACATAACTTAGCACTCCGGCCCTAGGGTGACAATGATGTAATATATTATAAAAATATATTTTTGTACATATTCTTTCTTTTTAATACTAGAATAGTGACCTCACTGGAAAATCGAGCCCAGAGCCCCCAAATGAAAAGCCAGCTCTTTACGCAATGAATGAGGGCTCGTTAATACATATTAAAATGTCATATTAACATTATAATTATGTAAATAGTTAAATATGTAGAATGGTGTCAGATTCTTGTGGCAGTGTAGGCGATTCATTTAGGTTTTGATATCGTTACTTTCAAATGACACTCACACCTAGGGAATCCAATCCCGAGCCAAAATCCTGATCCCGGGATTTCGGGATTACAATTTGACAATCCCGGGATCCCGGGACTGGTCCCGGGATTGATATTTTTTTCCATTGTTAATATAAAATTTTTATTAATTAAATCGGTCAAAAATAAATTTATACTATTTAAGACATTTATTGTTAATATTGTATACGTTCAATCTTGGACATACATAAGATTAATGGAGTAAATAATATTGTAATATAAATAATAATGTGAATTTAATATGAGATTGCTGTTTCTGATAGTAAAGACATAATGAATGGATTAGCGAGATTTAAAATAGTAAAGCAAATAATCGTGGCGTACTTATCCGGCCTTATGGCCTTTCCGCTTCATAAATCTAATTAGTCAGCAAAATATGAAACTGCCGTAAAACGTATGATATCATTGTGGAATTACTTTGTTAAAAGTGCGAAGCATTGTTTTGTTCCAATCTTTCTCATTATTAATAATTTATATGAAAAAAATAAAATGAATCGGCAACCTACACATTGGTATATATCAAACTTCATTCAAACTCAGTTTATTTCTAATGTAGTTATTTTTTATTAAAAGTATTTTTTCTGTTATATTTTCGCTTTTATTTTATTTTCCATAAAAATTGATAAAAAAATCAATCCCGAAATCCCGGGATTAGGTTTATCAATCCCGGGATTCATATGTATCTAAAATAGCTCGGGATCCCGGGATTGGAATCCCTACTCACACCGTTACAAAGTGATTATGTCGTGGCTGTAATGCCAGAAGAATCTATCCTTCCTCTATGACAGGAAAATCGGAAAGTATTCTTATTTTACCTGTCAAACTTTCAGATCTTTTGTTTGTGCGCTACCATGAAAAAGTTTTCCATCCCTAACCGAGATAAAAACCGTGATAAATACTTACTTCTTAGAGGTAACTAATGATATACCAATTCTCTATATTGGTAGACAGGTATATACTGACTAGATATAACTACCCGCTTTCTAGCTAGGTACTTTATAGTTTTTCAAATAAAATGTAACGTAGACTAGTTTGTATTTCGTGTTAATGTTGTTCGACATTCAAAGCTTTCAATTCACTGCTAATTACTGCGGCTTAGTCGTTAACACAGTGTTAAGCACGATAGATTAACAACTACATCTCATTAAGAGGCCTTCATCCAAGTGTGTTAAATTAACATCATTTCACATTAAGATTAATCATCCTTACATACATTTTTATGCTCAGTTTATAAATTACTGTTGGAGCTAAGTGTTGCAAATTTAATAAAGAACAATTTTACTACTTAGAACGGTTTATATTTTACAAATCAAGACAAAAAGCGTCATCATCATCATCAGGGGCGCGACAACCCGGCGTGGGTCCTGGCCTCCTCCAACAGTTTCCTCCAACTGTCCCTATCCAGTGTGGCCGCTTTCCAATTTGGTACCCCCAGAATACGGCAGTCACTGGCAGCTCCATCTAACCAGCGAATCTTTGGCCTCCCTCTTCTTCTACGCCCTATTGGATTGCTGGGAATCACTCTCTTTGCCGTTAATTGATTGAACTGCGCTGCAATCTTCGTACAGCCTGTAGAGCTCAGCATTATATCTTCTCCTCCAATTGGTGCCATCCCTGATCGGTCCATATATACGGCGGAGAATTTTTCTTTCAAAGAAATTCAGGGCTCGTTCATTTCGCAGAGTTAATGTCCAGGTTTCCGATGCGTAGGTGAGCACTGGCTTTACAAGTGTCTTGTAAAGAGTGCTTTTAGTTCGACGAGATAGTAAGCGGGACTTAAAATGTCTTAACAGACCCAAGTATCATTTATTCGCAGAAACAAAAAGCGTACAGTTTACAATATATTTTTTTTATAAAGTATCAATGTTCCGAGAATTAAAATCAAATGACTCACACTGGTAAGGGACAAGATCTGACTGATTTTGTGAGCTTAACCTTGATTTCTCGGAATATGGGACCACTAAAATGTTTGTTACACACTGTATAATGTATAGTTAATTTTTAACATGTATAACACTAAACAATAAAAATAAAATTAAACGTTATTTTAATATTTATTTGAGTCACAGCCAACTCCTTGTTATAAGAACTTCAGAAGCCAGTTTTAGCCTATTCCCCAAGGCGGTCAATTTAGTAGATTTTACTACTGATGCAGCCTGGGACGGGTCCCTGATTGTATGTATCATTGCGTGTATTAATTACGTGGATGCGATGTCGAGCGGAGCTACTGTAATGCTAATTATAATGTAATTTTATCAACTTTTAGTGTACACTATTTATGTCGGATCTCAACAGCCTACATCCACCCTTCGCCAACCTTCGCCGGTTACATGAAAATTGTACGTAAAACATTTCACCCTAGCACAGTTCGCCGTGATGAGATGACCGTATACTATACGGTCTCCAATTTTATTAGATTCAATATGAACATTAATTCAATTTTCATAGCTGATTTTGGCAACATTCTTCCATTCGAGAATGAAACCCAACCTAACCTTACAAAAGAATCCAATATATGGGCTATTTTAAAAATTTGCTGCTGGCTTCCTGTAATCCGACAAGAACCGTGTTTTATTTAGACATTAATTTTATGTCAGTACTATTACGACATACAGAGGTTGGACTATTTTTAATATAGGGCATATATTTCCGATACAACATTGCACGGTGAAGTGTAACACGGCGAACTGCATACGTACAAGTTTCCGGACACACCCTTCGCCACTGTCTCATATACATTACAAAAAAAAAAAGTAGACAATTTTGTATCGAGACTTGAACCTACATCATCGCAATTCAGGCGAGAGTTTTACCAAAAGGCTTAAGTGTTATCCTTGTAGAAAATTCTCAACTATGTTATATGAGGTATTATTTCAAATTCCCTACAATATCGGCAACTATATTTTTGATTTCTAAAAAATTACAGTAATTTCGCAGACAGCCGTAGTTTTCAGGGATATTTATTTGTATTTAACGAATGAAAATCTGGTATAATTTATCGGAAAACATAAAAAAAACTTCTAATAATAACTCAGATTGGCGCGTCGTAAATATAAATATTCGGCTCGTAAAAATCCTTGCTCCCTCTGTGACAGCTTTATGCGTTAATATTTCCCTATCAATCGCGGACTCCTCTTTTTTCTCATCCCTTTCATTCCACAACCCCCTCCCTCCCGTAAATCCATCTGAGCATTCCCCCAGTCACCACTATTACTAACACTCATTCTAAAACAACAAACTACACCATTTATAACGCCGAGTATTGAATCACAAAATCCAAGTTTTGTGTTTCTTATGTACTAGTAATCAAATTGTTCATTAAGCGTTTACTTGGGAATAATTTTAGAAAGCGTATATTATATCACTTTGTGATAAACTTTATTAATCAAAACGACATATCCACACACATTTGAAAATATTAGGTTTATTGTCAAGTTAATTAAAACATTATAACAATATGATTAATCCAGACGTCAAATTTCAAGTAGGCTTTGATATCGAGTATAAAACTGGTAGTGATCTACCACAATACCTACGACATTGTCATTATTTAGCTTGAAAAAACGTATTATATTAGGACATACATAATTTGAAAATACCTCAGATATATATTTGGCCGTAGAAGATCACGTCGGGGTCACCACTTTGGCGATGTGGTTGAGGTCACCAGTTTAGATGTAGGTGATGATTAGGCTTAGGATTATTAGGTATTTAAATATTTTTTTGAGCGGCCCCACAACCAAATATCAAAAATATCTATCTATTTCCGACAATTTTGAAACATTTAAGCTCTATTTGTTAGAACCTATTTTTATTTATTTTTTTGGATAATTACATATTTTTACATATTCTAGGTTTAAGCAAATATTTTCACATAAACACAAAATTTCAATGTTTCTGGACCAATTAAATAGTGCTTTAAATAAAAATACTGGACTTCAAACGCTGCAGAATATTAAAGCTGTTTTGGAAAATCCATCAGATTCCTCAGATGTTTCATTTTTTTCTACTTCAGAAATAGTTTCATTTACATACGCAATAATAACATCTGTAGAAGTGGAAAGAAGTTTTTCTAAATTTGCTTAGATCAAATCATCAGAAATTCACTCTCGAAAATTTGAAGCCTTATTTTATTATTTATTATTATTATTACGCCCACGGTGGCCGCGCGGCATAAGCGTTGGACTATAAAGCCGTGGGTCCCAGGTTCGAATCCTGGGTCTGGCAAGTACACATATTGTTTTTCAATTTGTGTGTGTCAGGGTATGGACCAGGTTGAGCAAGTGGCTGACATCCACTTCTCGTAAAAAACAAAATCTGTCAATACAAACCTCCACTCTGTGGAAGCCCATATGATCCTATCAGGATCGGACATGGTCGAAAAAAAAATGTGAATAAATAATAAATTAAACTGTTCAAATATATATGATTTATTGTAATAGGTGCTTATTTAAATTTTTAGCACCTATTTTTGTTTTTTAGCACATATTTATGAAATTTTAATAACATATTTTCGAATTATATCTACATATTTTAGGTACCTATTATTCATTTTTTAGCACCTAAAAATCCTAAGCCTAGTGATGATGATTGAATAATTTGCGAATGTAATACAATAAAGAATGTTACACTATCAAGTCTTATTAATTATTCGTTGAAGAAAAAAATAGTGTGTTGTATTATATTAAATTTGGCTAAAGACGCTGAGACGTTACAAATTAAAATCACAAATAAATACTTGGTCTCGTCTTGGCCACTTGTTAAATGATTTTGTGTATAGGTATTCTTAAATCTTGTGAATAAGTCGTTGAATTAAAAATATGGCTTATTAACTCTAACTGTTAACATAATTGGTTAGGCCGATTATGATTCCAATCCAATCCTTAAACCCACACAAATATCTTATACCTACTATTCTAATTTATTGTTGTTATCCAGGCGCTTCACTGTGTATTTAAAAAGTCATCAGTCGCCCGTGATTAATACAAAGGCTACGATTCGTAGACTACGGCCTTGTCAAATTGCTACAGTGTGACCGTCGTCCAAGCAATCATGCATCGTCAAACTATTACTTAATGGACTACTGCGTGATGGTAAAGAAAAACATCACCTCAGTTTAAAGCTCGAGAATTCACATATTTTCTTTCTCTTACGCATGTGTAGAGTTGGGTTTCGGGAATTTCCCGACGGGAATTCTCGAGAAATTTTCGAGATTTTCCATCCCGAATCTCGAGAATTGAAATTTGTATCATTTCGGAAAATCCCGGATCTCGAGAATCATTTCTCGGGATTTGGGATTTCTTTATTATCAAATATTTTTTGAAAAAACGATTTTCTAAATGAAAAAAGTGGACAGAAAACACAAAACGTTCAAAGACTGTTAATACAATTAAGCCAATGTCGACTCAAAATGAGAGCGATTTTTGCAACATCAGGGAATTTTATGTCCCAAAAGCGTACGCGATTGTCAGATGCAGCGATTGACAGTCTGTGTTTTTTGAAATCCTATTTAATAAGTAATGTTTTGAATTATTTTTGTGTTCCTACTTCTATTTTGTTTGTCTTTTTACATAAATAAAAAAAAATCATATTTTTTTAGAATTTGTCTGTTTTACACTGATTTTAGAATTTTTACAGGTTATTTTAAATTTCCCGATATCTCGAGAATTCTCGAGAATTCTTTTCTGGAAATCCCGAATCTCGAGATTTCAAAATTTCATCATTTCGGGTAGTCCCGAATCTGGAGATTGAGATTTTTTCGGGAAATACCCAACTCTACGCATGTGTCAGGCTGTGAGTAATAACAATTTGAATCAAGCGATACGACTAGGCATAACGTACATATTTACAGTCATACTATTTAATAACGCAGGAATAAAAAGCTCTTACAAAACTTTTTTTTAAATATTGAGAAGCATAAGCTCTAAATGAAAATTTTCCCCTACATAATATACAAAATAGTATGCATACAAACTGCAAACAATATCAGCGCCACAATAATACAAACGCTCCCAAACTGAACGACTCTCTTATTATTCAATATAGGGGTAGGTCTGAAAACAAACACATTACTTGCCATAAGGGATTGCCAATTATATCACTGTTTACTTTGTCGAGAAATAAATAATTTTAATTGCATACGTGTTTTTATTACTGCAGGGGACAATAATTGTTATTTTTTTCAATATTATGAGAGAGAAAAAATATTTTTGCGCCAATAATTGTCATATCCAAACTCCCTTTCACAGTGACGTACCCTGAGGGTAGGCAGATTGAGCGTCGCTTGAGGGCGGCAGTTACTCAAAGAGCGGCAAATCGAGGAGAATCATTAGCTTTATATAGAAAGCTACCAAAACTTAGTAATAACGGAAATATATTTCCATTAAAAAATCAGCTCACTGGTTGGACACAAAATATATCTATTAATTAGATAATTACTATACAATTTTCAACAGGACTTTATTTTTTTGTTGGGTTCGTGATGTCTAGTTTACTTCCGTTGTCCTTGGACGTCACGTTCTTCACAGTCACTCGCGAGTTATGGAAGTTGTCAGGTGTATTTTTAAATGTAGCTATCTGAAACCGTAGACTCGTAATATTATTTATTGAAGCAGAGATGGCATTTAAGTTAGATTTAGTAGTATAGGTGCCTATGTATCCATACAACACAATTCTTAGATATTGGAGTCATGAAAGAATGATACAAAGTACTGTATAAAAAAATGTGGCGGCATTTTGTCTAGGGACGTCACTGCCCTTTCATAGTACTCGTATTATATTCCCGGCCGTATAACAATAACATTGCAGTAAGGTACACGGTATACGTGTGATAATTGTCAACGGTTTGATTAAAAATGTATTAACTTATTAACCATCGACGATGCACAGTTTGGCTATAAGTCGTCGGTGTTTTGTAAAAAGGGCGAATCAACCATTTTGGCGAAATCGAGATTTTAATGAAAATACAATATGGACCTCACTAGCTTTGTTGTGTAAAAATGGCGAATTTTTATCTCCATAGGAAAGTACTTAAAAACGATAATCGACTAAAACTAAATTAATTAAAATTACGAAATAAAAAGCAAATGTGACATATTAGGCCTTTTAAAATATTATATAATAGTACCTATTATAATGACAGTATTCTTTCTAAGCTTTATTATAAACTTGTTAGATATTTATAATCAACTACAGGTAATAAACAAATAAATGTCAAAAGTTAAAAATCCTCCTCCTGTAAAGTAGCATTTTGGTTAATTCGCCCTTTTTACAAAACACCGACGAAGTGTTCTTAAAAACTGTCATTAAACCAATTCACGTGGTGGGATTCTAACCATTCACAGACAACATTAAGGTTAGTCTCCGTGAACCCACATTTCCCCATCCATACAGTCTACTTAAAATAATTAATACAATGATAATTTTCTGTTACTCTGAAACTAGTATTCAACATATTCTTCTTCTCGTATTCCTCATTGTTGAGAATCGTAACTCCGTTCAAATACTCTTCTCGTTATGTCTCCAGCAATCCCTACATCTAATCTAAATATTTCGTGTAGTTAGTTTCTCCTGATTTCATTTAGGTATAACTTCTAAGTACCTACCTGCTACACTTAACAATCCTAGAATTCTACACAATTCTTGATTGATTTTTTAATTTTGTAATCCTGGCATTGGTTTTTATATATTTTTGATAAATTGGAAAATTGTAAAAATGGAAGATGCCATATTATAATATTCTTAAACTTTTATTTTGGTATTTGATTTTGTCTTTGTTTCTAAAAAAAATAATCATATAGGTACCCCGTTCTGTAAATGAATGTTATTGAAATTTCAAAAACATACTGGGATATAGGTACACATATTTTGTTGCAATATTTGCTTCGTAGATATTAACTAAATAAAAGATCAAGAAAATGCTACTAAATGTGAAATCATATGATTTTTGGGTACTGTTCGGTTATCAGGAATACAGCGGAAAACACATTTTGTAAATACCCGATATACTGGATTATTTGTTAGTTTGGGTTAGTTTAGGTTAGGTTAGGTTGGGTTAGGTTAGGCTAGGTTTGGTTAGGTTTGCCTAACAAATAATCCAGTATATCGGCTATTTTCAAAATGTGTTTTACGCTGTATTCCTGATAACCGAACAGTACCTATTTTTGTTGTATAATATCCATTATATTGTTGTACCAGACACAAACTTTTTTGTAAAATTAAGCTTGTTTTTTTATAATACCAGAAACCCGAGATAAACAATATTTTACCAGGGATTCTCATCCCTAGTACTTATGTACTATTTTTTCTACTTCTCGCACCATTCCCGATCAGAGGTTGACCACCCTCGGGGTGATCTTTGCTCATCTGCTACGTACTCCTTGTAATATATGACGTTTTATAGATATCCAAAAATTGACAACAGCTAACGTGAAGGTCTCTTCACTTAGAATATTCGGCAGTTTTGCATTAGCTTTAATTTGTCACTTACGACAATGTTTAATATTGCCTCTACGTGCTCATCTATCCCATGGGTACCTTAACTTAAAGTCATGTAAATTCAGTAATAAGGCACATATGAGTGCATGGCGAACTTCGTCTAGGGTAACTGCTCCTGAGAAATTCCCACTGCGGATCATCAACGCATCTGAGCAGTGGCGTAACTAGGTTTAACAACCTCCACCCCCCTAAAACAAACAAATACAATTTTTCATTAAAACTTATATTTTTAAGGTATTTATTAATACGAAAACGTTTACCGTTTAAAAATATAGTGAGAACTGTGATGTTTTCTCAATAAGGACTACTATGAGACTATTCTGACGATATTCCCTGCAAGTTGAAACATGTCAAAGACTAAGAAATGTAGAGGACCCGGCACATAGGTGGTCATTGGTAAACACTAAAATACGTATCTTCTTTCCGTATACTTTGGCACGCGATAGAACGGGACGGATATAGTGATCCCGCTCGACGTAAAATTTCACTTGCGTGCTCGCATTAGTCGCACTTGACTTTCACCTTCCGATAAATGAGTCGAAGAATTGTGCATGTGATAGTTTCGTGTATTCGAGCGAATTTAAAATCTGGCAAAAGAAACTTTCTTTTACAATATTTTTGTGTGAGTAATATGCGGGGTATGAAAACATGTGTGCGGGACACATTTTGGTAGAAGTGCGCGGGCACACGCGCACACCTTACAGAGGACACTGATTCCCAGTCATAACAAAATGGTGCTTCACACCAAACGTAGGGTTCCGTGATACGCCCGATTAAGACCGGGTATGGTGCGAGGTGAGTGGGGTTTGTTTGTGGTCTATTAACTTCAATGTGTCAAAACTATTTCATTGACATTAAACCGATGGTGTCAGATCCCTTTTCTGAATAAAGCCAGTTATTGTATGTAATAAAGTCTAAGATCGACCGATTTACTTTGCATATTGCGTTTAATAAAACTGCCAAATAAGTCGACTTCGTATATCGTGCTTTTGCAAATGAAAATGTTTTTTTTTTTTTGTACCGAACAACAAAAAAACATTTTTACGTGTCGCCTAATGGCACAAGTTTCAAATTTTGTTTGAATTGCTTTGTCAGATTTTAATAACGGTAATTTCCATATCAAAACCAAACTTTGGCTTTGTGTACGCTTTTTTTCAATTCCAAGTATTGAATAATATTAACTCGCGTAAAAAAATGTGACTTTAGATTTGATTTCTTAGAAATTTATTTACTCCGGCGTACCATGGAAATAAAATTTAAACAATTTTAATATATTCTACAATTGATTTTTTTAAACATACTTGTTTGGTTTAACTGTACATGTCGAATAGTTATTAATTATTGAATCTCAATTCGAGTCGTTATTCTCAATGAAAAACAGTTTGATAGCATTTGTTTATCTCTCTACATTTGGTTAAAAGTACGTTTACGTTATCAGTGAATATTTTAAACTGTCAAATCGATTCGAAAAGTATTTAAATCCGGACATGTTTGCCGATTCAGTACAATGTAAACGTATTGCGAGCATATCGTTAGTGATGGTGCACAGTTGGTTTCCATCTCTGAAGCCGTACGTGCGCATTGGAGTTCCGCATCTAGCAGAAAATTCAGAAAAAAAAACCCAAAAATCAAGTTAATACTTTACAACCATTCCTCGTTAATCTAATAATAATAAATGGAGAAGAGAAGCAGACTCGCCGTATCTCACTTCACCGTGAAATGTTGTATCGGAAATATACGGTCGTATATTAAAGACCGTTCAACCTCTTTGGGTCGTATAGTATCTACCAATGATATATACTACTGAGATAAAATTTATATCTAAGTAAAACACGGTTCTTGTCGGCTTACAGGAAGCCAGCGGCAAACAAATTTTAAAAATAGCCGATATACTGGATTATTTGTTAGGTTAGGTAAAGTTAGGTTCGGTTAGGTTAGGTCTGGTTTTCATTCTTGAATTCATGAATTTTGCCAAAACCGGCTATGAAAATTTAATTAACGTTCATATTTGATCTAATAAAATTGTAGACCGTATAGTATACGGCCATCTCTTTCCGATAGAAAGCTCACAGCGAACTGCAGCCCTACGTTATAGCTTGTGACATGAAGTCACACGACGACATGACGTAATTGTGACGTAAGCCAATACACTCTCGAGGCAAGCCGCCCAACGCACACGGCTCACCATAGATATTATTATGCTGAAACACCTATTTGTGTATGGGGACATGGATAACGCCAGTATTTGAGTAGCGTTAATTTCTCGAATGCTTTGACTCACTTCGGTAGTACGTCACAATGATGTCATATGACGTCATGTCGACCGGGCGACTTCAACTCGCAAGTTACAACATAAGGCTCCTGGTGCCCTATGTTATAACTTGTGACATGACGTCACCCGACGACATGACGTAATTGTAACGTAAGCTCAATACACGCATCGACAATGCGCACGGCTCACCATAGATATTATTATGCTGAAACACCTATTTGTGTATGGGTCAATGGATAACGCCAGGATTAGAGTAGCGTTAATTTCTCGAATGGTATTGACTCACTCCGGTAGTACGTCACAATAATATCATATGACGTCATGTCGACTGGACGACTTCAACTCGTAAGTTACAACATAAGGCCCCTGTGCTACGGTAAAATGTTTTATGTACAATATTCATGTAACCGTGTAGAACAGCATGAAGGGGATGACTGTATTTCGGGATAGTGATGATTCTTAACCCTGAGAGAATACCCAGGAAGAAGATGCCAAAATTACGCTGTACTTAGATATTATGGGAATGTGGACGACTGGCTTCCGGACAATTGGACGCCGCACTGTCGTAGACACGTATACAGAACGTAGACGAGGAATTTTAATCAGTTTCTATCTACTACTTAGTAGTTTGACTTCATTTTACTCTTAACATAATGTATTCTTTATCGCAGATTGAGAATTACCATGCCTAAGGCTTTATATAAAATAAAAAACTCTTTTTTCGTTGGAACTTAAACATATTATGCACGATTAAATCATTGTTTACGTCTGCATATTTACATTCTCACTATTACTATTAAATCATAATACAATCATTTAAATATAAATAATTATATTGAATATTTATTTTTGAAGTACCTAATGTCTATTTATTTTCGAATTCCTTGGCGTCCAGTTGTCCGGTGCCAAATCGTCCTAGACCCGATATTATCTACACAGTATGCAATTAATACACCACCAGATAGTACCTACATTCATTTCGAAATAAATCTGGCCCCAATAAATAAGCAAGCACACAAAATGATTTAGTCTCGCATTATTCTGAAATAGGTTATTCCCCGGGGTCCCCCAGACGCCAACAATATTCTTTTTTAACGCCGCGAGAGGTTCCTTCTCAAAACGATGTTACTTTTCTAACTAACCCTCATTTTCTCGGCTCTTATAAACACAAAGGATATAAATGTGGGATAGCTCTCTCGTTATTTGCCCCGTTATATTACCAGTGCTATTATAAATAGATACCTACATAATAAACTGTACATTCGAGATATACTACAATATAATAGAGTTAACTCTCGATTAATTCGGGTAGATGGGAAAATCTATTACGCAAACAAACGATTTTTGGCACTAATTTTGTTAATAACTGTATACCTACTCGAGATTTAGGTATATAATTATATATTACATATACGTATGCGTCAGTGGCGAAGGGTGGATGTAGGCTATTAAGATCCGACATAAATAGTGTACATTAAACTTTATCAATCATACGTTTTTATTTTTATTGAACTAAAAGTACAATTTACAGATGGTGTTGGTTGGTTTTTAAAAATCAATTGAAGCCTGCCTAAACCAAACACTTGTATGCTTTGGGCGATCAGACAAAATAGTGCATACTTTATTATTCTACTTATTTTCACACTTACACACGATATTGGTTGTTTTTTTAGAATTAATTAAACCCTGCCCAAACCAAACCATAATATATGAAATATATTGTTCTATCTATGAAATGTCTAAAATGATGTATGATATAGTGGCATAATATAAGATATTTTATAGATAGACAAGTATTTTTTTAATATTATCTATTATGGTCTGGTTATCACAAAATTTTATTGAATTTTACAAACTAACCAACACCATCTGTAAATTATTGTAGCCTTAGTTCAATAAAAACAAATACGTATGGCTGATAAAGTTTAGTGTCCACTATTTATGTCGGATTTTAACAGTCTACTTTCAGCCTTTGCCACTGATATAATATATATATGTCTGTAGGTATATTATCTTCCCATTATCTTTCAATGTAGTTTACATTTCGTAAATTCCGTAGATCTAATTTATCTTATTTTAAGTAATTCTTATCATTGAATCATTGGTGATTAAATGCTTTAAATAAAAATCAAGAAGCCATTAAATTGCGAATGTAACCAAATAATTATTAAATTATCATAATTACACTAGGTATCATTATAAAATAAATAAGGACTGTTCCTATGCTCATAGTATCTGTGTACAGTCAACTGTAAGAGGTTATGGCATTTTTATTCAGTTTCCTATTTACTAAAAAAACCGTAGACATTAATGGTTATTATTTACACTAGTGGTCGGCAACGGGCGGCCAAAACGTACCTGTACTTTTGCAACCCATACATGGTTAACCACAGTAACGTAAATTCTAATTATTTCATCAATTAATAATATAAGTTTAAAACGATAAACGAAAATATCACAATCTGATTATAGTGAACCTTGAGGAAGTATGTTTATGGTACTGCTACGTACAAGACTGAAAGGAATAAGTATTGTTTGGAGAGGCCTTTATTCAACAGTGAATTAATCCTGATGAATGATAATGCGATAGGTGACATTAGGGCCCACATGCCCAACGCAGGTCAAAATGGAGCTTTTATGGTATTTTCAGAGCGTAACCCTGGACATTCCTTAAACGTTATATATAATCTATTTATATAATTTTGAAGCCTTATTATCCTTTACGTTTATTTTATGACTGCATAAAGTATTTTTATTACATAAAATAGTATTCTTTTAAACCTCTCGATCTAATGTTTTAGAATATTATAGTCATATTTCAGTACATCCATGTACAGTGGTATTAAGATTTTTAGATTTATTAATTTTTAAACGCATTTATAAAACCATTAGTCAAATTTATATTATTCAAAAAATGGGCACGATTAACACATTTTAAGATAATTCTAAATATACTGATTATAAGCTATGTTTTTGACCATTCAAATGTGATAAAACATTGTACGAACAATGATTTTTTTATAATAATTATTGATCTAAGAATAAGGTAGTATTTTTTTGAAATACGCCATTTCTATTGGCATTTCCCAGTGGTTAAGCTACAACATACGGCCGTAGCCATAAATTGACAAATGATAAATTAGCTAGGGAGTAAGATCATGTTAACGCGCGTGTTTTAACATGTACCGAACCGAAAAAAACATCGTTTTGACTATGGTGAGCATTGAAGTATGTTCATTGTAATTCTACGCATAAGACTGAAAGGACTGGAATACGTTTGGAGAGGCCTTTATTTAACAGTGAACTAATCCTGATGAATGATAATGCGATAGGTGACTAATAAAAATGTTAAAAGGTCAATATAATATCGTCTCTGTTCTGGCAGAACACACTAACTGGAGAATACTAGTTTTGAGTAATTTGACTTTGAAGTTGTTAAAACGTTTGAAATGGACCATCATGTCAGTTTATTAAGTAATCGTAAAAAGGATGACTTTAAAATAAAGACTGTTTATTTATTAAGAAGGTTTCCGGACGGTAAAGTTTGAAATAAGGAACATTTTGGTATAACTAAATCAATATGTAATTTTTTTCGAATAAGTGTCTTCTGCCAGAACAGTGACGATATATGCCTAAGTATAATACTGTTTATTCATAAACCTACCCGACAATTTAAAGAACAAAAATTCTATATTCTAAATTCGAATTCATAAAAAATATATGTTAACCCATTGCCCGCTCGCAAATAATATATTGACAGTGTTTCATTATTGAAATAGCATCATTAGGTATACTTTGACAAAGAGTTTTCCAATCTGATTGATAAATTTTATACATCTCCGTAGGACCACCTTTACAGTCACCACAGACAACCTTTTACATGTCTTACCCATATCACGGAGAAGTGTTTGCAAAACGGTTGTGAAAACAGGCATTTATCTTAATAATTATATTGGAAACATAGTTAGTTACCCACTAATAGTTTTAGCATAACTACGCTAAGTGATCATTAGATCATACTGTACAGTAGAGAAGCGTCTTTACTGTAAATATTTAACGCTTACCTTAAAAATTCCACTGGAAACACTCGAGGGCAAACGATTATTTTTAATACTTAACAATAATTACTCTGACTTCTAAATAAATGATTTATTCACAGAAATTTATTAACTTCAATATGCAATTAAAAAATATAAAAATCGACATTTGCTTACCCATTATACACAATTGAGAGACGTCTAATCTAATAAAGTCGCTGATGACGTCATAATAAAATTACTATTTTTTTTATTTATTTATTTAGAAAAAGAGTATTACGGCATTACAGCGATTGGCCAACGCGCCGTGCGCCGACGGGCGATCGTCTTGCGTACTTCCCGGGTCTTTCCAGATGTTACTGTATTAAAAATTCTTTATAATTCCTTAGTGAGAAGCCGGCTTGAGAGTGGGTCGATTTTTTGGGCCCCGCATCAGTTAAAATATGACCTTATGGTGGAGCGAGTTCAAAAGAAATTTTTGAGACTCCTTTATTTGAGGTTATATGGATACTATCCGTGGCTTTATCCAACTGACTTTCTCTTAGGTATGCTTACATTTTTTTACGACCATGTCCGATCCTAATAAGATCATATGGGCCTCCACAAAGTAGAGGTTTGTATTAACAGATTTTGTTTTTTACGAGAAATGGATGTCAGCCACTTGCTCAACCTATTAGGTCCATACCCTGACTCACACACAAATTGAGAAACAATATGTGTACTTGCCAGACCCAGGATTCGAACCTGGGACCCACGGCGTGATAGTCCAACGCTTATGCCGCGCGGCCACCGTCGTGCTTACATACTGTAGTTTAAGTGCTAGAAGATATCAATATTTGGCCACGTATTTTTTTCGACTTATACGTGGTGTGAATGAGAACTCTGCCATTTTTGGTAGTATTGACTCGTGTGTCCCTGATAACTATCTTGGAAATCGGGAGCATCAGTTGTTTGTTCTCCCGAGGAGCAGAACTAACCTGCCATTGGTGATGCCAATTGGGAGGGCAATAACTCCGTTCAACCAAATCGCTTCGGATGTTGATATATTCCATCTACGTGAGGATGAGTATAGGTGGACGTTATTTTATAAATTCTTAAAATAGGGTCTGCTTAACTCATCCGGTGTACTTCCTTGTACCAATATATTTTTTTTTGTATTTACACATTTATACTGAATAATAACTTAATACTGATCTATCTCTTTTGTTATGTACCTAATATTGTTTTAATAATATTTCGTTGTTTCTAAATGTCATGTTGTGAACGTCTTAAACTTATAATTTCTAATGTCCACAATATGTAAAATAAATGAATTGAATTGAATTGAATAATAAATACAAAATTATAAAAATATCTTAATTACAAATAACAACTAATATAACAAGAAAGTAGAAAAGACAGCATGTGTAGGTATATGTAAATATTAAAGAAACATGATAATATATACAATTATAAATATAACCTATTTAAAACGTCCACAAACATTATATAGTTAATAAAAAATAAATCAACCTTTATGGTGCCATCAAATAAGTTAATCTCACGATACACAGCATCATGAAACATAACATCTGTCCTCCGACGAGGTATCTTGAAGACCGTAGAGCTACGAGTGATATTGGTGGGAACATGAAAATTAATATTTGCTAGTATATACGGATTGTAAATGAACCCACGAAGAAGTACAAAGAAATGCTTTAAAAGAACAATCACTCTTCGGGTAGACAGGGATTGCATTGATAGCATACCCAGACATACATAGCATACGTATACATAGAAAAAATAGGCTGCCAGCTAGCTAGCTAGTTCCAGCTGACTAGAATAACGTAATTTTAGACTTATTTACAATTTAAAAAATGTATGAAAATAATAGGCTCCCAACGCGGTCTTGTTCTTCTGTTGTAAACGTTTGGTTTGAAGCTCAACTATAAAAATTGATTAATAATTTTAAAAATATATCAATTGGTAATATTGATAGCGCTTTTAGCAGTGGACTGTAATTTGAAGATGCTGGTTGCTGGATTACGGATCTAGGGGGAGGGGAGGGGGTTTAACCAGGATGCCAGACACTGACCTTTTTATGTTGAGAAGACTAGCGCGCGCTGGTGCCGGTTCGGTGTTCACACACTTGCGCACTAAACGGACGGTTTGGAATGTCAGTCTCACGCTTTCACTTGATTTTTGATGATGAATGATGATGACAAGTTCAGGATGGATGATAAACACGACATTCACTCAAACCGTATCAGATTTAGCGCAACGAAGGAAATACATATATATTTTCTCACTATGTGGTTAACGACGGCTTGGATGTTATAAGCCAACACGCGACCGTTGTCTTGGTGTAACTGCCTGTAACGTCAAAGGGTACTCGATGGATGAATCACCCTATACGCACAGTGGTCTACGAACAATTTCACAAGTGCCAGTTAGCGACGGCTAAACTATAACAAGCCTGCACGCGTCTGCTTTCTTATGTCAGTTGAGATAACTAAATGTTATTCAATCATGGTCGACTTATGATTCGTAATTGCCGTTTGCTTGGTCTTTTGACAATAATTTCGAGGTAGATGGGAAGAAAGGAATGAGGACCACCACAATTGGCCCAACCAAATATATTTTTAGATTTTTTTAAAATACTAAGTGTAGTAAAGACTATTATTATAGGGACATGTTTTAGCGGAGAAATTTCATAATAAATCAAAGGGAATTAATACGTCTATCTAAAATTATAATTTATTTTAAGAACACATTTTTTTTTATTTAAATGATGTTAAATGAAAACAGGTTAATTGTAAGTGAACGATGATGAAATAAAATCCATCTGAAATCGGAGTTACACATGCATATGGGTTAAGTAGATAACAGTATCAAGTATAAATAATAATATAGATTTAGCGATTTAGTGCAATCTCTCGAACCATCAGGCAACAAACACTGAATATAATACCTACTAACACACACATACAAAAAAAACGTGATTTATCGAAAGTTTACTTTTCCATCTGTCAGCCGATTGGATCTTGTTGCGAGATGGTAGATTCGTCCCTTCCGGGTCCGGCCTTTACAACATCCGTCCCTTCGATTTACCTATTCATCACAAAATTCGGAACCTTTGCCAATTGTCATGACCTGCCAAATCACCGAAATAGGTTAATTAGATAAATACATACACCATTTACGATACGCGTTTCGAATTCAGCGGATAGCTAAAGACAACATTTGGATTCTAATTTATTCTAAGATGTGTATTTATCCAGGACAACGATATAACTATCTCATCACAAGACTTATGCAAAGTATTATAGATAACAGTAGGGAAGGGTGCTTGTTACGAGACTTGAATTTGAATTGCATTTCATCATCCCTACTATTATAATACTTACTAAACATACAATATTATGTTGAATTACAACTTACGCAAAATATATATTTTCTTCTTCTTCTTTCACCCCGTCACGTCCCAACGTTGGGGCATAGGGCAAGCACAAGTTGGCGCCACTTCCCTCGGTCCATCGCCAACTCCTGCACCTCCCGCCATGTCAGACCTGCAGCACGTTACATTTTACTTTTTAAAAAATATGCCCAATCGGGAATCGAGCTTGCGTTAAAAAAATCTATGGTCTCATTAGTTGGCCTTATTATCCAATCGACCACCAGTACTGAGTCCACTTCGTGTAAAATAACAGTTATACATAATATGCACAACAGTGGGCATTGTGTAGGACAATCTATTCAACTAAAATCAATATATGGAAACATTTCTTTCGATTTATTGTTCAACATTCAGCATCTATTCTATACACAAGACTGCTTTCGGCATTTACGATAGCTAAATAGGGTAGGAAAGTATCGAAATATTAACACTTATTGTAACAATTACAATAAGTTAGCCGTCTGAACTGTCAAAACTGTCTATCTCACTCTAAAATTTATTCACCAAGGGAGCTACTGTTAAAACATAGCACTTATTGAAACAATTACAACTAACGTATTGTAATTAATTGTTACAATAAGCGCTAATACTTGGATACTTTCCTACCCTAGATAGCGGTCGATAGCAGTCTTGTGTATATAATGGATGCGCTGGCATGGATAAGTAATTATTTCATGTGTTGATAAGTAGGAAGATACCTACTTACTCTTGAATTGTCCGTATCTATGTGTATGTTTTTGTATTTATCTTTTAGTATATTTTGTATGTATTTTACCCTCTTTTTATCTAAACAGCGTCGATATGCTTCCAAGAAAAAGAATATTGTACATTTTTTTTAATAAATGGTAGGTAATTCGACCAAGAAGCGGTTCATATATCCCGCACCATAGATGATTTACGATCCGGCGGGATTCGAAGAGCGAATAACGCCCTCTGCACTTTATTCGAAAACAAGTAGAAGCGGGCGGAAGCGGAAATGCGGCCATTATCGCCTTCCGATCAGGAAAAATGGCGGCGAAAAAAGCGCGGGAATGCGCCGCGAACCGAAATAAATAACTGAACTTTCGGCCGGGGAGAAGGTCGGGTATTATTGAAAACTTGTTACTTACCTGCTGGGAGAGAATTTATCGATACTTCTCTTCGGTTTTTTGGTAAACAGGAAGAAGAAAATGGAATTCGAAGACGGATAGTTTTAATTTTAAAATGCAAACAAGGTTTCGTGTTATTTATTATTACATATATAGTGATCAAAAATTTTGCGGAAAAACTTAATTTGTGACTTAATTCCTTTTACTAAATCACCATCATCAGCTGGGGTCGATCCACTGCAAGACAAAAATTTCCCTAGCTCGTCCCGCTCTTCTGGGCGCCTAGCTGTTCTTCGTTGCCACGTATATCTGCCAATTTAAAAAAATACAATACCTACGCATTGCTAATATAGATGTAAACATTAAATTATTGTTTAAAATATCTATTTCTCAGATACTTAAATCTCACATTAGTTATATAATATGCATACAGCAACTTCAAGCAATATCTATTTTAAACAACTAATTTTATTTTAAAGAGCATATTATTTTAAATTCTCAAAATTCACCGCATGCTACTGATGTACAAATAGTTGTAGATCTTGAGGCCCCTGGGTCAACATGATACTTAAGTTCAGCGGAAGTATTTGGCAATAATTCAAATTATTATTTTTCAGTTGATCGCTATGTTGGTTGTCTCGCCATTCAATAACCATACATGCTATGACAACCGAAATAGCTATCGACAATAAATCTTTAAAAAATAATGTACTACATATAATTCAATTTAAAGTAGAATTCTACCAATAAAATCATACAACATTTCTCTCGTGAAAATAAGACATTTTGAATAAAATTATCTTGTACATAATATTCAAACGAATACTGCATTATTGAATTTATTTGCACATTTATTGAATTGAACATTCAAAAAAATATTGTATTGTACGAATATAGATGAAGGACGTCGTATGGTTTTGTGCATTTAATACTCTACTAGGCAGAAGCGTGACAGAATAATTATTGACAGTATTTTCAAAAAAATTAATGAGTTCAATATTAATACTATCGACCGAAGGTACTTGATGGAATTTGAATTTAGATTCTAATGGATTCAAGCTCTGTACTATTCCATTTAAGTCGTTTTTTGCGACCCGGGTTTCGTATTGTTTATAAAGAATAATGATCTATTATTAGGTTTTGACGATTTATTATAATAATAATATGCTATCGAGTGTATTGTTATTAATAAGATAGGGTTTTTACCAATTAGGTTTTTTACTGACACTTCAACTATTCATAATTTGTTTATTGTATTTTTGTGACCTCTGACTAGATAGGTAGGTAATGGAGTTTTTACCTACTTTATTGTATTGATTTACTATATAAGGTAGGCTAGAGTGTTCGTTGTCAGTGTGTGTTTACTTTTGGTGAGTGTACACGACGCCTGAAGATGCCGAAAGGTGAAACCTGGGTCGCAAAAAAACGACTTTAATGGAATAGTACAGAGCTTGAATCTATTAGAATAATGTTTTCAATCACAATTTACGAGTACGTTAATCAACGTTAAACACTGCTGTGAAATTTTAAATTTACAATTCGTGTACAGCCAATCATAAACAATCAGAACTTTTCATATCATAACTTATGAATGCAAGCACCTATACACCAAATTATAATACTCGAAAACTACCCATAACTTCTTGGATCGAAAAAAAACCCTGAAGCGTTTCCTGCGCCTACATATCCGTTTCATGAATTTTGAGCGAAAAATTATTCGATTTCTCTTCGCTAGTGTAGCAATTTTCTGAATGTTGTATGGGAGAGCGTCGATCTTTATCTTCTGAACTTCCTAATCTAATAGGTACCCCCATTGAATTATTTATTTTTAATTTCATTTGCTTTCAAAAAAAAAGGTGCTCACGCGTTCATTAAAGGTTATTTATGCCGATGGGCTTAGTAATAGATCTAACCCAGATTCAGTAACCGATATTCTTCTAAAATTAGATTTTCGGTTGCATTTAAAAATCTTCAATTATCTTGGTTTTCATTTAAAAGAATATATATAATATATTACAAAAAGTATTTTTATATCTAGTAATGGACATGAAAGTGTAAGGGACATAAGTTGATCAATTAATTTCGTAAATAAACATATCTCATTACATATTTATCTACAAATAAAAATAAATACATGATAATATTACAGCTTACGCCAAGATAACGTATATTTCACTATTGTTTATATTATTGTACAGATCGTCCATAGTGAATCGATTAGTAAAATACGATAGGATCATTACAAAACGTTTGCTTTTTTAAACTATATGGCAGTGACGAGAGGTCGAGGTAGGCTGTTAAGATTCGACATACATAGTGTACAATAAACTCTGTCAGTCATATTTATTTGTTTTCGTCGAACTAATAATACAATTGAACGTAGTTATACAGAATGTAGCCAGTCCACAATAATGTCGAGCTGAGATAATGGCAATTTAGCAACAACGTGATATTAAAAATGTAACATTGTAAATAGTATTTTATTTCAAGAATATTTTTTGCGGCTTGGCTATTTTCAGCAGAACGTAGATATCATATCTCATTTTTTTTGTGGACTGGCTATTTTCTGCGTAACTATGTCCAATTTGCAGATGGTCCTGGTAAGTTTTTAAAATTCCTACTATTCCCGACCATGTCCGATCCTAATAGGATCATATGGGCCTCCACAGAGTAGAGGTTTGTATTAACAGATTTTTGTTTTTTTACGAGAAATGGATGTCAGCCACTTGCTCAACCTATTTGGTCCATACCCTGACTCACACACAAATTGAAAAACAATATGTGTACTTGCCAGACCCAGGATTCGAACCTGGGACCCACGGCGTGATAGTCCAACGCTTAAGAGGACGTTCTACAGAATTGGCCTTGAGAATTGAAAATATGATTTTTTAACATGTGGTCCATAATATCTGGTCTACTAGTTAATATAAAAAGGTCGTGTCAAAGTTGTTTGTGTTAATAAATTTGCTCTGTGACTGATCTGACTCATATTTCACATTTATTTCATCAGGGCTGTCGAAGACATAAATCATAATAAGTATATATTTATAATTTTAAATTTTTATTTATAATATATATTATTTAAGTTTTGTGCATCTAATGCCGGGTCCACACTGGCAACAAGTTAATTTGCTGGCAACCTCGTTAGATTTTACGATAATTATTGTAAAATTTCTTAAGCAATTATGGTAAGTATCGTAAAATTTAATGAGGTTGCCAGCAACTTGTTGCCAGTGTGGAAATGGCTTAATATCCACTGTGGTTCACGTAGTGGCATGGACCTGGGGTTAGCTAATTCAGGAAGTCAACACCCATGATAGAATTTTTTTCCAGTTTTGGTTGCATTATATTCCAAAACTCTTCTGTAAAAATCGTTTCCGAGTTTATAAATGGAAATTTCTCGGTGTACATAGTAAACAAACCTACGAATAAAAAAAGACAAAAAGGAACATACTGATTCATCGCAGTAAAATCTGGTAATCAAATTCGCCATTTTGAAAAGCGACGATTTTGCGTAAACAAATATCACGTGGTCTGTACGTGTGCGGCAAACTTCGAATGTGTTTGTAATTTTGTGCAAAGTGCGAATGTAATGTTTTCAAATAATTGATATGGATTAATTATACCATCGTATTATTTTCTCGAAATCATAAACATGCTATAATAGTATTTGAGTATCAACCTATGTTCAATTTGAATTGGGTTATAATAATAATATACCCGTATATATATCAATAGTATGTTTGCTACAAAATCCACCCAAGTTATCAGTACGTACTTGCACAGGTTTGATTAAAAACCATGATGAAATTAACATTTAAAAAATATGAATGCTTAATATTATTTTGACAGCCCTGTTTTCTGATCGGCTTCATCTCGCAGGTGTTCATAAAATAATAATAATTCTCCGCGCGGCAGAAATTATCAGTAATAATAATAATATTTCTTGAAATAAAATCTCCGATGATTAGTGATTTTTGCGAAAAGATCGATTTAAATTGACGCAGTTACGACGCCGAGGTCCTTTTTATACTGAATTATATTTGAACGGCGGGCTCTTCAGCGGGCCCTTAAGCCGCGCAGCCACCGTGGGCGTATTACTACTACTATACTAACTATTATCTACTATGGCTTAAATTACACAGTGTTTAGTTGAAATTTAAAACTAACACTATCTACACATTTTAGTCTTAGTTCAATGAAAACAACCACATGGGTTCAAAGCCGCTCGAGTTTCGTATTTTTTTTTTCAAATATGATTTTTTCTAATGGGTATCTGAGGTATTTTCAAGTTATATCTATATGTTCAATATATGGAATGTTACATTCTCAAAAATCTCGTGAATTATTCATTGGATAAAAGAAATGATTTATTAAAAATTGTTAGCAAGTTCAAGTAGACGTTATAACTTAAATATTTGGCGAGAGCCAGGCGTCGGTTAGTAATTAGGGTAATTAATATTCCTTGATTTAATACACAAAAACCGATAGTCAATAATAACGCAATTTGATAAGCATTTCATGTATGGCCCACTAGATTAAATTATCATAATTAGATAGGAGGCTCGTATCATAATTGGTTAACGCACATATTGGCGCGACACCAATGGTTATACGGACTGAAATCACGTCGAGTTTAGTATTATTTTTTCAAATATGATATTTTCTAGTGGGTATGAATATCTGGGGTGTTTTCAAGTTATGCATGTTCAAAAATAAATACGTTTTACTGACAAAGCTTAGTGTGCACTATTTATGTCGAACATTAACAGCCTATCTCCACCCTTCACCACTGCTATAAATATGGAAACCCTAGTATAATTTTTATAATACCGAACCATTTCCAATAAATTGTTAAGGCTATACTTCAGCTGGGGCACAGTCTAAAACGATCGTGACTACGCGACGCGAAGATTGTGCAAATTTAATGACGCGTTCAGAACAAAACAAAATTTGTCATAAAAAGTCAACATGCGTCCATTTAATGTTATATTTATTGTTCTCTTACTAATAATAATAATATATTCATTGACATGTTTTATTTTTCAAGTAAATGGGTACCGTTTTTTAGTCATATTTACACGATTTAAAAATTAATTCCCCCGTCGCCATCACAAAACAAACTGACGTGTTCACAGTTTTCACTCTCCGATTGCCAGCCAGTCCGAAATTTCGTCGCACCTATAGTTGAAAATTATTTGACGTTTATCTGAAGTACCGTCTTAAAAGAATGTGTTGTCACCATATTCGCACCTGTTCTCCAAATATCAAGTCTCTTAGTATACGGAAAAAAGGCAAAGAGAACTTTCAAGTGGGACTGAAAGGGTGGTAGATTTTAGGGGTTCTTTTTTATTAGATGTATAATATATAAATATTGCTAGCCAAATGTACATTAAGTGAAATGAAGTAGATCGTCTTATTTAATGAATTTTACTTGCGAGATACTACTAGCTTTATTGGATAGGTAATATAATAACTTTTATAGAGGTGTTTCCTATTTATTCAATAATTTCAGGTTCGGCCAACCGCTCCCAGCGTGTTTGAGCAATATTAATTTTAGGTCAGGCAGAGTATTATCTGCCGCAAAATACAAACAAATCTCGCTACTTCGATTGTATTAAAGCTTTTTCGATGTACAAAGAGTTTGTTTGCACTGATAAACACGGCGTGTTTTAATTACGAAAACTTTTAACAAAAAATATGACCTCAATAAATTAAACACTGCACAACTTATATTTTAGCAAGTGAAAATATTATTGGTCAGATTTTACCATGACCGCTTTAGTGGAACATTGTGTGATATCGAATGGGCTCTAACCTTGGAGGGGCTTGGCGTGGCAGGTCGACCAGTGAAGTGAAATAAACACACACCAAAATTTTTCTCTAATAACGTGTTTCCTAAAAATAATTATTACAAGATAAAAAGAACTGTTTATGTACAACGTTTTTAAATTTTCTGTTGAATCATTTGGCTTGACTATCTTAAACAATCAAAAAAAATTGTACTTAAGAGAAATAATACTGAAATGTCATTTTGACATGTCATATTAATTTCCATAGTAACGCACGTATATATTAATAATTTATTTGCTAGGACCCCAGACCCCTAGCAACCAATAATGGTGTCGAAATAACTTTTCATACAAAACAGAATTAACTGAAAATGAATTCAATTCTACTTTAAGATGGCCAAAAGTATTTTAAAAAAATGCATTAGCATCGTGTTCTGATATATTCTAAAAGTTTCAAATGTCTATCTAGTCGGGAAGTTAGTTAAAAATCGATTGCAAGATTTGTACCGGACAAATAAGACTACGAGCTAAGAAAAACGTTGTAAAATGACTATATATCTAATATGGCTAAGGGAATACTCTTTATTTTACACGGAACCCTGGAGTTCTGCGGAATACCATTTGGGAAACACTACTGTAGAACATTACACTGCCGTTAACCTTAGCGATAGGTTGGGGAGGCCGCCAAACATCATGGCCTGGGACCTGCTTCAGGATGTGGGAGCCATGATGGACACCACGTATCATTTCCAAGGTTGACTGACAAACTGCAATTTGTGTTACTTCTTTTGACGACTCTTTACGGAATAATTTATTTATTAAAACGGAAAAAAAGGAATTAAAGTACATAGGTACTGTTACATTCCCAAATGGTCTCGACAAATAGTAAGGGTTGATTACGAAAATAAATAATAATAGAGCCGGCAATGGAAAAAATCCATACCAAGAAACAAAGTGACAGCGTGCTTCCCACTTTCGAAAATGGAGGGAAATGACAGTACTCAGTATAATAAAATTAATATAATAATCTATGTAGAAATACAATGAATCAAATAATAATTAATTATTGGTAGTGAACATAAAATTAGCAAAAAATGCTTAATTATTACTAATAGTAATAAATGTGATTCTATGTATTATGTGTCATCATCATCATATTCGTCAACAGCTGGGGTCGATCCATTGTTGGATGATCGCCTCCCCTAGCTCCCTCCACTCTTCTCGGTACCTAGTTATTCGCTACCACGTACATCCACGGAACTTTATGAATTCGTCTATTCAGTGGATTTTAGAGAGTCCCCGTAATCGTTTGTGCTCATTCGGTACCATTGTGTGACGCAATTATTTGTCCAACGGTCGTCCACTCACCTAGCGACATTGTTTCTTTAAAACATAATACAGAGCGGAATGCACAATCTAAGATTTCGATCCTAAGGATAAGTCGCCGAAACGCATGACTTAACTATAGACAATCCTGAGTATAGAGTTAAGGAATCCTTAACCATAGACTACTTTTGTTATGAACATGCCCCCTTCTGTATTACCATTTACCACTGACATCTGCTGTCAAAATAAATTCGCATGTCTATAAAACAGTCCATACACTCAAATTCATTCAACAATGTATCTCAATAGTGGTAATTCGTTTGGCATTACTTGGAGAATATTATTTTACTTTTAAAAAAATAATAATAATAATAAATAATGACTTATAACGGAAACATAAGAGTATTGTAATTAAATCTTAATATGTATTTATAGTTATTGCATTTATAAAATGCAGTTGTCATATTTTTGTCATCGTTTAACAATTATAAAATAATTTACCTATACTATAGGAAAGAGAATTTTTAAATATGGTATTATTTTCAATAGAAATGATCTTAACTAAGGACAATGTTTCTGCATAGTGTTTTCTGCTAAGGAAATTTTAGTTATGACAAATGTTCTGCATTCCGCTCACAGTGTTTAATTAAATTGAAACATAAAAGAAAAGTAGTATGTGTGTATAAGAAAAACAAAATGTATCAATGTGTCTGTGTGTATGTGTCTCGCCATTTTTACTTTACTGTTTACCTAGTTACAAGTCAAAGCTATTAGAAATCTCAGTTGTAAAGTAAGTACACACTTACAGCCATCATTGACAGTTACCACGCTGCTAAATGCACTCACCTTAAGCATAAGGTAAACAAAGGGATTTCACAATAAGCGTTAGAGTCCATTAGCTCGATACTATACTATGAGAGATATTTTCCGAGCAGAAAACCGCTCCAAAGAGGAAACATTCAACCAATAGGTATGCCAACCTTTTATCCAACAAACACTACACAATAATAATATATCATAACATAAAAAAAAGTTCAGATAAAATATAAAAAATAGGTATATTTAATTATAAATTATTTCTTTTATTCAACGAATATTTTTTTTTATATTGAACATACCACAAGAACAGACTAATAAATAGTATTCAGATAGGCTACACCTACCTCAATACACCACATTTTGTACCAGGGTTTTGAATGTGTGAGTGTCACGGTGGCCGCGCGGCTTAAGCGTTGGACTATCACGCCGTGGGTCCCAGGTTCGAATACTGAGTCTGGCAAGTACACATATTGTTTTTCAATTTGTGTATGAGTCAGAGTGTGGACCTAATAGATTGAGCAAGTGGCTGACATCCATTTCTCGTAAAAATAAAATCTGTTAATACAAACCTCTACTCCGTAGAGGCCCATAATATGATCATATTAGGATCGGATATGGTCGAAAGAAAGAAAAGAAATTTACAAGTAACCAATGTCTACGGGGCTCTACGCCGTAGGCCGTATAGGGTTAGCTGTTGTAGCTTAAAGATTAATAATGTGGTTGACCCAACTAGCAAAGTGGTGAATTTATGTCATTTTTACTATACTTTAATATAACGTGTGACAGTTCGGAGTGGGTTCGGGCTTCTTCTAACAACTCTCTCCACCTGCCCACTACTAAATTGGCACTTTCCAATTAGATTACCTAGTTCAACTGTGGTGGAACTTAGTACATAATATAATATATATCAGCATTGTATTTTCTCTCTCACCTGTTAGAATTCATTATTTTGCCGTTGTAAGTTCATGATTATTAATGTGGTGAATGTCACTTACACAGAACAGATTAATAAATAGAATTCAGATAGGCTATACCGAAATACACTACATTTTGAAGCAGGGTTTTGAATGTGTGAGTGTCCTACGAAAGTGAAACACACATTACTGATGTACAATAGTGTGTGCTGCAACCTTGAAATACATCGATATTGAATGAGCGTCAGGGCATAAACCGAGAGCAGTTGTCAGAACGAAGGACAAGTTTAGAATGAAGTATTCTTGACACGTGTTTAAGTTTATCCCATATTCTTTCACACTCGAGATCGGTTGCCTGTTACTCCACACCCGTTAGGTATTTCAGTTCCCTTTAATTCTGTGTTCCCTGAAACATACATAATTTGAAAAGACCTTAGATAATTATATACCTACCTACTCTAAAGGATTCACGCATAATATGTGCTTTACCAATTAAGCTATTCGGGAAAAAATCTGATGCCTCATATCAAATGCAGTGCCTCGTGAAAAGTACAGTGCGGGGCGGTTTTGTTTGGATGGGTCTATATTTGTATTGTATTGCCTTTGTGATTGCTAATACCTAATATTCACTTCCGGCAATATATTTTTATTTTCCATTATTCCCTCGATTCATATAAACTATCTTCGTCGTACATTGCTAAACTAACGACACGGCTGAAAATCCAGGAGCTCAAGCACACTTATGACTATTCGCAAGTGTGTTTTAAGCCCAGTTTCACATTGAAAATCGTCTCGACTGGATATGTTCATAAATCAGAACTGGGCGCAGTGTTGAAACTTTCTTCCGTGCGCATAGGCTAGACCGGGACAGTGACGTCACGTGACTAGCCGAAATGAATTATAAATAAGCTCTGCAAATGTGCCGGTGTGGCATTTTGATATTTTGTGAAATTTGTTGCTTGCGACACCACCTGTATGTCAAAGTAAAATGTTGCATTCGAGCTGTGTGCGTAGGAATATTAAATTATATATATATTGTGAATATCAACCAATTCATATCGACATATTATTCGACGTATTGCAGTCGATAATACTAAGAAAATGGTCTAAATCATAATAGTCGGAAATAAGTTTTAGCTCTAAAAATATGACAATAAAACAAATGTGAGTGAACAATCGAACGTCATCAATAAATTCAAATTTGAAAATGTACGACCAGCAGTGATCAAATTAAGATGAATGTCGCGTCACCGCCACGGCGACAAAAATTTAGTTTATGGTTTCGTCATTTTGCAGAATATTTTGAACGATCACCACCTCTCTAAATTCAATTATAGAGAGTGCTAACTCCAATGTAGTAGTATTTTGAATTATTGTTAATTATTCATGCTAATTTCAATTAACTTTAACAGTTTCTACGTGTGCGTACATTAAAATTACTTGCGATATTATATCCATAGATAATATTTTGAACAGAACCCAACCTACAGATCATAGATAATATTATACAATAGTCTTATAGAAGATACATAGTGCCAACCACTAAAATTAAAAAACGATATTTTGACATGTTTCGAAAAAGTATAGACATGTAGAAAAAGATAAAAACGTTCAAAACGTCATGCAGGCGTCGATGCAGCGCGGTTCAATGTAAGGTGACCTCATTGTTGTTTTGGTGATTTCGGCAGATTTTTCCAACTGACAATGTTCGTTTAAAGGTTCAAATGTGCTACGAGATGTGAACATCAGTCTGATAAAATTTTAAACACCAAGAAAGACAACATTATACACTCTTTTCTCGTAGCGGCAGCTTGCTGTGACGTCACGTGATAGTCCGCGACGTGCACCATAATAATAACATTTGGTGCTTTGAGTTACGTAATATAATTTTTACGGTTGTCTTTAATGGTAGATAAATTTAATGTATCACTCGAGTCATAATTCTCAAAAAAAATCTTTTGGGATACTTTCAGTTGGTATTATAATAAAATTGAACTGATTTAAATCTCGCTTCAGTCAATCCTTCTTCTTTTTATGGCTCAATTCAGGCCTATAATATTCCTCGAAAATTCCTTAATAAATTTCCTCTCGTAACATACCCGGGGAACTAAATGTCGCCGTAAATTTGCATGTGTATGAATCGCCAGGCATTTAGTGCGGGGAGCATAAAGACGGTCCCCGCCTGTCTCGTGGCGGGTGAATCAAAATAAATTACGACCCTGCTCCAAGCAGGAGGAACATTTTCTTTTTTTCTCTAGTCCGAAGTTGGATGCGTATCTTTTTTCCTCTAAAAATGCAAAAGCCTCTCTCTGGCGAAATTGCGATGAAAGAAAACAGCTCCTCGACAGCGAGATTATTTCCATTTTACTTGATAACGGGACACGTTCAAGACAAACAGCTACTTTATATTATGATTAAACTAAGGTACCATTTTATTATATTGGTAACACTTGCATACTTGATACTAACGTAAGTATGTAGCAGTGGCGAAGGGTGGTGGTAGGCTGTTAACATCCAATATAAATATTGCATACTAAGCATTATCAGTCAAACATATTTATTTTCATTGAACTAAAACTACAATGTGTAGCTAGTGTTTGTTAAGTTCCAGCACAATTCGAGTTGGAAATGGCCATTAAAGAATGGAACAGGTCGAGAGAGTTGTTGGAAGAAACCCAGAACCCATACCGAACTGTCACGCTTCTGGTTATATTAAAGTATAGTAAAAATGGCGTAAATGCAGCACTTTACTATATGTCAACCATAAAATTATCTATAAACTATAACTATCCCTCTATGGCCTACTGCGTTGAGCCCCGTAGACATTAGTTACAGTCATGTAAATTATACGTAAAACATTTCACCGTTCACAGATCGCCGTTAGCTTTCTTATCGGAAAGAGATGACTGTATACTATACTGTCTCCAATTTTATTTGATTCAATATGAACATTAATTCAATTTTCATAGCCGATTTTGGCAATATTCATGAATTCAAGAATGCAAACCTAACCTAACAAATAATCTTTAATATACGGCCATATATTTCTATAATATTTCACGGTGAAGTGTGATACGGTGAACTGTATGTGATATGTACAAGACACATATTTGAATAAGTAGGTACTTACTTGTATTTTTATAAATTATAATAATTATTTTGATTTTATTTAAAATTTTCCATCGTATACCTACCAATTTTTGATTTTTTTCTTTGTAAACTAAAATCTTTTAGGTACTGATTGACATTTGTACAGCTATAATTTTCGATATACAATCCTCTCCAATTCCTTCAAAGTTTCGATAATAACTTTAAAAATATTTCCAACTTAGACCTACATCTCAATTTGTTTTAAATATGTTTGAAAAATTATTCAATAGAACGACTCTACCAATATAAACCACCCTTGTTTATCGCAGCCTCCCCGCTAAAGTGATCCCTGTTAGCAGTCAAGAGAATTCATTAAGGTAATATATATTTATACGGCCCCCGTCACAAGTATATTCCTCAGTACGGCTCTGTGCTTTGTGCACTCCACTCGACATATTTTATTCGCTGTCCCATATATATATAATAATATGAAGAAAAGTAAACTCAGACCAAACGTGCGGATAAATTATGACGACGCCATTTTTCTAAAATCCCACAACTTACAAATATGTCAACATAAATAATGTTTTAAAATATATTTCTGCCGTAATTTGCATTACATTAAATCAGTGATTATCAACCTTTTTTTGTTTTGCTCCTTTGGAGAATTTCTGGAATCTTGAGGGACCCCTATCTGGCCGACACTTATTAAGGTAAAGCAGGAAACAGTGACAAACTTACAGGTCAGCAGAATATGTATATTATAATGTTTGAGACTTTCGCTGTTGTTTTTTATCGTAATATATATATATTCTTGGGTTTCCACCACGTGTACTTCTTCCTTCTTCCCTCGACGTTTAGAGCTCGTTTCAGATGCCATTATCAAGAGATATGTGTTATGATGAAGTGTAGTGTAGGTATATGAATGCAAACTTCGCTCTAAGAATGCCAAAATAGATCCGATTAGCTAAGAAGAAACGTTGCTCAGAGTAATGTGTCTCTCGTTACGACCAGAGATACCGGATCGATTGTTGGATTTTGCTGACAATGCCTGAAGCCATGACGTTTTTAACCGTAACCCATAATCCTTATTAATATTTTCAGGGTTTCTATGGATTTCGATGGCCTCCTTTACCAATCGTGAGAAATATCCCTTATTCTTCTTATTATCTTAGCTAATTGGAAATAATAAAATCAGTAATTCGCTAATCCTTTTACTATTTTTAGTGTTAAATACATAAGCCGGCTCTCACGTCAAAACTCGTCTCGTCTAAAACGTGCCGAATACGTTGGTGTGATATCATCGTTATTCCCAAAACACACCTTGCCAAATAGAGCTCCACAGATTGGTCGAATGCGACTGTTTCGTATGAATAAAATATCTGATGTTGCAATCGACAAGTTGCATCCGTCTCGGGCTCCAAATCGTAATCACATACAAACACCTACGAATTGTTCATTCCTATACTGGCTCGCCGACCACTGAATTCAAATATCTATACGTTTCAAAGTAAAAACTTTCGCTAAGTAGACGTGCGCGGTCTTCACAAGCAATACTGGATCTCAGTTCTCAGAAGGTTTGTTTTATGGCTGTGCGGAACACTAGACGAGTTTTGATGTGAGAGCCGGCTAAAGTATTAGCGAAAAAATATATGTGATAGATACTTTTCTCACTATCATAAAAAGATTGAGAACCTATAATTTATATATATAATGATAAGTGACAGTACGTGCTTACGCCATGTTTTTATTACTGAGATAGCGCTGACCACCGCGCAATTGTTTCCACTTTAACGTTCGTAATAATCTGGAGCTGCAGCAGTAAAATTTACCCAAATATTTTGCTAAACATTCAAAATACTGCTCACGAATCTCAGTGAGTTTTATTGTCTCAATTATTACTGGAGACGGCAATATTTGTAAACATTCCTGAGTACAGCACTGGTATATATCTAGGCTGCTAACGCAAAACAACGTAAGCGACAATGTGACGAAAATTTGTTATTTATGAGGTTAGTTTGTTTAGCTTAAGAATATTATCATGTGTATTCTCCAGCAAAAGTTATTACGTGACGAATTTACAGGTATGTTTTGAGTTAGATATAAAATCAGCGCTCGAAATGGAAAAGTTTACGAACCGGAGCGCTCGACAAATTTTCTGAAGATATGTACATAGTCATCAAATTGTATGTGTATTTTATAAAAATAAGTGTATCAGATTTTTTATTCTATGGCCTATCTAGTTAAGACGGTCAACATATTTTTTCCACGAGATGGAGCGATAATTTTACAAATTTCACGAGCCGGAACGGCGCTCCGGTGCGTTCCGTTCCATTTCGAGCTCTGTAATAAAATAAGTACAAGATAAAAAGAACTTTTTATATACCACGTTTTTTATAATTGAATCATATAAACTTGACAATTCTATATATTAATAAATACTTTTTTTGTACTTGATAGAAATACTGAATAAATATAGAATACTGAAATGTCATTTTGACATGTCATATTGATTTCCATAGTAACGCACGTATATATTAATAATTTAGTTGCTAGGACCCACTTAGCAACCAATAATAGTGAGTAGTAAATATTACTTTTAACGATTTTTTTCAGAAACATAAAAAACAGAATTAACTGAAAATGAATGCAATTCTGCTTAAAGATGGCTAAAAGTATTAAAAGAATGCATTGTAATCGTGTTCTGATATATTCTAAAAGTTTCAAATGTCGAGCTAGTCGGGGAGTTAGTTAAAAATCTTCAATACAAATCTTGGACAAACAAGAAAAAATTTGTACTGGACAAACAAGAATACGAGCTAATAAAAACGTGGTAAAATAAGACGAAACCAATAAAATTGTAAAGATGCATTTTACCAATTTCGCCCTTCGATATTAAGTATCAAAATTCTACATAAACATTCCTACAGTCATTTAATTTCCTACCGACTTACCTTCCGACTACCTTTAACGGGCAAACTGATTTTTATATTATGCTTTCCTTCCGCTATAATAAAGCACTTCTCCATGCCCTTTCACAGTGACGCTTTACGGAACGTGAAGGCGTCAGATGTTCGTGGTGGGATCCAGTGCGAGAATGCTCAAGGAGTCCTTCATTTTGGGATTAGAGCGGAGGGGGAATTTTATATGGCCTTGAATCACACAGCTATTTAGCAGTAAAATTTAAGAAAACACGGGACGAGAAATTCGTTACCTCTTCACAGAATTCATCATCAGCCGGGGTCAATCCACTGCTGGATGAAGGCCTCCCCAAGTTTCTTCCAACTCTCTCGATCCTGTGTCATTCGCTGCCACGTATTTCCGCCGAACTTTACCAGTTCGTCAATCCAGCGGCTTTTAGAGCGACCCTGTGCCCATTTTGTGCCCCTGGGTACCACTGGATGACGGCATTTGTCCAGCGGCCGTCCTTTCGGCGAGCAATGTGCGCTGCCCAATTTCATTTCAGCTGTTTGGCAACGTCTATTACATCGCGTACTCCTGCCTGCTTCCTAACCCATTCGTTTCTCTTACGGTCCTTTCGCGTGATACCCAACATACACCTCTCCATGCTGGAGTGCTTTCGGACGTCTGAATAGTTTCTTCAAAAGTGACCTACTAATGTGTCTTAAGCGTAGGGTGTTCGACCAATGTGTGCTACCCGTGCTCACGTATGGCTGCACAGAATTAAATTTATTATACTATTATTTATTATAACTGGCGTTGTGTGTCTAAAAATCTGAGCTTTGAAGGGTCGATCCGTTGACAAGAGTGTTCGATAGCCAAAGCATCCATGTCATGATCCTCGGTTATGAGATCCTGACAACGAAGAAGAAGTAATAGTCCATTCACCTCATTAATTTGAACATACATAATTTTGAAAACACTTCTGAGAAAATGTGTTATAATAAACCAACAGAAAAAATCTTTTTGAAAAACGAAGGAATCGAACCTGCATCTCTAGGGTATTGCGCCCAGGGTCAATTTGACGCCGGGACAACTAGACGCCACGCAATTCGAAATTAAATAGACGTTCGGTACTTATACGTACTTTTAAAAACAAAATTTGGTACTGTTCGGTTATCAGGAATACAGCGGAAAACACATTTTGAAAATACCCGATATACTGGATTATTTGTTAGTTTGGGTTAGTGTAGGTTAGGTCAGGTTTGATTAGGTTAACCTAACAAATAATCCAGTTTATCGGCTATTTTCAAAATGTGTTTTCCGCTGTATTCCTGATAACCGAACAGTACCCAAAATTTAATATAATTATTTATATTTACATTATTATAATTTTATTATAATTTATTAGTTGGTGAGAATTTAAATAAACACACGTAAATAATGATTTAATCGTGCATATGTTTAAGTTCCAACGAAAAAAGAGTTTTTTATTGTATATAAAGCCTTATGCATGGTAATTCTCAATCCACAACATTATGTTAAGAGTAAAATGAATTATAACTACTAAGTAGTAGGTATAAACTGATTAAAATTCCTCGTATACGTTATGTATACGTGTCTACGACAGTGCGGCGTCCAGTTGTCCCATTCCCTTGCGCCCACGCACATAGACCACTATGCTAAAGAGTCATACTTAATTACGAATTTTAACTATTGGCCTTTTAATACTCACTGAAGCGCTTCCTAAATTGAGCTACTATTCTGCGATCGGCTTGATTTATTATTCGTTGAATAAAAAAAATGGTTATTTAAAAATTATTTATTTGAATTTTTTCATTCCTTGTGTGCGCGCCCGAAAACCCGAAATGATTTTGATTCTAAGCTATCTGTTTGGAGGAGTATTATTAGGAACCCAACTTACGGTGGTTGGATGGCTAGCCAACTTCCAAGTGATCGGCATCCTGGATTGGAGGAGGATAATTGAAGATAAACCAGAATATGGATGACGATACCCAGCGACGTCCCGCGGGAGTAGGCAGATTGAGCGTCGCTTGTTACTTGAAGGGCGGCAATTCGAGAAGAATCATTTGGTATATAGAGAAATAGTTACCTAAATAATAACGAAAATATCTTTCCATTAAAAAAATCAGCTCACTGGTTGGATACAAAATGTATTAATCAGCATCAAAGATTTAACAGGGGTGTAATTATTTTCCGGGTTCGCGATGTTTAATTGACTTCCGTTGTCCTTCGACGTCCTTGGTGACCAGAAACGACATGCGCACAGATGATAAAAAATACTGTATAAAAAGGTGGCGGCATTTTGTCTAGGAACGTCACTGATGATATCAGGGTGCACCCCGGGCTGTTACGATGTGAAAATGACCATATAAAGTTAGTGTTATAAGTCTTCAATACCGATATATAAACGATGTTAACTGCAGTGTGTCCATCAATATCGCATTACAAAGTAGTTTGACCAGACGCCACTGATAATATAAATACATATGTTTTTTTTTAATAAGCTATTTTTTATTCAACGAATTAGATACAAGATTTCAGAATGTAACATTCGATATACTGAATATACATAATTTGAAAACATCTCATGCATATAGGTAGGTACACACTAGAAAAAAATCGTTTTTGTAAAAAAAATACGACACCTGATGCAATAATTCGATAAGCATTTCATGTACCTAATAACTAATAGTTAAAATCGTCGTAATTATTTAAGGCGCCCGTAGTTTAATTGGTAAAACATGTTGGCGCGAATCCAGCAGATACAATATGTTCAAGTCCCGTCAGGTGTCGATTTTTTCTAGTATGTATATGCATGAGATGTTTTCAAATTATGTATATATGTTTATTATTTACCATGAAGTGCCCGTTTCGTAAAGTAAATGGAACAATCTACTCACGTAAACATGAAAACAGGTAACATAAAAAATCGTGAAGTTGCAAAATCAAGAAGGGTGTGAAAACGGTGTCTATCCGAATAAATGATTTCTGTTGTTCAATTCGAATCACGGAAGGCTTTCGCGCTAAAGGTTTAATGGCTTTGCAAAGATAAATGCCAGCTGATAGTAGGCTTCGCGGCCTTCAACTGTTCAACTACTACCTCCTGTATCTGCAGAATTGCAAAATAAATGCCACCGTTGATACCTGACGCCATTAAAAAAACTTGCTATCTGTTTTTTAGCCACTCTTGGAAAGGGTGCGTATTCAGATACAGACACATTTGCAGTACAATAAATATATATTTCTACATAATAATATATCAGTAGGTACCTACTGACTTTTGTATATATATCGTTTATCTACAATTCTTCCGACAGCTTGTTAACATATTTCCAACTTAGGTACACAGTAGGGTATACGTTTTATAACTTTGCACTTTTTACTACACTGATACGCCTTTTTGCCTGATTACTTCGCATAAAATTAGATCAAATAATTATGTTCAGTTGTATTAATAAAACTATGTTACGTCCTCTTCTTCTTCCACCCTGTCACGTCCCAACATTGGGGCATAGGGCAAGCACAAGTTGTCGCCACTTCCCTCGGTCCGTCGCTAACACTTGCGCCTCCCGCCATGTCAGACCTGCAGCACGTAGGTTGCTCTTGTAGCACCGCTGCAAGGTGATGGAGGGCCGGCCACGGCGAGGGAACCCTTGAGACTGTACCACAAGGGTACGAAGTGCCGCACTCTTTGGCGGCATCCGGAATACGTAGTAAGTAATAATATAGTAATAAATGAATAGATAGATAATATCTATATATATATAAAAATATTTTTAGAATATATTACATCATTTTCATCCTAGAGCCGGAGTGCAAAGTTATGAAGTGTTTAATTTACTTTTAATTTTTTTAAATAGGTTTCCATTCGATCATAATATTATATTCGGTAGGTTAGTATCATTTTGAATTCTGTAAATTTGGAATATAATCAAATCCATCCAAAAATATAATCCATAATAATATGTTTAAATCGCATATCAATAATAAATCTTGTTTATTACATTCACTTGGTATTTTGATCGTAAATTACCTACTGATATTGATTGTTATGTATCGTACATTACGACAATGCGTGAAATTATTTTATACACTACTATACGAATGTTAATAATGATTGACCTCCCCTTACATATTTTTTTACACAAAAGAAACTGTGAAACCTCTTCACGAATTCGCAGCTTAAATTGGTACTATATACCCTGTTTACACGTGCATGGATTTACTGTTGACAGTGTGTTATTATCGCGGCCATAACAAGAAAATGCACGTGTAAACACGTATTATCGAGCAATATTGCATGCATGGATCAAAATAATTGCAATAATGGCGGTACGCATGCGCAGTAGAGCTATAGTGGCTAACCTGTCGGAAGAAATACGAACTACACCGCACAGAACATTTTGAAGTTTACCGATTATCTAAGAACCTGTCCAAACCTGTCAAATAGTGCCATACAATGACAATATCGCTTACGCTTAAAGAATGATACTGATTTACACGTGCATGGATTTACTGCTGACAGTACGTATTATCGCGGCCGTAACAATAAAATGTACTTATGTGTAAACATGTATTATCCTGCAGCTGCAAGATTGCATGCATGAATCAAAAAAGTTCTAAAGCTTCTGAATTTTCATGCGACAGTTGAGATCTTTTCGATCTGCGCCTGCGCAATACAACGATAGTGGCGAACCCGCCGGCAAAAAAACGAACTAAATCGCGGAGAGACTCATTTTGAGGTTAACCAATTTTTATGACCTGTCAAATAGTACCATAAAATGACAACATCGCGTCTCGCTCACTCTTGAAGAATGAGATTGGAGAGACAGTCAGGACTGTTACGTGTAAACAGTTATTGTCACGATAGATTAAAATACGCACTATTGCTACCAGTAAATCCATGCACGTTACAGGCGCTAATAGATAAGAAAATTCCTTCATATTATGTAGCTTTCGAAAACAAAGCACAACGTCCAACTAAAGCTATTTGTATTACGCATGTATAATTTTGTTGCTACAATGTTGAAAGTTGTTAGATATTTGCAATATTTAGAATTTAATTAATAAGCTAATCCCGAGTGATAAGCTATTCGCAAGTCCCGTTATCTTTTACAACTGTTATATAAGTGAAAGTTGGAAAACTAAATTTTTATTAGCCTGGCTGTAATAGGCAGTTTCTAATTAAAATCTTCGGTCGTTGTGCTTATTAACGGTCGTTTAGTTGCAGACTAACCGTAAAAGGGGACTTTTGTTTCTTATAGTAACGCTCATATGATACAGCGGAATTCTACTGCAGCGACGTACGAGAAATAATATGTCGAACATAGAGCGGATGACGATGGGATCAATGATATTATACAACATTTACATAACATAACGTCTTTTCCGTGACGCTACAGCCCAGGGTGCGACCTAGAATACGAAAAGTTTAACTTGATGTGCGGCAGCTTGGTGTCCCCTCTCGCATTTCCCTGTTCGTTTTCCTCACCTTAAAAGCATTTGACGTTTATGTTATTTGTGTGTTAATAATGAAAAAAGGTCTGAAAAGTGATGATAGGCTGATTATAAAACGTACTGCGAAGAATAAAAATGACAAAAAAGAACTTATTCAGTCCGTAAACAATGTATGTATACAAAATAATCACGGAATTGACAGGACAGTCCAAATCATTTGACATTTCAATGTAGCCATTATGAGTTATGTTATAACTAAAAATATTCCGACACACTGGGGAAAAATTGTCGTCATTGATAGTATGTTCCAGCAAACGTTATGGCTTGGAACTCACGAGTTGCGCATGCGCAGTAAGTACACCGGAAATAGTTTGAGATTAGTCGTTTGCGTATCTGTTCCTGCAAGAATCTGACCAGTTCTGATCGTCAGAAGTCGTTTGGTATCAAACGTCAAACTACATTTTTATGTCGATAAATTAAAGACAATTTGTTAAGGTAACAACTGTTATCAAGACAGGACGTAACTTAAAAACGATAATCATTTATTATTTTCGTAGGTTTCATATAAATATTAAAATTTTTCAACATAATATTGTGCTACTTAAGAAAGGTCAAGATGTTTTTTAAATATATAAAATCGTCTCTGTTCTGGCAGAAAACACTAACTGGAGAATACTAGTTTTGAGTAATTTGACTTTGAAGTTGTTAAAATGTTTGAAATAGTCTATCATGTGAGTTTATTAAGTGGGTAATCATGGATGACTTTAAAATAAAGACTGTTTATTTATTAAGAAGGTTTCCAGACGGTAAAGTTTGAAATAAGAAACATTTTGGTATATCTAACTCAATGTCATTTTTTTCGAATTAGTGTCTTCTGCCAGAACAGTGACGAAATAATAATATATAAGTAGATACCTAGGTATATAATTTGAGTTTATATCATTGTTTTAAAAGTATTATGTAACTCTGCTACCTACTCAAGTAAGTATATATATTTTGTCATAATACAAGTTAGTATGCAATAATATTATATTATCGGAAGAGAACTTTAACCCGTGTAATGGCTACCACTGTTATGTACGTTCAACTCTCCCTTTATCGTTATCTTTGCGTTATCTTGCCTGTAAAATCTTACGGTTATTTTTAACGGTCATTATGCCAGACATCATAATGCCCAACGACAGAGTGCTTACTGCAAAATGTCCCATTGGGATACAAAGTGTTAAAACTTAACGTAATTGTTTATTTTACTACTAAAAAAACTGTGGAAGCGAAAATAATTATTGGTACACACATATTTAATATTATTATCATTGGGCTACCGATCTGTTTATGATGCGTATTGGCACTAATAATAAATACGTTTTCAACCTTTTCTGTGATTTTATTATATTATTTGTATGTATGCAGGGCTCGAAATGGACCGGAGCGCACCGGAGCGCCGTTCTGGTTCGTGAAATCGTTAAAATTATTGCTCCGTCTCGTGGAAAAAATATGTTGACCATCTGAACTAAATATGCTATAATAATAGAAAATATAACACACTTATTTTTATAACATACACATAAAATTTGTGTATAATATGTACCTTAATATCTTCAGAAAATTGTCGAGCGCTCCGGTTCGTAAACTTTTCCATTTCGCTGCTTTCGAGCGCTGTATGTATGTTTCTGACGTTTTTCTAAATTATGTATTTTATAAACAGTGTTGATCACTTCTCTTTCTTCTTTTCCGTTTTGAAGATGATGAGCGTTCCAAGAAAGCGAAAAAACCTAGGTATATCTACACAGGAGAGAATACCTATATCAAACATACATAATTTGAAAACACCTCAGAAACATAACTACCCAGAAACGCGTCAATTGTGTCTGTTTACAATAATTAATACGGCATGTATTTTATTTCAACCAAGGTACTCGTATCTTCACTCATATTTCTAATCACTCCTAGTTGCATATTTTTATTCAAGCTACTGAGTAATCAATGGGAAATTGTGATTAGTTTGTCTATTATTTCATATAGTTTATAATGATTCCCACTACAATTAGATTCATATACATTTAGGTATTTATATTTGTATAATTATTAATGTTAATACCTATTAATAATGTATTTTTTAGAAAACGATTTCTTAAACTAAAATGATTACTTATATATTTGTATGTTCCCACTGATTGTTATAGCCAATAGCGTATTGGGCGAAGATGATGATGAAAAAAGTACATTATTTAAAACTAAGAGATATTTTTATGTTAAATATATTATTATATCTCATATTACACATTTTTCGAAAATTATCGAGCGGTGCTGTTCGTAAAATTTTCCATTTCGAGCACTGAATTAATATATTGTTCATGTTTATTTTGTATTCGCAGTTATTCGGTGGTATTTAGACGGTTATATGTATTTTATGCATATTATCTGTTATAATATTATAGAATTAATAACTAATAAACAAAATACTACATTAAACAGTTTTTTCCAGAGTTAACGGTATCTGAAATAATTCTCATATTTTTACTGATCCGCAGGTGTAAAAAGGTTGGGGAACACTTAATTTTTATACCTGGCGAAGGACTTTGAAATATCAATAGTACATAATAACAATAACACATAAATTAACAGCATTTTATACCCCAATAAGTGCTCCTTGCTCATAATGTCCCATTAAAAATTCCTACCTGTCTACGCAATTATTATCCCTTGAAACTTTTTCAAATTACCCCTCTCCCATATTTTTTTTTTTTTTTTTTTTTTTTTTTCGACCATGTCCGATCCTGATAGGATCATATGGGCCTCCACAGAGTGGAGGTTTGTATTGACAGATTTTGTTTTTTACGAGAAATGGATGTCAGCCACTTGCTCAACCTATTAGGTCCATACCCTGACACACACAAATTGAAAAACAATTTTTTTGTACTTGCCAGACCCAGGATTCGAACCTGGGACCCACGGCTTTGTAGTCCAACGCTTATGCCGCGCGGCCACCATATTACATAGCTTTTTTCTACTGTCACCAAACAGTAATACCAATTATTATTATAACATTACATAAATTTCGATACTCATGCTCATGGCCACCACAAGGGGGGGGGGGGGTAACAGGGTTCTAGCCTGGGGGGCCCTGACGTGACGCGTCAACCCAATGACATTAATATGGACGAAGCATCTGGAAAAAAATGATACTCACTGTTTTGTCGGGTCTGCCGAATGGCATAATCTGTTCTAACGCCATTACAATAAAGGTGATATTGCTATAAATTCCCGATACTTTTTGTCGAGTCTGCCGAATGGCATAATTCATATTATTATTTTAATATCAATATCGTTCACTCAAATGAAAATTGACACTAGAAACACTATTCTAACGCCATTACAATAAAGGTGATATTGCTATAAATTCCCGATGCGTGATATCGCATAATGGAAATTGTGAAATTTTGTCACGTGACGTCTACCTATAGATGTGTGAATGTCGCTATGCGCGAATTTACTTGCTAGCTACTGCACTGAGTGCGTTGTCCATTAATAATGTAATTGCGTCTATCTAATAAGTGAGATAAGTGAGATAAACACACATCAGAATTTTTTTCTAATGATAAAAAAGTTGCCTGCGGTGCTATTTTACTTCAGTAGTATAGGTAATAATTTTAAAATACGAAGTTGTGTGATGGAATTTTTGATTATTGTGTGTCGAAGTTCGTCAACTCCAGAATTTATTCAAATGGGTGTCGGTGTTCAATAATACAAAAAATCGCTAAAAATACACTGAATACCTACCCTTAATTTTACCTGGAACACAATTTGGAAAACGCTTTTGAAGAGGGTCACATTGCCTTTAACCTTGCGATAGGTAGGGGGCCTCACCAAAAATCTTGGCCTGGGGGTCGCTTCAGGATGTCGGGGCCATGCTCGTGCTCCATAAACCCAAAAGTTGTCGATGTGGATGAAACGCGTGTATTAAAACAATTCTTATAACATTGTGATGAATTCCAAGTGGAAACTAATTTTTTATAAATTTAATTACATCAGTATCTGTATGATGATCGATTGTAGGTAGATTTACAAAATATTAATCTAATCTTGAAATGTATCCGACATATTATTATGTCCCGTCTCCGGAAACTTTTACGTATGCAGTTTGACGTAGGTACCTATCACACTTCAACATGAAATATTGTATCGGAAATATTTGGCCGTATATGAATAAGGACCTTACAACCTCTTTGGGTCGTATAGTAATAACATACAATTCATGTCTAAATAAAACACGGTTCATGTCGGTTAACACTTTACAGGAAGCCAGCAGGAAACAAATTTTGAAAATAACCGATATACTGGATTGTTTGTTAGGTTAGGTTAGGTTTTCTTTCTTGAATTCACGAATCTTGCCAAAATCAGCTATGAAAATTGAATTAATGTTCAAATTGAATCTAATAAAATTGGAGACCGTATGGCATACGGTCATTTTATTTCCGATAAGAAAGCTCACGGCGAACTGTACCACGATGAAGTCGCTAGATTTCAAAATCAGCCAAGTCCATAATATATGAATAGGAGAAAAACAGCTTTTTGTTTCTCAAATACACAGTCACAAGGGTGAAAGTTTATATTATTTATATAGTATAGAATATTTAAAATTAATAAATTCCACATTTTGATAATGCAGAAATGTTAGAAAGCAGTAGTTCTTCAGCAATTCACAAAAAAGTAAAAATACCTAAAGGTGGACTTGGCTGATTTTGAAATGTAGCGACACAATGTTTTACGTACAATTTACATATTGTAACCATTCTGTACACGAAATGCTTCCTCGAGACTTTGCCAATTTTTATTAAAGCCGCAGATTGTTTTATTTTGCGTTGGGAAGGAAAAGAAGAAGAAAAAACGAAATTTACAAGATAAACATTTCACGAAAGTGAGACATTATCGTACAGATGAACGCCCAACGATTCCGGTACCTACATTCTAATGATTCTGATAAACAGGGTCGACAACGAATTTTTTTTTTAATTTAAATTAAATTCATTTCCACTTCACGCGGTTCGAATAAAATTAAAAGACAGAATCGATCAAAGGCCGTCTGTCTACTGCGGGCAAACTTTTTGGATGGAGGGCCAAATTCAAGAATTCAAAATGAGCGGCTGGCCGCAAGTAAAATACCATTTTTAGATATACACTATTTATTATCACGAAAAATAAACATTACCAAAAAACAAATAAGAAGAATGAAAGTGTTGTACATTTTTTCAAATGTAGGTGTTAATTTTGTAGTTGATATTTTCAAAACTGCTTGTAAATGGGCATCAGAGATATTTGATTGCAAATAATTTTTATTGAGGTTCATGATCGAAAATGTTTGTTCACATATATAGGTTGATCCAAAAAACATTTTTCTTGCATAATCTTTAAGTTGGTCGAATTTGTCTGAATTAAGGGCATTGTAAAATTTGGAGATTTCTTCATGACGATATAATTCTCTTAAATCAGTGTCACACTGCAGATCAATAATCTCAAGTTATAGCTCTGTCAGTACACTATCAATATCTATTGAAAATGGAACGCGTACTATTGCTAAACTTGTCTCAATTTTTCTGAAGTCACCAAATCTTTGTGAAAAATCGTCATTCAGAGCTTTAATTATTTTACCATATTCTTCAAATTTATATTCTGGTATATTCAGCAACTTCAAAGTTGGAAAGTGGTCCACGTTGTTATTTGATATTTGTCGAAGGAATAACTTGAGTTTTAATTGAAATCCATTCAAACTTTTTACCATGTCATGGGCATATATTTTTTTCCTTGCAACGCAGAGTTAAAAGTATTTAAATGTGTCACGATGTTCAACATAGAAAATAGTGGTTACATAGTGCGAGACGAGACGCAAGGAAGACGTACTGAGATAATATATTTAAACAACAAATTCTTCAAATTTTAATCTATTGTCAATATTTTTTTAAAAAATATATAAAAAAGTTATTCGTAATCAGAAGTACAATTAATGATGGCGGGCCGCAAAAAAATACCCGGCGGGCCACATGCGGCCCGCGGGCCGCAGTTTGCCCTCCCCTGGTCTACTCGTACGCAGTGATGTCAGCCGTACTATAATTATAGTACAATACTATAATTTTAATTCCCCGAACAGTGACGTCCCGTGGGGGTAGGCAGATTGAGCGTCGCTTGGGGACGGCAGTTACCCAAAAGGCGGCAAATCGAGGAGAATCATTAGATATATATAGAAATAGCTACCTAAACTTAGTAATAACGGAAATATCTGTCCAATAAAAAAATCAACTCACCGGTTGGAAACAAAATGTATTTATTAGGTACCTACTATAAAAGTTTTAACAGGATATATATAATAAGGCCAAATTTAATATAATATTATGAAAGTACGTATTGTGATAAGCAGTGTCGTCTCTAGGCAAAATGCCGCCCGTAACTATACTCAAAATACCGCCCCCTCCCGCGCTGTCTCAAGTTGTAGATCAATGTATCAAATGTATGTACCAATGATATTTTCATAATGATTTACAAATTAATAATACAATGATATACTTACTTACTTGTAAATGATGATATTTTATTATATAAAATGGTGTTCACTAAACTTTGTCTATCAAACGTAGGTATTTTTTTTCTTTGAACTAAAACTACATGCCAATAATGCGTATAGTTCAGTTTCTAAAATGCAATTAAACCCTGCCTAATCTTAGCTATATGTAATAGATAATGGGCTAAAAATATTCGTTTTTCTATAAGATATCTGAAATTATGACATTAAACCATACATAATTATTGTTTATATTATTTTATACCTATATAGAAGACTATTTTTATCGATATAAGTATGACTGAAAAGATGTATACTATTTTGTCGGATCGCCCATAGCATACTTACCTTAAATAGGTAGTATGGTTTGGTTTAGGCAGGTTTAGATTGAATTTTAATAACTAACCAGCACCGTGTGCAAATTGTACCTATTCTTAGGTCAATCAAAACAAAAAAGTACATAGTATTGACAAAGTTTAGTGTGCAGTATTCATGTCGAACCTTAACAGCCTACTTTCACTCCTTGCCTCTGTATAAGCAACATAAGCTAGGGCTGTTAGGGAACGAGTGATCGATTTCATAATAATATAATGACTCCGGTAGCGGCGAGAAGGAAATTAGGCGAATAATTGCGATGTCCAAGAACACTGATTGAATGCTATGTTTCGTAAACGTTCCAAGTCGCATTTTTATCAAAAATGATCAGATTACCTCGATACACAAATGGAATACGAAAACGTTTCAAGCCGGTGTGTTATTAGGCCATTTTCAGAGCATTGCAAATTTAATTTAGTCACATTACATATTATAATAATTAATATTCAAGCGCTTTATTCAGGTAGCAACTCAAAGTTTTTACTAAGGTGATTTCAACTTATTTGTGCAGTAGTGTGTGACCATTTAATTTCTTTTAGATTTATTGATAATTGATATGATAATTTAAAATTATAATTATAATTGTAAATTATAAATATAATAATTGATATGATATGATATTGATAGTATTTAATTAATTTCATGGGTTTGATTGAAACTGCACTAAACTGTAAAAAAATAATCCAGAGCTTACTCGCCAGTTATACTCGTACATTTTTGTATTTATTGAATTATGGAAAAGTTTCATCTGTATTGTGGCAACTTCAATTTAGTTCTGAGTTAGTGAGTCACTGACATTTTGGCGAGCGCCGATATTTTCGATCATTCTTCCGCCGCCTGCAATCCGCCTTGGGTCGTCCTGAAATTGGTAATCCGCCAACATCATGGAATATAAGGTATGTTTCTTCATTTTTATCGTTGTGAAAGTTTCCAATTATACGCTTTCATTATAATATATCAATATTTATTTGCTCACATCACATTTTCTCTGTACTTATCGACTCAATTGTAACCTCACTCGTTTGTGTAAATGCGCCGGGTGATATTGAATTTATTAATATGAACGGCAAGTTAACACGCTTCTCAACCCTTTCGTCGTTGTTTATGTATTTTATTAATTTGAAACTAATGTAGTTATATCCTGAATATATTTCACTGCCGGCCCCACAACATCCTGTGATTTTGAATTATTTTATTACACGTGGGTACCTACCTACTGTTTCGCAGTCAGCTTAGATTGCTAAAATACATTTAATATTCCATCCTATGCAGCTTACTTTCCATGATGACTAAAATTACCGCCCCAGTCTGAAGTTTCTGTGACTGATTGGTTATTATTTTCTGAACCTAACTGCAATCATTGATTATACATGCTGTGTAGGTACTTTATAAGATCATAACTAATTCAATGTTTCTCTTTTATTCACAGGAAGCTAAAATGAAGATTGTGACTGAGGAAGACCCCACCTAAACGCACATGGCTTAGTTCCGTTGAACTTTGTCTATGTCTGGAAAAGGATTTATCCTTTATATCTGTCAGGTAAATACAATATTATGTATTAGGTGCTTTTTGTTAATTTAATTGTTTGCAAGTTTGATTTTCTTATAAAATAATGCTCCTTGCATTTCCGTCCTGTTTTGTGAACTGTCAACTACATATCTTAGTAATTGTGCCGCAGATGCGCGCATGAGCTTTGGTATTATTATTTTGGTAAATGTGTCACAGAGGTGGCCATGAGATTTTATAACTTCCTTTATAGACCAAACCTAATATTACCTCATATAATTTTAGTTTGTGATAATGGTGTATCAAAATGTGTGTAAATTTTCAGTTGAACAATTTTTGGATTGAAAAGCCAATAAAAAAGGGTATTTATTATAATTGTCTACATGGAATAAACTGTTTACAAATATATATAAGGGCTTGCGCAGACAGAGAGCGGTCGGAGTTCTGCGTTCAACCGACCGTTGACCGCTAACGTTCAGGGACAGCAGACAGGTGGCGGTCAACAATAAGCGTTCCATTTGTTTACAAACGTTGTACTGACACAAGCGCTGCATAATGCGAGACCGCTATATTCCGACTGCGAGTGGAAGTGAGAAAGCACCGCTGTTGCGTACTCACTCCCCCGTGTGGTTTCGCTCTATGTTGTGTGACTGCTCAAATTCCTATGACGGGACTGGACGGGAGGTACGGCGTTCTTTGTAATTCCGGGCATAGAACTCCAGAACTCTAGCGTTCCAATTGACCGGCGCGGTCTGACCGCCGGCTGTGTACCCATACAGTATGAAGTCCATACAGTACAAAGAACGCAGACCGCCTGACCGCGCTCTGTCTGCGCAAGCCCTAAAAGCTCATGGCCACCTCTGTGGCACAATTGCCATTATTTTTTACGAAAACGTTGGTTCCACGTAGACAATTATAATGAATACCTTTTTTCTGTCACGCATAGGCTTTTCGATCCAATAATTTATTGTTGATTGAAAATTTGAAATTTTCATACATCTTGATGGATCACTATATCACGAACTAAGATTAGGTATATTGTTTGGTTTAACTGTACGCGCGACGAAATTTTGTACTCGCTTCGCATTCATTGAGAGAACGGCGAGTCAGACATACGTCACTTTGCTGCGTGATGGCGACGGGCCAATTAATTCTAAAATCGTGTAAAGATGACTAAAAACGTTACCCATTTACTTTAAAAAGAAAACATGTCAATGAATATATTATTATTGTTACTAATAGAATAATAAAATGGACGTATGTTGGATTTATATGAGAAATAATATTTCGTTTGACAGGCGTCTTTTGCACCCGCAATCCGCACATCGCCTAACAACGATCTTTTTAGACCGTGCCTCAACTAATGCATGGCCTTAATTTTCCATCAATCTCTTTACCTCCGGTGAAAAAGTTTTCAATTATAACATAAAATATCTCATGAACTAAAAAATTAACTAGATTTATTTCACACAAACCCTAATGATTCCATGATGACTAAATTACCGCCCCAGTCTGAAGATTCTGTGACTGATTGGTTATTTTTTAAACTGAAACATTACTTGCGACATTTATATTTTAGAAGTTGCTTACAATCTTTTTCTAATGAAAACATTCTTTTGTTTCACAGATGGTCTGTACCTGGCAAGATAGCACTAGCCGTGGAATCACTTCCTGTGCACGAATGGTTGGTATTTCATATTTTTAGTAAAATTATTGGTACTGTTCGGTTATGTGGAATACAGCGGAAAACACATTTTTAAAATAGGCGATATACTGGATTATTTGTTAGGTTAACCTAAACTAACAAATAATCAGTATATTGCCTATTTTAAAAAGTGTTTTCCGCTGTATTCCACATAACCGAACAGTACCAAATTATTTTGAGGCTTTGACTTTTTAAATGATGACCTTGTTAATTACCAAGCATATGGCTGAAGTCTCTTGTAGAAAAACCTAACTGATATTGATTTTTATCTCAAATTTCTCCCATTTATTTGGATTTTTGATTTACTTTTTATTCTTCTTATTTGCAGATGATTGCCCTGCTGTCACAACATACTGTTCCGGGGTTTTTCAATCTCTAAACTGTAAGTTCTTTTTTTACGGGCATTAAACTTTTAAATTTATTTGCGTCTCATTTTATATTAGTAAATTCCCGATCATTTATCAATGGACTTACCTACACCGTACTGCAAACATGTTGTCTCAATGAACATTGCTATACAGTCCAACTTTGGTATTACGAGGAAGATGGGACCGACTAAATTTGATCATTATAAGTGTTACTCCCTATATCAGAGAAAAGGTATTTTTAAATGAGCGATCACATAACAAGTCGCAGTTCAAACAGAAATACACAATTAGAATTTTTCCCCGAAACAAGCATGGCATTCATGAACTACAAAAGCGGTTTATTCTGATGAACCTAGTAACTTACAAATGTTGGATTTTTTTATATGCAATTCAAACCATGTGTTATTTTTTAACATTTTCGGCGAAAACACCAATTAGGTAATTACTTTGACACTTAGCTAGTGTCATAAATGTAATCTGATTCCGGCAGCATCCTGGCGGTCAGATTTTATTGCATAACCCTCAATTACATTGAGCTTCTTTACAAGCTGTTTATTGGCGAATTTTAAAGCGGGCGATTCAGCTACTGCGATTTGATGATACACACAAAACTTTCCATTCGCAGAGAAGCCGCAAGCAAGTGACTATTTTGACTGAACGTAGTTCATTTTTTACCGGGAGGTTGGTACAACGCTCTACTGCGCAGACGCAGTAGGCCCACACGTCGGCGTGTAAAGTTGACTGGCTTTCAACTTTTCTCGGTAGAGTGTTTACAATACAACCTGCTTATTCGATGTTTTTTTTTTTTTTTTTTGAATTAATAACCATGTCCTTGCTTTTTCGTACAAGGTGGTTGTTAGTAATTTTGAACAATCACAAACACCCAGGCTTTGAGAAAAACACATTAATGTTTTTGTCATGAACAATAATCGAACCCAGAACTCTCGGGTGGAAGGCCAGCGCCTTACCCACTGCATCACGAGAGCCGCCGCTTATTCGATGATTACACTGGGCGACTTTGCAGGTAGATTCTAAATTCGTCAATAAACATCTCGTAAAGAAGCTCAATGTAGGTCGAAATGTTTTTAAACAATCGACACTATAACAGTTTTAAGAAAAATTATGACTATATTTTAGCTCGGTATAACTGAGGTAGTTTTTTATAAAAGTGAACAAATGTATGGAGAAAATCATAAACTAAAATATCGACCAATGGTTCCTTGTTCTGATCTGAGATCTCGCTATATCCATGATCGTAATAACCGAGTCCGACTGTATTAGTTATTCTGTGTTCTCATGTGACATTACTAAACTTTTGGTTCATATTACCCCACTGATTATAAGCCGGCCGTCTTAGCGATTTTATAGCTATGAGGGTGGCTATCCAGTGGGAACATAATGTATTCCCTAGAGTATGTAAGGCATTAGTTTTTATAGCTAGTACCTAAGGGCTCATGGCACAATAATGAGCATCATTATGAATTTATCTCTTATATGAAAATACTCTTGACTTTAATTTCATTTTGTATTTACAGGCTTATCAGACAGTGAATCCGGTGTATGGAGCCATTACTGCCGAAAAATAAAAAGGTGACTAATGATAATTTTAATATGGAATATTTACTGATGGTAATTTGCCTAGTTTCCATTATTTTGGAATAGAACTAATAAAATCTAATGATAATATTGCAAATGATGAACAAACAGTTATCCCTGTCTTACAAAAACCGTGGGGATATAAAACTTTTGGTAACCAACTGAAGCACTAATAACTTGTATTTTCATATTTATTTGTGCATACAGTATTTTATATCTTTCTGTTTTCTTTGTTACAGATATTGAAAGGACTCTGCGAGGTGCTGTGGCAACTATATTAAATTAATAAAAAGAATGTTTAGTGTTATCACCGGCCTTCTGCGCGCTCTGAAGCGGAGATGGCAGGCCGTGACAACGTCAAGGTCAAAGCGGGGGTGGGGGACAGAAACGCACGGGGTATTTGGTCAAGGCTGGTTTATTGAAAGTCGTTACATGTTATTGTCATGGCGGTCGGTCGGTAATTGGCGGGCTGCAAACGTGGCTTCTTTGCGTCCTAGCTGCTGATGCTTGGCATCCGAGGCGATGCTCGCTGTCCGATGGGAGATAGGATCGGGGTTTGTGGCTTGGCGATCTGCCGATGTCAGATGTGGTCTTTTTCGCGGGCTGTCCGGAATGCTGGCTTGGCTTCGCGTCCGAGGCGAGAAGAGATTTTGCGGTCGATGCTATTGGTTCGGCGGTTGACGTCAGAGAGACCTTTTTGCGCGCGTTCAACTGACAGGCGGCGTCATGTTCATCCGTCGGTCGGGAACCTCTCTGTTTTACCGACGGATTGACTAGTGGCGGCGCGAGCGGCCGTTTTTGATAGACCGCGTCTGTTTTGGCGGGAGTCTGACGAATTTGAATTTCAAGGAGACGGGTTCCGCTCGGCCGAGGGTTGCGATCACCGCGAAGAGTGGACGTAGGCTGTGGTATTTTGGGAAAGTTGATGGTTCGGTCCGCCCTTTGAGGTAGTCTCCTGTGGGAGACTTTCATCTGGTATCAGTGTTCCATACCTGAATCTTGGGCTTATCCTGATTATCTAATTTTCATGTTAAGCTTAAGCATTTACAATGGCTTAAAAAACCCACATCTTGACGATAAATAAAAAAATCTTTACTGATAAATCTTGCTTGTATTTTTATATTCCTTTCCACTAGGGATTCCAATCCCGGGATCCTGAACAATTTTCGATATGATTGATATCCCAAAATGTTACTACTAATTAAAAGCAACTAATTATTATGGAGAATAAAATTGGAACAAGAATGTAACTTTAAATAATGAATCAGTGTTGCCAACCATACTATAATATATTTATTTGATGAATTAGTGCAAGGTATGTACGTCAAGTTGGACTGCCCACTTTTGAAATTCAAAATTTTGAAATAGCGAGTCGTTAGTGCTGTGTTAGTGCTGGTTAGTGCTGCAATATAATCGTTAGTGCTGTTATATTAAAAAAGTTATAGGCAATTCAATGTGGGCAGTCCAACTTGACGTCAAGTTGGACTGCCCACTTTGTAAAAACAAATAAAATTCAAAATCCAAAATAGCCAAACGTTAGTGCTACATTAGTATTGGTTAGTGCCGCAAAAATTATTGTTATTGCCATTAAATTGCAAAAGTTATGGGCAAATCAAATTATAAAAAACGTCAAGTTGGACTGCCCACTTTTTAAAAACAAATAAAATTCCAAATCCAAAATAGCCAATCGTTAGTGCTACGTTAGTGTTAGTTAGTGCTGTAAAAATTATCGTGATTGCCATTAAATTAAAAAAGTTATGGGCAAATCAAATTATGACAAGCGTCTAGTTGGAGTGCCCACTTTTCAAAAACAAATAAAATCCAAAATAGCCAATCGTTAGTGCTACATTAGTTTTGGTTAGTGTTGCAAAAATTATTGTTATTGCCATTAAATTGCAAAAGTTATGGGCAAATCAAATTATAAAAAACGTCAAGTTGGACTGCCCACTTTTTAAAAACAAATAAAATTCCAAATCCAAAATAGCCAATCGTTAGTGCTACGTTAGTGTTAGTTAGTGCTGTAAAAATTATCGTGATTGCCATTAAATTAAAAAAGTTATGGGCAAATCAAATTATGACAAGCGTCTAGTTGGAGTGCCCACTTTTCAAAAACAAATAAAATCCAAAATAGCCAATCGTTAGTGCTACATTAGTTTTGGTTAGTGTTGCAAAAATTATTGTTATTGCCATTAAATTGCAAAAGTTATGGGCAAATCAAATTATAAAAAACGTCAAGTTGGACTGCTCACTTTTTAAAAACGAATAAAATTCAAAATCCAAAATAGCCAATCGTTAGTGCTACGTTAGTGTTAGTTAAAGCTGTAAAAATTATCGTAATTGCCATTAAATTAAAAAAGTTATGGGCAAATCAAATTATGACAAGCGTCTAGTTGGAGAGCCCACTTTTGAAAAACAAATAAAATTCAAAATCCAAAATAACCAATCCTTAGTGCTACATTAGTATTGGTTAGTGCTGCAAAAATTACCGTTATTTCCATTAAATTACAAAAGTTATGAGCAAATCATTTAGGTACCTACTAAAGTGAAGTTTTTATGTACTTACAGGTAAGGACCTAGCTCAATTGTTAGAGTGAAAGAAAAAATAGATTAGAATAGATAGGTACACATTTTAGCCTGATTTCCGAAGCTGATGTTATTGAAACGTTTAACTACCTGGAAGGATCATTAGATTAAGCGTTTTCACCGGAAAATATATACCTATGGAAGGATACGATTACCTAGAAGAATAAAGGTAGGTAATGTAGAAATTTAGAATTAACCCTGAAAATAACACAACATTCATAATTGAAGCCTGAAAATAATACAAGATAATGTAAAGTTTTATGCGCGAATATAAGTAGGTGTGCACGGGCAACAGTGGATTGTATGGGACGAAGGGATGGTGTTTTGTTTGAAGCCAGCGAAGGCAGGTAGCAAAGGATTGTGTCCATGGCCTTTTCCGTTATTGCAGACTGCAAACACTGTTGCCAAAGATAGACATGTTCGGATACAGAATATATTGCCGATTATACAATTAATAATCGGCAGCACTAAATGGTACTAGTGTATTTATATTTTGTATACTTACCTACTTTCGTGTGTTTAAATGGTACAATCAAGTTTCTCCGTAATGACATGCTAAAATAGGTAATTTGAAATAGGTAATGTTTTCACAGGAGTTTAGCAAGATTTTTTAGCGCCCGTTGCATTAACCAAACATATTACATGGTACTTCATATACCTACCTACAACTGTTGTAGGTATGCGAACTTGTGCCTAAATAAAACGAATCATAATAATATAACATAGATACTTTTATTTAAGATAACTTTTATAACTACCTACAAGCGGTTAAATACTGTCACTTATTATTATGACAGCACTTGATATAATATAACTGCATACCTATTTTAATGTTTTCACGGAATCTTTATAAGTTTGGCCTCCAATAAATACAGAGTTTATATTTTAACTACCTAGCCTATTCATTCCTATACGGCAAAAAAATATGCCAAGAAATAACACCGCATAGTTTCGATTTTGTATGGCGAAGTTCAGCTTTGGCCGGGTTAAATTATACCTAGCCCAGTGTTGCTAACCGTACTATAATTATAGTATTTGTACTATACTTTTGGTCCGCGTGTTTACGTTATTATATACATACATTTTAATACAGTTTTGTAGAAATATTATTGAGAATGACTAAATATTCACAGTGTAATTAATTATTAATAACAAAAAAAAATAATCAATTAAAATTGCTACTGAGGCCAAAGAAGTTATAACATTAACGAAGATAGTATATTATAACAATGATAAAATCAAGATAAACATGAATACAATATAGACAGGTAGATCTAAGTATTCCATAATTATTATCAAAATCCAAAAATAATCAACAAAACGTCCAGTAGGTACATAATATATAGTTGGCAAATCGATGTTATTAAATTAGAAAAAAAATAATAAAATTAAAATAATTGAGCTGAGTACAAAAAGGGCATTTGTCAAACAACATGATTTTCCAGGAGAATTGTAAGTTTTTAGATAATATGGATTGATCTAAAAATATAAAAATAGTTTGAAAGCTTAAAATACACTTTAAATGTATGCATATATTTTTGTGTTACACTTCACCTTAAGAAACTTAAAAATACAAAAAATAATAGTATGTGGCAACTATAAAGATTCATTAAATAAAATTAAAAATTACATTGCCACGTACATTAATAAACGTGAAATAACAGTTAGGGAATTTGAAATTAGTTTGATTTAGTATTCTCCGTTATTTTTTTCTGAGAAACAAGAAACCTATTGGTACCTAATTATATTTTTAACAGATGACAATGTGTACTATATTTTTACCCTAAATACTATAATTTTGGAGGTCCTGTACTATAATTCCACTTTGAAAAGATGGCAACACTGACCGAGCCTTGAAAAAGAAAGAACATACAAGTTCAGTTGTCCTGCAGCGACGAACGTTGAACCTCTTTCCGCCTCTTAAGCTTTGTTCGGACTGTTCCAGTGATTTAGTCGAGTAGCGAGTGATTTTGTAAATAAACGTGTCTGAACAGACAAATTTAGTCGGTAGTTTAGTAAAATCGTTTTTCATAATTTTTGTGTTAAGCATTTGTTTTTTTTTATTAATTTTGTTTTTGTATAAAAAAAAATTTCAATATGCCGAGACAGGCAGCAGTTTGTGACGATGAACTAATGAAGTGTCTTGAAAAATTCAAAAACGAAATTGTTGAAGATGTTCGGAAAGTGCCTGTTCCAAAAAATGAAGTTTATTTAAGAATGTCCAAGGAATTGAACTTTAAATTGTCTACAAAAGCTTTATATAATTTGTTGAGAAAAAATAGCTGTGCATTATTTGTTCAATTGGGAGGTCAGTACAGTGAACATGTTTCCACAAAACGGTTGTGCCCAATCGAAGACAGCTCTGATTCAGATTCTGAATCATTAAAATTTGAATTAAAATTATCATCGGATGTGTGGGAGCTGATCAAACCCAATAAAATTTTTGCTATAAGGAATGAACCCAATCGTCCAAATTTAAAATTTCGAACGCGTACTGTACCACCAAAAGGAGTTTGGACGCACGTTCTCAACGACGAAATTTACAAACAAAATAAAACTAATTGTATATGGGTATTTCGAACAGGTGCTTTTCGTTTTCTTTGCGAAGCAAAATGCAAAGAATGTGGTGCGTATTTAAAATGTGTAATAAAAGAAAACAATAAGAACTATGATGGTGACAAAATAATTTCATGTGTAATCACTGGTTACGATGTAAATTTTAAACATACACAACAATCAAAAAGGCATTTATCTGGAATTAAAAGGATTGAAGCGGCGAAAGAATTGACTCATCAATCAGCAGTTGTGTATAAAAGACAGTTGGCGAACAATACAATGGCTTATGGTGATTTGGAACCCCCAACATTACACCCGGAACATATTTACCGTCAAGTAAGATATGAACTAGCTACTGACAATCAACTGCACAGCAATGTGATTCTATCAATCTGGCAAATGAAACACACATTGCCATTCTTAGGTGCCATCCATAATTGTGGACTTGATCCATTTTTTGTCCACTATTGGACAATATCACAAATGGACTTTTATAAACAATATAAAAAAAAAAACTGGTCTGTACTATCACTGGATGCAACAGGGAGTCTTGTAAAAGCGATGGAACCCCAACCAAAGCCAATTGGTTACACGAGGGCAAAACGCATATTTTTATATGTAGGTGTGTTAAAAGTTAATAATATTAGCGGTACCCCTGTAATCCAAATGATCTCACAAGCACACGACACACTTTCCATTACTTTTTGGTTAGAGCAATGGATTAAATCGGGCGCTGCAATACCGGATGAGATTAGACTCGATGCATCTTCCGCGCTAATAAATTCAGTAATCAATTGCTTTACCGACTGTAATGATATTAAAGAATACATCAAAAAAAGTATAAGATATCTGTCGAATAAACAATGTGAGAGGCCAAGATGTTTCATCCGAATTGATAGGAATCATTTTATATCTTCTGTTACAAAATGGAGATGTTTTTCAGAGATAGACAAAAGATTAAAGAAATTTTACTGTCACTGTATTGGGTTATTGGTCGACGAAACATCCATAGAAAATATAAAATCTATAATAAAAAACATTGTATTCGTTGCATTATCTACCCATGAAAATATTCAAACTGATTCAGCTAAAAAATTCCTTATATCATATGTGGCGAATGGAATTTGTAACAATTTATTACAGTATGAGGAAGACAGTCATACTGATAGTGATGATAATGATGATACTGTTAATTTTGTAAATATAGACGATAATGAATGCGAATGGTTTGAAGAATATGTGAATAATGTGAAAAGTGATATGAATAATATCGATAATAACCAGGATAATTTATATTGGCTTCCTGGCCTGGAAAAGCCATTAAAGAGCATTTGTTCTAAAATGCCGTTATGGACAGGCATCATGATACCGCTAATTAATGGCAGTAGTTGCGATCTTTCCTGCACTACCTCGAATGTGGAGAGTTATTTTAAGGATTTAAAAAAATTGACATTAAAAAATGAAAATTTGCCTATCAGGGCAGATTTGTTTTTAAGCAAACATTTATTTTCTCTGGAAGGTCAGTTGAAAATTACGTCTTCGAAATATCACACTGCTCTCGGAAGTGAAAAAAATTTTGATGATCTTCCAAAAGAAATAAGTGATGATGATTTTCCAGAAGAATCTATTTTTTCGCAAAGACCACGACCGGAAGAAAATTGGCGAGGGCAAAATGTTGTGAAACGACGAAATCGGCAATCATATTTCAATATACAACCGGATTGGAGTTCCGATACTGCAGATGTTATATCGGTGAAGCCAATTAATATTTTAAAAAACGGACATTTATTGCCAGCCATTTCATTTAAATCTAATTTAATAGCATTAGAAAATACGTGTGCCTTCGACGCAGTTGTTCATGCACTCGTGATAACTTATTTAGATGCAGAAAATTTTAATAAAAGTGTTGTGGATTCAATGAGAACTTCTAAATTAAGTGAATTAGTATACTGTGTTAGTGGAAAACAAGTAGTGTCACAAAAATACAAATTAAGGGCAGAAATTTTGGATTCCATTTTCAGTCCCTATCATTTTAGCAAAAACTTGAAAAAAATTAAATGTGATTGTAATGTGTCTCTAATAGTTGAGAAAGTAGTGAGGCTAACATTTCCATCGTTACAAAGATCTGACAAATGTTCTAAACTTAATTGTGATGATCGGATTCACATGATTGCATTTGTTCCACTCGACTACAATATTTTAACAATTTTTGGTATAAGTAGCTTGCAAGAAGCTATAGTGTTGTCGGATGAACGAAAGTGTAATAATATATTTAATTCTAAACATTGTGATGGTAAAATAACATCAATTTTTTCATGTAGTTCCGATCTTATATTCTTTGAAATATTTGGTATCAATGCTCAAGATGCAGACAATAACTACCGAGTAACTATATCCGATATACCTCTAACTTTAAGTATACTTAATAAACAATTTAAATTAAAAGCATTGATTGATTTTATTCCACCATCGCATAAAGACTGTAGTGGTCATTACGTAACCCATGTACATCGGTCTTCAGGTCAGTGGGAATCAATCGATGACCTTCAAAACAAAATCAAACTAATTTCAAATTCCGTAACTGTTATTCCACATTTATTAATGTACGTGACAATGTAATTTTTAATTTTATTTATAAATCTTCCTAGTTACCACATACTATTTTTCTTGTATTTTTAAGTTTCTTAAGGTGAAGTGTAACACAAAAATATATGCATATATTTATAGTGTTTTTAAAGCTTTCAAACTATTTTTATATTTTTTGATCAATCCATATTATCTAAAAACTTACAATTCTCTTGGAAAATCGTGTTGTTTGACAAATGCCCTTTTTGTACTTAGCTCAATTATTTTAATTTTATAATTTTTTTTCTAATTTCATAACATCGATTTGCCAACTATATATCATGTACCTAGTGGACGTTTTGTTGATTATTTTTGGATTTTGATAATAATTTATTATTGAATATTTAGTTCTACCTGTCCATATTGTATTCATGTTTATCTTGATTTTATCATTGTTATAATGTACTAATAACTTCTTTGGCCTCAGTAGCAATTTTTAATTGATTTGTTTTTTTTTTATTTTGTTAGTAATAATTAATTATACCGTGAATATTTAGGTAGTCATTCTCAATAATATTTCTACAAACTGTATTAAAATGCCTGTTTATAATTACCTTTATTACTTGTTTATATCCATTAAAAATTTGATAAAATAACATTTTATTGTTTTATTATTGATTAGATGAATTTAAATAAATAAAATATTTAAATGAATAGTTGATGAATGAACGTGGTAGTAAAGAGAATCTGGATGTTTCAATGCCCTTATTCATTTAAGGGGGAGGCATGCCAGCAGAGAACCTAGCGGAAAAATACGAAGCTTGCAATTTGAGATGTTTTTTTGATAATTTACAAAAGTATCTGAAAACATTACAAAGATTTTTTTTTTAATGTAAAGAAGATAAACTTACAATTGTAACATAATACATTATATTTTATGGTCATATTTGTTATTAAAATTTAGTTTATTAAGTTTTCAATTTTTCGTCGTTTAGATTTTTGACTAATTCATCGTTTTAATATTTTTTATATTTATTTTATAAAAAATAAACTAATTTTTATTAATAATAATTTTTATTAGTAAATAATAAGATCTGACCCCGCAACGAATTCAAATTTTTCTACATTTTTTTACAATTGTAAGTTTATCTTTAAATTAAAAAAAAAATCTTTTTAATGTTTTCAGATACATATTTATTAATTAATACAGTTAAGATTCTAAATTATCAAAAAAAAATCTCAAATTGCAAGCTTCGTATTTTTCCGCTAGGTTCTCTGCTGACATGCCTCTCCCCCTTAAGTACCTCTTCCGGTTGTAAATTCTTAGCGGCGAATTCAAAAATTTTTGAATTTTGGACTTTTTTGATGAACTTTTTTTCTAGGCTCGCCAAATTTTTTTTCTATTATGAAAGTATAGAACTTTGCACCAATTTTTAATACGGAAATTACGAAATTTTAGTAAGTAGATACTTTTAGCGTATTTTTTAAGATCGAACGCAAACCTTTAAGATAAGAATACTTACATTTTTTCCGATATTCAAAATTATAGTATTTTGGACGTACTATACCTTTTTCATATCGTACATAGTACGCGGCCCAAAATTATATTACAAATACTATAATTATTATAGTATTTGTACAATAATTTTGGTCCGCGTACTATGTACGATATAAACCAGGTATATATAGTACGCCCAAAATACTATAATTTTGAATATCGGAAAAAATATGTAAAAAGTACTAAAATTTCGATATTTTCATTCGATAAATTGGTGAAAAGTACTATAATTTCGCAATATAAGAAGATTTTGAGTACTTGGAAAAAAATTGCTCGAAAAACGTAAAAAAACCCTTGACTGGTTTAAAATGAAATTTCTTGAATTCTTCGGTAAGCATTTTTGGTCGGAAGAGGTACCTAAATGAAAAGGGGTCTCGGAGTTTCTCAAATTCTCCGTTATTTTTTTCTGAGAAACTAAAAACCTATACCATGGTTTCCCAAACTATGGGTCGCGAGCGAATATTGAGTGGGCCCTCGCCACTGTATACATGAATTAAAAAATAGGAAGTGATAAATTTGATATTTCATTCAGCTATTTATAATTCCTAAAAATTGAAATAAACTTAAGTTACGGAAATTATTGTCCTATACATTTTCAACACTATGACAACGCGTACTATATTTTTTTACGCGTACTATATTAGTTCTCTGAACTATAATTCCACTTTGAAAAGATGGCAACACTGACGGTTGGTAACACTGGACTAGGTATAAAATTTAACCCGGCCAAAGCAGAATGAAAGGAATGAATAGGCTAGGTAGTTAAAATATAAACTCTGTATTTAAAGATTCCGTGAAAACATTAAAATAGGTACGCAGTTATATATCAAGTGCTGTCATAATAATAAGTGACAGTATTTAACCGCTTGTAGGTAGTTATAAAAGTTATGTTAAGTAAAAGTATCTATGTTATATTATTATGATTCGTTTTATTTAAGCACAAGTTCACATACCTACAACAGTTGTAGGTAGGTATATGAAGTACCATGTAATATGTTTGGTTAATGCAACGGGCGCTAAAAAATCTTGCTAAACTCCTGTGAAAACATTACCTATTTTAGCATGTCATTACGGAGAAACTTGATTGTATCATTTAAACACACGAAAGTAGGTAAGTATACAAAATATAAATACACTATTACCATTTTGTGCTGTCGATTATTAATTGTATAATCGGCAATATATTCTGTACCTATCCGAACATGTCTATCTTTGGCAACAGTGTCTGCAGTCTGCAATAACGGATTTTCGGAAAAGGCACCGGACACAATCCTTTGCTACCTGCCTTCGCTGGCTTCAAACAAAACACCATCCCTTCGCCTCATACAATCCACTGTTGCCCGTGCACACCTACTTGTATTCGCGCATAAAACTTTACATTATCTTGTATTATTTTCAGGCTTCAATTATGAACTAAAATCATTGAGTTTACCTGCGGAAATCAGGCTAATAATGTGTACCTATCCATTCGAATCTCTTTTTTCTTTCACTCTAACAATTGCGCTAGGTACCTACTTACCTGTAAGTACATAAAAACTTCACTTTAGTAGGTGCATAAATGATTTTCTCATAACTTTTGTAATTGAATGGAAATGACGGTAATTTTTACGGCACTAACCAATACTAATGTAGCACTAAGGATTCGCTATTTTGAATTTTATTTGTTTTTCAAAAGTGGGCTCCCCAACTAGACGCTTGTCATAATTTGATTTGCCCATAACTTTTTTAATTTAATGGCAATTACGATAATTTTTACAGCTTTAACTAACACTAACGTAGCACTAACGATTGGCTATTTTGGATTTGGAATTTTATTCGTTTTTAAAAAGTGGGCAGTCCAACTTGACGTTTTTTATAATTTGATTTGTCCATAACTTTTGCAATTTAATGGCAATAACGATAATTTTTGCAGCACTAACCAATACTAATGTAGCACTAACGATTGGTTATTTTGGATTTTGAATTTTATTTGTTTTTCAAAAGTGGGCACTCCAACTAGACGCTTGTCATAATTTGATTTGCCCATAACTTTTTTAATTTAATGGCAATTACGATAATTTTTACAGCTTTAACTAACACTAACGTAGCACTAACGATTGGCTATTTTGGATTTGGAATTTTATTCGTTTTTAAAAAGTGGGCAGTCCAACTTGACGTTTTTTATAATTTGATTTGTCCATAACTTTTGCAATTTAATGGCAATAACGATAATTTTTGCAGCACTAACCAATACTAATGTAGCACTAACGATTGGTTATTTTGGATTTTGAATTTTATTTGTTTTTCAAAAGTGGGCACTCCAACTAGACGCTTGTCATAATTTGATTTGCCCATAACTTTTTTAATTTAATGGCAATTACGATAATTTTTACAGCTTTAACTAACACTAACGTAGCACTAACGATTGGCTATTTTGGATTTGGAATTTTATTCGTTTTTAAAAAGTGGGCAGTCCAACTTGACGTTTTTTATAATTTGATTTGTCCATAACTTTTGCAATTTAATGGCAATAACGATAATTTTTGCAGCACTAACCAATACTAATGTAGCACTAACGATTGGTTATTTTGGATTTTGAATTTTATTTGTTTTTCAAAAGTGGGCACTCCAACTAGACGCTTGTCATAATTTGATTTGCCCATAACTTTTTTAATTTAATGGCAATTACGATAATTTTTACAGCTTTAACTAACACTAACGTAGCACTAACGATTGGCTATTTTGGATTTGGAATTTTATTCGTTTTTAAAAAGTGGGCAGTCCAACTTGACGTTTTTTATAATTTGATTTGTCCATAACTTTTGCAATTTAATGGCAATAACGATAATTTTTGCAGCACTAACCAATACTAATGTAGCACTAACGATTGGCTATTTTGGATTTTGAATTTTATTTGTTTTTACAAAGTGGGCAGTCCAACTTGACGTCAAGTTGGACTGCCCACATTGAATTGCCTATAACTTTTTTAATATAACAGCACTAACGATGATATTGCAGCACTAACCAGCACTAACGCAGCACTAACGACTGGCTATTTCAAAATTTTGAATTTCAAAAGTGGGCAGTCCAACTTGACGCACTTGAAACACCTTTATTTTCAACATGTCAACTGTACTATATTTTTGGAGGCTTTACTATAATTATTCCACTTTTAACACATTGATCGCCAACTAGTTTTACATAAAATAGTTAAAAAATGATTATTTGTCTAACGTATTATTTGATAGGTAATGAAAGAATATAATGTTTTTTTTCATTTTGATGATTTTTTTACGTAAATATTGGTTTTTATGATGTGCCGGCCACATGTGTCCGTCGCGGCGCCAACAAGTTAATTTATTCTATTGCGCCGGGCCGGCCACTTCGCCGGTCACCTGTCCATATGTGTTGAGAGCATGGTGCCATTCCGCGGTCGAATTATATTTAGATTTAGATAGTATAATAAACAGAAAAGGCACAAATACGGAATAAAAGTTTTCAAAGTGGGTAGCATAATATCTGGATACACATAAACTGGAAATATACGTATACATACCTTATAATCATTTATTTTATTCCATTTTTTTATTATTTACATATTTTTTATAACTTACATTTTATAATCTATTTAATTTTTATTTTTATATCAACAAAAACATATTTACAATTTAAAAGGAAAACTTTTTTTTTCATTATGTACATTCTTTACATTAGTGAGCCTATATTTTGTGACTGGGAAGACATATTTTCAGGCCAAGTGGCAGTAATATACAGAAGGGCCATGCCGGTCACCGCTTATCGAAAAATGCACTGCGCGCGTGCCCGCCGGCGCTGTAGAACAACTCTAAGGGAGGTCTTCTTTGCCGGTCACCGGTGACCCCCATGGCCCCCTGAACGTAATCCAATGCCGGTCACCGGTGACCCCCATGGCGATCAACGTGTTAAATGATGGCCACTGATATGAAGTAAACTTAAGTTTGATTTGTGTTGAGAATTCATTTTATTTTTTTACATAAGTTAAAAATGGGGAAGTTTGGAAAAATGATGCTTGACAATAACGAAGTGATTTCACCAGGGAACTGAAATACACAACGGTTAAGGTGATGGCAGGTAGCCGACTGAGTAAGGAAAATCTGGGTTAAACTTACACACGTGTTAGGAATATGTTTTATATTGAATACTAAAAACTGCTCTCGGTTTATGCATTTATGCTCATTTAATTTTGGTGTATTACACACTATTCCACGTGCATAATGCATGCTTCATTTTTGTAGGACACATTCAAAAGCCTGCTTCACCATGCAGCGTATTGAATATTACCTATCGGTATTCTATTTATTATCTGTTCTGTGGATTTCACCATGATGTTTTACAACAGTTTCACATTTGGCTGACTAATTAGATTTATGAAGCAGAATGTCAAGCCATGATTTACTTATTTTAAATCTCCCTAACCATTCACTACGTCTTTACTATCAGAAATGGCAATCTCATAATAATATCATTGCTCTGCAGGTAATATTGCATTAGCGACCATTTTGCTGAAATGTATGTTTTGATGCCATTCAATTCTATATCCACGTATGTGCATTCACAGAATGCTGGATATTTGTTTTTATAGGCATTTTTTTTTTTGCAATGCAACAGCGAATGTGTTTAGCAACCATAATAGTAGTTTGTTCTGACAATACCCACCGCGCTGGTTGGAAGCGTCGCCGCTCGATGTCCCTTTCCCATGCGAATCAAGCAGTCAAATATAATTTTTTGTGGATTACACATAAAAACAACATGATTTATCTCTAAAAATCATATTCATGGCATTACGATACAATGTAACTGACAGTAATGATATATAAGGAAATACAATTATTCAAAAATCAGTCGGATGATAACTCATCGCCCAAAAAAGTTTATTCAGCCTCCAATCATTCCCATAAATGTCAGACGGTACGTTAAAGATTAACGGCCCACGTAGGTCAAAATGGAGATATGATATTTTCAGAGCTTGCCTGGACATTCCTTAAGGCTATACCTCAGCTGAGGCATGGTCTAAAAGATCATGACTAGGTGATGCGCGGAATGCGGGTCGCGGGTGCAAATGACGGAAGCCGAACGAAATATAATTTGTCATAAAAGTTCAACATGCGTCCTTTTTATGTTATGTTTATTATTATATTCGTAATAATAATAGTATATTCATTGACATGTTTTCTTTTTTAAGCACATACGTAGAGTTTTTAGTCATCTTTAGACGATTTAAGAATATATTAAGAATATTATTAATATTAAAACGAATCGACGTGCAGACGCCTCGACTATCGCTCTCCGAATGACAATGCGGTGTCGCGCACCTAATTTGTAGCCCCTTGCAGGGTGCTCCGATAAGGAGTAGTGCCGACCCAATCGTACGGTCTGATCCTGATAGTCAATCTGCCACTGGTTATATGATTACGACCCTCGACAAAGCAGAGCAGTGTATAAATATATGTAGAAGTCCCGCAGTTTACTTTGAGGGGTCCCACCACCTCTCAGGGTAAACTGTGGATGATGTAAGTCGGTCATGAGGACCAAGAAGAGTGATGGTAAGAATATATATAGCGGTGACATAATAGTAACCTAAATTCTAGTATGAAAAATAAACATATAACTTGGTAATTAAATTCGATTAAATAAGATGTCAATAATGTATTTCTATAATAGTGATAGGTATTTTGATGTTAAATAAATAGGTGATAGGTATATAGATGATAAGAATAGAATAATCATGTATTGGACTTCGATAATGTAATATGAAATAATGTCCAATGTAATTGCAATGATTAGATGGTATCAGTGTGTAGAATATAGACGGGCGTTAATGTATATAGAATCATAATGATAAGCTTAACGTAATAATAAAATAATCTGAACCCTAGGATAATTCGAGACGTCGATTATATGTAATTTTGTACCAATAAAATCAGCCGAAAATCTATCTGAGTCCAAGCCCCATACAAAGCATCAAGAATCTAAACTTTATTCTCCTACTCAGTTTTCCCGATTTTCATTTCATCAGTTTCATACTAAATTCTCATACATGTGGGAGGCCGGGGGGGGAGGCAAGACCAGCGCCTATCGTTCCGCGGCCCAATTCACGGCCGCTCGGTATCCTGGCAATTGTCTCCCTCGCACTTATGGACCAATTCCCTATCTACGATTATCAAAGCAGCGAGATTTTCATACAATACGATAGCTCGAGTTCCACGCATCCGATCAAATTGGAATTTGTAATGACGTGACCGTCTCCGGATCGCGGTGGACTGAGTTATACCATAGCCCGCGTAACTAGAAAGGGTTGCGAAATATCCAACCATATATGGCTCAGGACTAAGATTAATTTTCGCTCAGTAAATATAAGTTAATTAGAAATAACGAATATACATGTACTTAGCTAAGATGGTCTAATAATTAAATAAATTTATTTTTCATTGCTACCGTATACGGTGCGCACAGGCGGCACTCTTGAAGGTACAAACTTGTGACTCGCGCTGCTCAGCCATGACGGGACTTACTTCACGAGAGTTTTTGAAGACGAAAATTTTGATACCACATACACCCTCGTACGTGAAGTTTTCGCGTGGTTAATGGAAATACTAGAAAACAATGCTTTTAGAATTTACAGTTGTTGTTTGAACAAGTACTGCGTAACGAGTTCGCAGCGAGAAGCAATGGCGGCCTCTAGATACCCATCGTGCGCGGCCACCGGATACAAAAGCATTGAAAGGGTTTGGGGCGCGAGATTTTGCGCGACGGTCAATAAAACGCGAATTTTATAATGAAACCGTTATGCAATTAGGCATTTTATTATTCAAAAAATGGGTACGATTACCACATTTGAAGATAATTCTAAAGATACTGATTGTACGTCAAGTTGGACTGCCCCTTAGACTATAGATACATATAGACGCCACCCGTTGCATTGCTAAATGAAGCCGCGTGCCTTGCGTTTGGTTTGTGAGCGATCGAACGCATTCGTCTACAAATGTTCGAGACCATAGACCATTTCGCTAGTGCTCGCCCAAAGTGCTCGCACTAGACGCTCAGAATTAAAATATAATTTTCTATTTTTTTACGTTATATAGTATTTTTAAGCGGTCAAAATGTAACCATTAGATAAAGATATCCATAATTTAAGTTATTTTAAAGAAACACTAGGTCACTGATATTAAAATATATAATAAAATACAAATAAATTATCACGAACATGTATCAACTTACTTATGAAACGTAATACCATCTTCTTGCTTATCAGTACGGCTACCACATTTTAAGACAACACACAGAATCATCTTTTCTACTTAATTAACCAAAATATTTACCACTGACTTTATGTTTAACACTAAAAATATCAATTTTAGCAACACGAGCTCGCAAGTTATCGACGCTATGTGAAGCGTTTCGCCCCGATTTGATGGCGATACTTTTGGAAACTGGCTTGTAGCTAGTAGACCTTTTATCTTACTCTAGCGCGTGTCGCAGAAATTGTAAGGGTGCCGAATACTTTCTCACTCGCACTCATGCATCGTTTTTGTTCAGGCCTTGGACTGCCCACTTTTGAAATTCAAAATTTCGAAATAGCCAGTCGTTAGTGCTGCAATATTATCGTTAGTGCTGTTATATTTAAAAAGCTATAGGTAATTCAATGTGGGCAGTGCAAATTGACGTCAAGTTGGACTGCCCACTTCTTAAAAACAAATATAATTCAAAATCCAAAATAGCCAATCGTTAGTGCTACATAGTATTGGTTAGTGCGGCAAAAATTATCATTATTGCCATTAAATTACAAAAGTTATGGGCAAATGACATTATGATAAGCGTCTAGTTGGAGTGCCCACTTTTGAAAAACGAATAAAATTCTAAATCCAAAATAGCCAATCGTTAGTGCCACTCTTCTGCAACATCTTCTTGGCTATGCGTCTTGGCGCTGTTGTCGACTAAATGGGAGGAGCTTGTTAGTTTATAATGGAAAAATGGGAGGAGCATGTTAGTTCACAGTTTTAACACGTAGCCAAGAAGATGTTGCTGATGAGTACATTAGTATTGGTTAGTACCGCACATGGATGTACTGAAATATGACTATATTCTAAAACATTAGATCGAGAGATTTAAAAGAATACTATTTTATGTAATAAAAATACTTTATGCAGTCATCAAATGGTTAAAATAAATATAAAGGATACTTCAAAATTATATAAATAGATTATCTACAACGTTTAAAGAATGTCCAGGTTTATGCTCTGAAAATACCATAAAACTCCATTTTGACCTACGTGGCGCACGTGGGCCGGGAGTCTTAAATCAATGAGCATTGCAAACTTACAAATTAAAATAATTGCTGAATAAGACTATCAGGAGAAAACTTACGTTGTGTTTGGGTGGACTATTGCACCACACACCCCAGGGATCTAATATTTCTCATAGAATCTGATGAAAATTAAAATAGCCTATTTGACAGCAGGTACTAAAGGCTATACTTCAGCTGAGGCATGATCTAAAAAGATTGTGACTACGAGACGCGCAGATTATGCAAACGACACCTGCAGAACAAAACATAATTTGTCATAAAAATTCAACATGCGTCCATTTAATGTTATGTTTATTGTTATATTAGTCATAATAATAATATATTCATTGACATGTTTTCTTTTTCAAGTAAATGCGTAATGTTTTTTAGTCATCTACACGATTTAAGAATATATTCCTCCGACGCCATCACGAAACAAATTGACGTGTTCACAGCTCGACTATCGCTCTCCGATTGGCAAAGTGTCCGAAATTTCATCCCACCTATTGTTGAAAATTATTTACGTTGCTTATGAAAAGGCATTTGATTCTATAAAAAAAACTTCAATCATAGACGCTTTATACAACCAAGGAATATCTAAGCTCTATATAAACATCCTGAATAACATATTGTCACCTCCGAAAGGGGGGGGGCTGGTAGGGCAGAGTAGGTAGTAATAATTAATACCCAACAAACAATTCACAATTATTATATCTCTGAAAAATGACAAAAACAGCCTCTGGCATATGTACCTGGCTTGTAAGTAGGTACCTCAGGTCTCATATTTCAGACCTTTTCTAGGTACAAGCTTTGGAAAGGGGCTGTGAATTTCTTGGAATTATTACTACCTTCTGCATTTCTTTGCTTGTTAGCTACATATTTTGAAATATTTGAACTAGGTACAAATACCTACATATTTTTTCAAAGTAATCTCAAATCAGATATTCTAGGTGCTAGGTACGAGGGTGGGTCAATAAGTCCTTAGAAAAGCCGACAGGTGGCGCGACTAGTACTGCAAGCGGTTTGTTTTCATGCAGCGGCACTACCGATTCAGTATGCTGCGAAGTTTCAATCAGATTGGTCGGGTTGTTGTGTGTTTCTCGTACACAAATTTGCTTGTGGAAAATGGAAAAATGGAAAATGGAGAAAATTGAGTTTAGAGTTGTTATTAAACATTTTAATATAAAAGGGTTAACAGCAAAGGAAATAAAAAATGAGTTGGATTTAGTTCACGGCATATCTGCTCCTTCACTTGCAACTATTTATAACTGGTTAAATGAATTTAAACGTGGTCGTACATCAACAAAGGATGAACCACGCTCAGGACGTCCTGTAGAGGTGACTACACCAGAAATGATCAATAAAATCCACGATATGGTATTAAGTGACCGAAGATTAAAGTTCAGTGAGATAATTGAGGTTACAGGGATCTCAAAAGGTAGCGTCATTTCTATTTTCCATGACAAATTGGGCATGAAAAATATTTCTGCAAGATGGGTGCCGCGTTTGCTCACAGTCGACAATAAACGCAGTAGGGTGGTGGCCTCTAAAGCCCTGTTGTCGCTCATGCAACGCAATCCGGATGAATTTTTTCGTCGCTTTGTGACTGTAGATGAAACATGGATACACCACTATACTCCCGAGACGAAAGAACAGTCAAAGCAGTGGATTGCGAAGGCAAACCATGTCCAAAGAAGGCGAAAACCGTAAAATCAGCTGGTAAGGTTATGGCTACTGTATTTTGGGATGCACGTGAAATTATTTTCGTTGACTATTTGGAAAAAGGAAAAACAATAACAGGGGATTATTATGCATCTTTATTGGACCAGCTAAAAAACAAAATTGAAGAAAAACGGCCTCATTTAAACAGGAAAAAAATCCTCTTTCATCAGGACAATGCCCGTGTTCACACATGTTTACGATCAATGGCTAAAATTGAAGAATTGAAGTTCGAATTGGTCGACCACCCACCGTATTCGCCAGATTTAGCCCCCAGTGACTTTTTCCTTTTCCCAAACTTAAAAAAATGGCTAAGTGGACAACGTTTTTTTTCAAATGAAGAAGTCATCGATCGGACAAATGCTTATTTTGAGGACCTTCCGAAAACTTATTTTTCTGACGGTTTAAAAAAAATTGAGAAACGTCTAACCAAGTGTATTGAGCTCCAAGGAAATTATGTTGAGAAATAAAAAAAAAATACAAAAATAAAACCTGTTTTAATGCTTTTTTCTAAGGAATTATTGACCCACCCTCGTACATTGTATGGCTGGGAACTTTGCTTCCAATATTGGTCAGAATTGGATGAAATGTAGGTAATAATATTAAAAAAATGATATTAATAATTACTATTTGCTTACGGGCTAGAAATTTGCCTCGCAGTCGATCTGTTCATGTTTGCATGAATCAGCCCAATGATGATTCAGGCCTCATGGCCTTGGATCCTCTGAGGATGCCATGGTTTAGGCGGTATCAAGCGACCTCTCTGGGAAAGGCCCTGAACCGTAATTGGGCCGATTAAGATCGACCACGATACAAAGTTTTTAGCGTGTGTAACTGGACAATGCGGCGGCTTGATATGTGGGTGGTTGCAACTCCTGCGTTAAAGGATCGAAGCCCCTCCGAACCGTCGGTGGCCGGTCAAACTGGGAATACAGCACTTTGACGCCTCGCGGTCAGTGGTTCCACAGTTTTCCGGACCCACCGTAAGGATGCTGAGAGAGGAGGGCGTCGCGCCCAGCCTCTCTTAACGCCGGTCCGAAGATCGAACGACACTTCACCTAGATGCATACCACGCGACCACTTTTTGATTGCTTGCTTGCCATGCCTCCAGTTACACACACTGACAGGCAATTTTACATGAAAAAAAAACTATGCTAACACGTAATTACACAGGCTAAAGTTTTTTTTACACATGCTTAGGTTACTAAGTATAAACTGACGCTAAAATGTTGTATATTTAAACTGACTTTACACCACATTCAAACACAAACACTATTTGAAACTACCTAACCTATGACGCTATGCTACGGCTGGTTGAGGATGCTGCTAGGCTGCTCGCTTTGCTGCTGGAGGCTGCTTTTCTCTGCTGAAGAAGGCTGCTTGGCTCTTCCGAAGTGTGGTAGATGACGCGCCGGTGGCGTCGACTACGCACTTTGGTGTCCCGTGTCTGGGCCAGGGCTGATTCCAAGGCTCGCAGACAGTTGGAGCCAGGAACTTCCTCGACGTATGCGTCCGTGGGCCAGGGTCGACTGATGATACAGCTGGTTGGGGAAACATCGAGAGTCCTTGGTTTTGAAATGGTCTGGCGTGCTGTTATTCGGCAGCATCCTCGTGCGTGATTACTGATGATGCGCGATGAGTCGGCCGGCGATAGTTTCCCAACTGCGGTGGATCCATGACAGGCGGCATCTTGAAGGCTTGATGATTCTGCTTGCTTGCAAGTTGAGCGCCACCAGAGGTCGAGCCTCTGGACGCTGTACTGTTTCACACAATTCCACACGCTGCTCTTTCTTCCGGTTGTCAATCAATCGCTTCTCAGGGCTTGGATTCGGGCGAAAAATATTCCGCCTACCTCCTAATCGTAGACGATCACGATCAGAAGGCGTATGCCCCACGCCTTGGAGGCCATTGTCACCTCCGAAAGAGGGGGGGGGGTGATGGATGAGCGCTCTGGACCCCCCTGACGATGTAATGTCATTGTCAAGTCATGGTGGTATCGTCTGCTTCTTCTTTCGGGGACATGCTTATGTTGATTGACAACGCGGAAGTACAGGCGAAAACAGGGCGTTTATTGTTCGGAATATAAATACAGTAAAGTACAGCGTACAAAATATTAAAAAAAAAAAAAAAAATTTAAAATGGCGGTGACGCCGGCGAGCGCGGCGCCACAGCCGACGTCACGCTCCTCGAGAGTCCGAAACCCGAATGACCCCAATAGGGGCTGGTAGGGCAGAGTAGGTAGTAATAATACCCAACAAACAATTCACAATTATTATATCTCTGAAAAATGACAAAAACAGCCTCTGGCATATGTACCTGGCTTGTAAGTAGGTACCTCAGGTCTCATATTTCAGACCTTTTCTAGGTACAAGCTTTGGAAAGGGGCTGTGAATTTCTTGGAATTATTACTACCTTCTGCATTTCTTTGCTTGTTAGCTACATATTTTGAAATATTTGAACTAGGTACAAATACATATTTTTTCAAAGTAATCTCAAATCAGATATTCTAGGTGCTAGGTACATTGTATGGCTGGGAACTTTGCTTCCAATATTGGTCAAAATTGGATGAAATGTAGGTAATAATATTAAAAAAATGATATTAATAATTACTATTTGCTTACGGGCTAGAAATTTGCCTCGCAGTCGATCTGTTCATGTTTGCATGAATCAGCCCAATGATGATTCAAGCCTCATGGCCTTGGATCCTCTGAGGATGCCATGGTTTAGGCGGTATCAATATAATATACAGAGGTTGCTAACCAGATGAATTGGCGTAACGGGTTGGACATGTAGCATGGCGAATGGAACACCGCTGGACAAATGCCGCCATAATACAGTAGCCACTGTATTATGACGGCATTAGGGACACTAAACAACCACAAGGACGCCCCAAAACCTGTTGGATAGACGGAACGCACAGGGCTCGAAATGATCGAAGCGCCGTTCATAATATTCGTAAAATCGGTAAAATTATCGCTCTGCCTCGTGGAAAAAAATATTTGACCGCCTGAGCTAGCCAGGCCATATTATAATAGAAAATCTAATACACTTGTTTTTATGAAATACACATAAAATTTGATAATTATGTAAATATCATAGAAAACTGTCAAGAGCTCCAGTTCGTAAACTTTTCCATTTCAATCCCTGCGAAAGCATAAAGTTCAGTGGATGTACATGACAGCGAAGAACTAGGGACCGAGAAAAATGGAAGAAGCTAGGGGACGCCATTATCCAACAGTGGATCATGATGATGACTTAAAGCATAATAGCTAGCAATAAATCTTGAGTATTAGATTACGAGAAATCACTATGTGCCTTATTAAAGAAAACCCATTCTTCAAACAAATGGGTAGGTATTGATGGCAGCTGTCACTTTTTCAATTGCATTGCTCATCGCTCCAAGACTGAGGCCAATGTAGATTTCCTCCCCTCCCCAATGCCCTGCAAGTAGCTTCCGGTAGCCAAAAAATCATAGTATATTAATCTATGATCGTAGTGTAGCCTAAAATCTGGATTAAAATTTTATGTTGAATCACATCCAATCGGTACACACTGACGAATGAGATGGGGGAGCTACTGTTGAAAACCACCCAATCACGACTCGTAACTGGCAAATTCTGACATTCGAATGACGGTTTTCAATATGGCGTCCTATGATAGTTCGTAGTTGGTAGATATGCCATTGTCCGGATAAGTTTGTAGGTCTCTACTAACATTTTATTATTCGAATTTGACTTTGAAGTCCTTGAGATAGGGTTTGCTCTTTCTTCTTCGCGTGAGGTTATATTCTACTAATTTATTTTCATTTTTCTTGTCGTTGGTCATTCCTCCGTTTTTATTTACTGGTCATACCCGCGCGTCTATTTTTTATATATGGAGTTTGGGATCCTTTTGTCTTCATTAAGGATTTGACTTTCTTATTGTTTACATGTTACGTCTGACAGTTCATTCTAACTATCAAAAAAATTATCTTGGACGAACGTTAAGTGATCAGTGATTATGGCGCAACATCTGAATGACCGTGAGGAGGATATTCTAAAAGCAATGGACACCAGACGGCGAAGCAAAACTGCTACAGGAGGAAAATTTCAATGTACGAGCGTCGATTAAGATGCTGATGTTTGAGGTATCCTCGTTACGTACCTTATTTCAGCAGGGGGACCGGCAAGGAGTGGCACAACGCCCAAAAAACAATTCTTGGCGGCCCCTACGGTCGTAGAGCTAGGTCTAAATGACAAGTTGCGTCGGTGCGACCACTCGTCATCAGCTAACCATCTGACGGAGAGGACCATCGCGGCCCTCCAGAATGCGATGTTTTCCCAACGGGACAGCTTCTGAAAGGGTATGCAAGGGTTAGTGGATTGGGCAACCAATCCTCAAAACATCATAACAGCGATGAGCTGAGCCATTCAAACTAATTCACCATTACGAGGTTCCAGCCGTCTTACAAACAGAAGACTGGCTAGTAATAATAGATCTAAGCCAGGCGTACCTCCAGGTACCAATGGCTTCTCAACATCGTCGATTCGTTCGACTAGCCTACCAAGGGGAGCTCCTACAATTCACGTGTCTCCTGTTTGTGCTGCCAACCGCTCCGATTATGTTGGCATCCCTGACCAATTGGGTCGCCGAACACCTACGAAAGAATGGCTGAGAATATCCACTTATCTAGATGACTTCTTAGTAGCCAAACAATCCGAGAAACAGTCTCGGTTCAGGTGGAATACAGGATAACCTTCCTACAGTCTTTAGGGTGGTTAATAAATATTAAAAGATCCTGTCTGAACCCAAGCCAACAATGAGGGTCCCTGGACATCACGTAGGACACACACAACAAGCGGAGGGTTCTGTCGCCGGAGAAGTGTGTAGCACTCCGTCACCATCTGCTAATGCAGGTACAAAAAAGCAGTTGGTCCCTCAGACAGGCACATATCCAATACCTTCTGGGGCGACTCAACTTCACATCCTACCTCCACGAGGAAGGTTGCATTGCCGACGGCTACAACGCTCCAGTCATCAATATGGCCGAGGTCCCATCCTCGCTAATTGATGACAATCCCACCACAGGCCCAACAGGACATCATGTGGTGGCCCTAGGCGATAGGATCCTCATATTTGACACAACGCAGGTACAAAAAGGCAGTTGGTCCCTCAGGCAGGCACATGTTCATTCCCTTCTGGGGCCACTTAACTTCGCATCCTACCTCCACGAGAAAGGTTGCATTGCCGACGGCTACAAAGCTCCAGTCATAAATATTGTCGAGGTCCTATTCTCGCCAATAGACGACAATCCCACCACAGGCCTAACAGGACATCATGTGGTGGCTCCAGGTGATAGGCTCCTCAGAGTTGACACACATCAATCACTTCCTGACGACAGACGCAGCTGACACAGGCTAGGGAGCCCAACTGAATGAACACCACCTATCAGGTACGTGGGAACAAGACCAGTTAGCATGGCATGGCATTCCAACAGGAAGGAAATGTTTGCAATTCAATCTCGGGTACACGCAATCATAGGATCAGATCTGCTTCTGCAGACAGTTAACAAAATAGTGGTGGCCTATAATGTTTGAGGCTTTCACGGTTGTTTTTTATCGTAGTATATTCTTGGGTTTTCACCGTGTCTCCTTCTTCCTTCTTTACTCGACGTTTCGGGCTCGTTGCAGAGGCCATTATCAAGAGATAGATCTCTTGATAATGGCCTCTGCAGCGAGCCCGAAACGTCGAGTAAAGAAGGAAGAAGGAGACACGGTGAAAACCCAAGAATATACTACGAGTGGTGGCCTACATCAACGAGGGCGGCACAAAATCTGTCACCCTCCTAAATCTAATATGCCGACAGATACTAAATTTACCAGTTGAGCTAACATCACGTTTACTGCACAATACTTCCGCAGAAATTACAACTGCGTGACAGATCAGCTCTCCCGCAGACAACTCATTCCTGAATGGCACCTCATCAACACCGCAACCACCCCCCTGTTTCAAAGATGGGGTGTTCCCGAGGTGGATTTATTCGCAAGCGAAACAGCACATGTCATTTCAATGTATGTGTCACGAGACGTTACAGACAGTGGCGCGCTGTTTCACGACGCCTTCAGCCGAGTGTAGGACTTCAGACTGGCGTGGATATTTCCCCCACCAAACATACTTTCACGAGTCCTAGCGCACCTGAACTCAGCAAAAGGGAAGTACTTACTAGTGGCACCGAGCTGGAAACAATGCTTTTGGGGAGTGGACTTGTGGGTGTGGAAACCAACCGTCCACCTCCAAGGACCCAGGACCTGTCCCTTTAACTATGGATAATTTCGGGTGGGGTGGAAATAACATCAAATTGAATGGTGGAAGAAAGGGCACTCCTTACTTCCAGATGGCGGCCTTCGACTCTAAAAACTTACAAACCAGCTTGGAACAAATGGAAGACATTGACATGGGTAACATGAACCTAATGGATCATAATGGCCCTCAACCAATGGAATTGGCCAGATACCTAGGCTACATGCACAACATGAAGGGTTTGTCGTACAACACCATCCTGGTGCATAAGTCAGCCATAGCCACATTTTGCAAACCGATTATCATTGTAGATATCAACATCAACGTGTTACAGGCAATTTCGGTACATAAAACGAAACCCGTCAAACCACCGGTTTGGGATCCAGGACGAGTGGTATATTATCTTAGGAAAACAACACCGGTGGAGTACAACCTATTCGAAACCTCTCGCAGGACAGCTACCTACTCGACTGCTTCTCGCATCGGGACGAAGGGTTCATGACCTCACACTACTCAGTAATAGTAGACAATGAATTAGTGGAAAAAAAGTGACCACATAATTGTATGGCCAATGTTTGGCTCAAATACAGATACCGCCAAGCATCGTCAATCGGAATGGAAGCTAAGCGCTTCCACGTGTCAAAACATCGACCCAGTATTCTGGTTACGGAAACTCGTCTGCATGTCAAACCCAAGGAGAGGGGAAGGTAGGGATATTTCGGAATTATTTATATCTTCAAGAGGATCACCAAAACCAGCCACCAGGACAGTTATAGGGAATTGAATAAGGTCAGTACTGTTGGAAGCAGGGGTACAAGAACCACCAGGCAGTGTCCGCTCAGTGGTGGCTTCCTTAAACTGTAAATATACCCAATAGATGATATCTTAAAGAGAGGTAACTGGCGTAGTGAGTCGACATTTCACGACAACTACCAGAGAACGATAGATACACCACCATCAGAAGGGGAAAATAACCCATTAACTTCTCTATTCAACCATATACATGGAAAGTCACGATGGTCTATACCTCGTCAATGAATCATTGTCACATACAGGAATTTGGCATACCCAACACCAGGTGATAACAAACAGATATCTCAAGGACTTCAGAGTCAAATTCGAATAATGAAAGGAGTTTTACCTACCAATAAAACTCTTATTATTCATGTTGACTTTGAAGTCCAGGTAACTTCTACCTGTTTCCTTGAGTCATATCACAATGAAGACAAAGGGATCCCAAACTCCATACATAAAAAAATAGACGCGCGGGTATGACCAGTAAATAAAAACGGAGGAATGACATACGACAAGAAAAAGGTAAATAAATTAGTAGAATATAACCTCACGCGAAGAAGAAAGAGCAAACCCTATCTCAAGGACTTCAAAGTCAACATGAATATTAAGAGTTTTATTGGTAGGTAAAACTCCTTTCAATATTTCCGTTCCTACTATAATTTTTTGGTAGGTATAAAAGAAAATGTGTGCGAGTCAAGAAAAAAGTTTCTCAAAAGAGAAAAACAAGTCGTTTATTTTGATTTAAAATTGAATTGCTCAAATTCGTTGAAATGCATTTTTGGTCGAAAGAGGTAATTTAATAAAAAGAGTCCACGGAAATTCGTTATTTTTTTGTGAGAAACAAAAAACCTATTATTAGATGACAGTTAGGTATTATAATTTTTGCCGAAATATTCTACTTTTTTTCTTGGACACGTAATAAAATTTGGTAATGGAAAGATGGCAGCACTGGTTATTGAATAAAACGGGAAAATATTAATATACTGGCAATATAAAGAATTTGTGTATGTGGTGAATTTGACGTTTCAGTGTTTTGAAAAAATAAACATCTAATTTGTATCCCTAAAGGTCAAATATAACTATAATGCATGAAAGATAGAGCTAGTATTCAATAATAGAAATGAGAATAGTATATCACATAATAGTTGATTGATTTTCACCTACCAACAACAGCGCAAAATGTCATAATGAACCTCGGCGGCACAATTCGTCTAAACAGGACAGGATGGCTGCTAGCTTTACTCGTATTAGTGATTATATTATTCGCACATTTCAGTCGAAGAAAGCATATCGAAATACCGGAGAGTGAGTATTTAAGCGTGCGGTCCTTGCTGATAGGAGCCATAGAGGCTGCCCAGTTGGGGGGCGTTAAGATCATCGCCGCTACGGAAAGCAAATTAAACATTGAAGTAAAGGGGAAAACGAAAGAAGGCGTAATAGACCCGGTCACAAACGCCGATTATGCCTCACATTGTGAGATGTATCACAGCCTTCTAAAGGCGTTTCCTAAGGTTAATATTAAATCGGAGGAATCAACAAATGGTAAATCGTGTCCTGAAGCAACTGTGTTGAAACTGGAGGCGGAATCTATTGCCAACGTGATAGACAGATATTACAACCCTCATGATCTAGCCATTTGGATTGATCCACTAGATGCTACGAAAGAGTACACAGGTAATATAAGAAAACCATAACAATTATTGTTAATAAGCAAAAATATGATTAAAGCAATAGATAAAACTTTTGAAAGATAGGTTTTTTTAAAAGTCACATCATACGTTTGAAAACTCACTTTACTATAGTAATTAACTATTTATATATTGTGGGACTGTTGCCAAAAGTTGGTAAGTCGATAATTTAGGTACCTATTTAGCAATGGCGAAGAGTGGAGGTAGGCTGTTAAGATCCAACATAAATAGTGCACACTAAACATTGTTAGTCAAACGTTTTCATTGAACTAAGCCTACAATGTGTAGATAGTGTTTGTTAGTTTTTAAAATTCAATTAAACCCTGTGTAATCCAAGCCATGTAGTAGTATTCAAAAAATATTCATCTATAAAATATTTAAAATAATGCCATTAAAACATACATAATTTTGGATATTTTATAGATAGAAGAATATTTTTATCAATTGTGTTTTGGTATACGGATACTCAAGCAAACTGAAAGCTTCAAAATCGAATCAGGTCTGAGACAAGGGGATGCGCTATCCACTATGGTATTTAACCTTGTGGTGGAATCCATAGCTCGTGAAACCAACATAAGAGGATGGGTAGATAACAATACAACACAGATGTGCGCTTATGCTGACGACATAGTAATTACAACCAGATCCAAACAGAGGATGATCTACCATGGTGGCACTATGAATATAAAAGCAGAAAACGCTGGGCTGCATATAAACCAGTCGAAAACTAAGTATATGGTCAGCACACGCGATCAGGTACCGCTGCAGAATATAGTCATAGGACAGCATGCATATGAAGGGGTAGACAAGTTCACGTATCTCGGATCCAGCCTAAATACCCAAAATAAGACAGCAGAGGAGATAAAATCCGCCTTATCTCCGGGAATAAATGCTGGCATGCCTGCAAGCTGCCGGTGGGGTCGAAAATTCTAGGCCGAAGAAGTAAACTTCCAAAATATAAAACAATTATAAGGCCAGCGGTCACTTACGGCTGTGAGTGTTTAACTCAAAACGAGGAAAACAAATTAGCTGTCTTCGAGCGCAAAATACTCTGCAAAATCTTTGGACCCACGTTGGAAAATGGTAACTACAGAATAAAAAATCATAAGGTACTGTAAGTCCCAAAGACTACGATGGGCGGGACATGTGGAGAGAATGCCTGAAGTTAGAGCGCCAAGGATCATGACGAAGTGGCTACCCCAACGGAAGAGACCCAGAGGCCGTCCAAGAAGGAGATGGACTGGCGCCGTAGAAGTGGACTGGCTACATATAGGAAGACCCGGTAACTGGAGAAGTGTGGCGAGAGACCGGAGTAAGTAGAGAGCGGTTGTGGAGGTGGCCAAATCCCACCCCGGGATGTAGCGCCGTGGAAGAAGAAGAAGATGTTTTGGTATAGGCAGGTCTAAATGAATTTTATAAAACTATGCTACAACATGTGTAATATTATGTATTCTTAATTAAACGAAAACAAAAAAGTGTGCACTATTTTTGTCGGATCACACCGAAACTAGAGTCTGTATTCTATGAACTGGCGTACACGTCACACGGAAAGCATTGTACCATTGTGTTCAACTGTTCAAGATTTCAATGGGAGGGAACGTGATGGATGGTGAAGCGGGGGGGAAACCGGCACACCAGCGTATAGAAGACAGTTGGGATCGTTCGATATCTGTGCCTGCGCAGTAGAACGATAGTGGCAAATCTGTCAGAAACGAACTACACTGCACTCATTTTGAGATTGACCGATTTTCACAACCTGTCGAATAGTACTATACAATGCCAACATCGTGTCTCGCTTACTCTTGAAGGAGATTGGCGAGACAGTCAGAATTCTTACGTGTTACAGTTATTATCGTGATAGTTTAAAATACACACTATTGCTGGCAAGTAAATCCATGCAATTCAATGAAAACAAATACATATGATTGACAAAGTTTAGTGTTCACTATTTATGTTAGATCTTATCAGCCAACCTCCGCCCTTTACCGCTGTCATATGGTGACTTACTTTTAAGAATGCTGTTGAAAAAACTACATAATACGACTACTATTAGGTACTAGCAGGCGGACCCGGCTAAGAAATATCGTCACTGTTCTGGCAGAAAACACTAATTCGAAAAAATGACATATTGAGTTAGTTATACCAAAATGTTAATTATTTCAAACTTTACTGTCTGGAAACCTTCCTAATAAATAAACAGTCTTTATTTTAAAGTACTTAATAAACTCACATGATAGACCATTTCAAACATTTTAACAACTTCAAAGTCAAATTACTCAAAACTAGTATTCTCCAGTTAGTGTGTTCTGCCAGAACAGAGACGATATGATGTGTGGTATTATAGAATTAATAGCTATGAGATATTCTAAAAATATATACTTCCCCAATATTTTGAAGTAAAAATAAAAAAAGGAAATGAGCATTAAATACATACATAATGTTACTATAATAAGTATACATATTATCAATTGTTTCTGGCAGTGCTCTGCATCTAGAGCATATATGGACCGCACGCCACTGTTAGTCATGTTCTATTTATTATATAATGTATTCATATGAATTAATTACAGAAAATCTACATCAATACGTAACGACTATGGTGTGTGTCGCTTTAAAGGGAGTACCAATTATAGGTGTAATCCACAAACCGTTTACTAACAAAACATCGTGGGCAATACATACCGGACAGGTATCGTCTGATCTACGACGCCTAACAAATGTAAGTCAAAGCAATGTTTTAGATATAGTTTGAGCTTATTTATAAGTATTGGTAAGTATTTTTCAGTAAGTGGTAAGTATTCTTGTAAAATTATGGTAAGTATTAAATGGATACTTTGGTGACATATTAGGTACCTAGAAAAAATGAATTGGACAATAGTTATTCGACAATCAAAAATACACAATATGTTCATTTGAGAAAGTTTTGAATGAATTGCATATTACACCGATTGAATAATACTTCAATAGTTTTAAGCACATATTAGTCCAAAAATGGTGGCCGCGCGGCTTAAGCGTTGGACTATCACGCCGTGGGTCCCAGGTTCGAATCCTGGGTCTGACAAGTACACATTGTTTTTCAATTTGTGTGTGAGTCAGGGTATGGACCTAATAGGTTGAGCAAGTGGCTGACATCCATTTCTCGCATACAAACCTCTACTCTGTGGAGGCCCATATGATCCTATTAGGATCAGAAATGGTCTTTTTTTTTAGTCCAAAAATGATCTTGGTTAATGTCAAATTGAAAATTTACATTAATGACCAAACGAATAGATAAAACAACAATTTCTTAGATTTTAAATTATGACAATATACTTTTCATATACAATATTTAGACACAGAATAGACTTAGATGGCTAGGCCATGTACTCATAATGGATGAGTCACACATGACAAAAAGATTTGATATTCAGGAAGCCGGAAGGCAAACGAAGACCTAGCCGACCTCGTACAAGATGGAGGAATAGTGTCGAGTTGGATTTAAGACCCTGGTCATTCTAAACTGGAAGGAAGCGGCTTTGGACAGACAAAAGTATCTAGTCAATATTCAAGGATTCAATCTAAAATCTCATCAAAAGTGATCAGTCTTACAGTCCTGATACACTGTACTTGTGCGACCACACAAGCTTTGATAATTAGAAATTGATAAACATATATTATAGGCCAGTCGTGTTAAAAACTAGAACAAATTTTGTCGGAACAGTGTGAGAAAAACTTATCAGAATTTATTAAATTCAGGAGGCAAATGAAATTGAATACCTATTAGGAAGGTTCATATTCCATTAATTTGGTCACCTGCAAATAAAATTTCCCATGATCTATCACTGAGACTAAATAAAACAATTAATGTAGAAAAAAAATGTATACAGACACCAATGATAAAATTAGCATATCGAATTTCATAGTTAACTTTTAATGGATTAGTTTAATATTTATTTTTAAATTATGATTTATTTAGACATATTTTTTGTTGAAGATACATCATTTGGAATACCCTCAACAATATTATACTCATGGAATTACATAAATCCATGGACTAAGTGTGATTTGTACGCACATTTATTGTAATCCAGGCAAGCGCTTTACTAACTAATCTACTTGAGTTGGTAGATTAATAACACAATCACTGCTGACCTGTTAATTAATATTTAATTACCACATTTAAATAGCATGTTAATTATATCTAATGGCCATCTAATGCAAACGCGCCAGTCACGGTGTCAGCACTAAATGAGTTAATTCAATAATAACTCACCCGAATCGCGAGTACATACTTAATTTATATTATGTTTCTGAAGATTGAAGAATGTTAGATTCTTAAATCTTGCCTGCTTTCTTTTGTTAAATTTTTGCAGCGGATGCATGCTAAGGCTTCGCCCACACGGGCGCTGCGTCGCGAGACCGCTGTATTCCGACTGCGAGTGAGTATGTAACAGCGGTGCGTTCTCACTTCCGCTCGCAGTCGGAATACAGTGGTCTCGCGACACAGCGCATATGCAGCGCCAGTGTGGTTTCGCTCTTACATGGCCACAGGCACGTTTTTGGGTATTCCTGATAGCATGGCTCTAAATGATTTGATATTAATGTTTTATATACATGATAGAATTTTATATTAAGACCAAAGTCAGTGGTCTAATGCCCACGCACCACAAAAAGGCACAAGCTGATTGAATTACCTTGTAAAACCTCTCACGACCTGCATACGTCGTCAAGGTGCATTCCATGTACGGAGTTTATTAAAATGACAAGCTTTAACTTTTTGTTACTTCCAGTCAGAGGAATCGAAGAGCTCGCCTCGTGTTATAGTTTCCATGTCTCACAAAGGAGCTGTAGAGAAATTTGCGCAGGACGCCTTCGGAAACCGAGCGCATCTCACTTCGGCGGCTGGATCGGGCTACAAGGTCTTGGAAGTCGCCCACGACAACCAGGATGTCTACATTCACACGACACTCATCAAAAAGTGGGACATCTGTGCTGGCAACGCCATTTTAAACTCTTTGGGAGGGCGTATGACCACCAAAGATAACTCTACAATCGATTATTCGTTCAACAGTGACGTGACAAACGACAAAGGACTGGTAGCATCAATCAAAAATCATAATTATTATGTGGAGAAGGTTAAATCGTTACATTTATAATAGTGCCATGTGTTTTACCATATTGTTAGTAATATAATTAATGTTTTGATGTTTTTGTTGTGGATCTCGGTAAAAAATAAGGAAAATTTAACATAACTGGGTTTTTATTCATTTCCTCACTAGGTCTATCTAAAAGAAAAATAGCAATAAACAATGACATCCACATGGCAACACTATTATTCCAATATTGAATTTTATCTGAAAACTGTAGTCACCTATTCCGGCTATTCCAAGTCACATATTTTCAATTACGAATGTTTCATTGTGTAAAAAAATACTTTCGGTTCAAAACGAGAGTTGAGAGTTTCTAAAATTTTAACCGATCCTATGGAAATTGTATGAAATAAATGTTTCATTATACGGAATTTCGCTTTACAGCCAACTTTGAAGCGAGGTATTTGTATATAGCAGTGGTATTCGAAGTGTGTGGCAATCCCCAGGCTGTTATAAGAATAATAATTCCAGATAATCTTGGTACAATTCGCCAGTAGCGAAGGGTGGAGGTAGCCTGTGGAGATCCGACATAAATAGTGCAAATTAAACTTTGTCTTTCATACTTATTTGTTTTCATTGAACTAAGAATACATAATATTACACATGTTGTTGCTTAGTTTTATAAAATTCATTTAGACCTGCCTATACAGATGGTATTGGTTAGTTTTTAAAATTTAATTAAACCCCGCCTAAAGCAAACCATAGTAGATAAAAAATATTCATCTATCTATAAAAAATCTAAAATTATGCCATTAAATCATGGATATTTTATAGTTTATTATTATTATTTTTTTATCTATTGTGTGGTTAGGCAGGGCTTAATCGAATTTAAAAAACCATCTATAATTTTTATTCTTAGTTCAATAAATAAGTATGATAAAGTGTGCATTATTTTTGTCAGATCTCCACAGCCTACCTTCACTATTATGGGTTGGTTTAGGCAAGGTTTAATTGAATTTTGAAAACTAAACAATAGCATCTGCAATTTGCATTCTTAGTTCAATGAAAACATATAAGTATGACTGACAAAGTTTATTGTGCAGTATGTATGTCGAATCTCCACAGCCTACCTCCACCCTTCGCCATTGCACAGTTTGTGACATCTCATCACAATATTGAGTAGGTTAGATACCGCTAAGCACGGTTAAGATGTCTCTAGCATAGTAACCGGTTTCAAAAATACTTTAAAGATACCATGGACAAGTCGACTTGGATATAAGGTCTGAGAGAAATTAGGGTAGCTGCAGTGACATCCCGTGTTGATGGGCAGGTTCTGTGATGGTTGGAGGCGGAAAATTCAAGAAGGAATGCGAATAATACCTACAACTTGTGAGTAAATTCCATGTATTGTTAATGGAATTTTCACTTCTGTGCCAACTAATTTGTATCTGTTCGTGGATGTGTATATTATATATTGTCACTGTTCTGGCAGAAGACACTAATTCTAAAAAATGACATTGAGTTAGTTATACCAAAATGTTCCTTATTTCAAACTTTACCGTCTGGAATCCTTTTTAATACATAAACAGTCTTTATTTTAAAGTCACCCTTTTTACGATTACTTAATAAACTCACATGATAGACCATTTCAAACATTTTAACAACTTCAAAGTCAAATTACTCAAAACTAGTATTCTCCAGTTAGTGTGTTCTGCCAGAACAGAGACGATATTTTCTTTCAACTTTGCATGGGTATATTTATTTAAAATAGTGATGTCATGTAGTAGAATGAGTATTTTTAGGATTCTGTGTAAACCAAACAAAAGAAAAATGAAAATAACCGGTGTATAGGAAATTATAGGAAGGATCCTTCCCCTGAATATTTAATTATAAAATATTAAAAACTCCATATAAATTTAAATGTTTTTATATCTTTAATTCAAACATATTTATAGACCATAAATAAATAACATCAGATGCTAATTAATAGTGATTTGCCTGTGGGCAAAAGTCGAAAAATGAGTTAAAGACGGCAAATGAACCCATAATACACAATCATATAGTCATATTATGCACAAATGAGAAAAAAGCTAAGTCGAATTACTAAATTCCATACAGAAACATCGAAGTTCCCATACAAAATGTCTAAAAATTAATCTTCTGGCTGTCTTGAAAAGTAGCGATTTAAGACTTAACGCCTTCTTCCTTTCACACACGGATATGCACCACTTATTAGATTGATGAACCAATATTAATTTGATGTATTATTCAGTATTAGTCTGATAGCTGAAAATTATTATTTTATGTTATATTTAAAATCTGATGAAGATTTACTTATCTTTTAAGCATTGATGACCTTGTAGGAACACTATTCTTCTCTTGCATATTGAATTTATTAATTTACAAAAACCTAACTTGCATTATGGACATAATTATAGCTATGGATATTATTTTTTATCCAATCAAATAACTGTTAGGTTAAACTGGCCTTTAGGTCATGTTATGGTAGAGGTAGCTCTGAAAAAACCCATAAAGTGTCAACTATTTTATAAATTCATTGCATTTTTATACTTAATACGTTTATATGTCTAAAACTGACAAATAAATCTGTAAGTACATAGGTATAGGGCCAACAGACAGCAGTAAGTAATGATTTTACTTTTAAAGTGCAGTAACAATGTACAATGGATTCTTGATTATCTGGATTTTAGAGATCGAGTAATAATATTAAGTGGCTTCCAGCTGACATTTTATTTTTTCATATATTATCATTCAATGGTCTAATGTTAATACCCCGTATCTGACCTATATGACAATGACTTTTTGATGTACTACTAAAAACAACAAAAATACTGCACATCAAATGCAAAAGTCCCATATCTGTAGTTATTTTAACAAAAATGATACAACCATTTTAGTAATTTCCTGTATCTGAATATTGCAGGAGTAAACCTGTAATAGCTTATATCTTGCCTCTAATCTGTCAAGCAAGTTGCATGACGTGTGTTGAATTCAACTTCAAAATGTCACTTTCGAATTACTTAAAAGGTAAATCAGGTATATAACAAATTTGGATGTTTATCTTTATATATGTCACATTTTATTGGATATTATCATTATATTAGGCGTTATGTGTTTTGCTTTACCACTTTTTACGTTACGGGCAATTGGCATGCTATGTAGTTACAACATGTGTAAACTATTGTTTGGTATGGTATGGTATGGTATGGACCAAAGGTTGGTATGACTTCAGTGGGGTATGCCTTGATGCCAGATCAGGTGTGCTTCCATTTGAAATGCTGAGTATGTCGACTATCCATGATAGCCAACAAATCCTACCTCTAACCTCTCCGTGGGGGTCCCTAGGCAATGCAGCATGCTGTAGCAGATAGAGGAGGGTGCAAGGCGAATCACCAGCGCCTAAAAACTGGTACATTCTGGCTACGGGAAGGAAAACCCCTACAGAAAACCAGGGCATGTTCACGGGCCCTAAGGTGGCAGCCCCACCAGTGAACTCGGGTGCTGTGGGATGATCACCTGCACACCCTAAAACAACAGATTAATCCAAGCACAGGGAAGCCTCGGACCCCCGTTTCCATCTTGACGACCTCGCCTGAATTCGGTAAACGATTTTGTTTTGGAACCTACAATATCCGTACTCTAAATGTCCCTGGAAAGGCCGAGCATCTAACAGTAATACTTTCTCAATACAAGTTAGATGTTCTCTGGATCAGTGAGTGTCGACTCACTGGCATTGGCGAGAAGTTTATTCGTGGGTTTCGTCTATTGTACTCCGGACACGCCACATTGCGACGTAGTGGAGTCGGATTGCTGATGTCCAAGGAAGCTTGCAAGTGCCTCACCAGCTGGGAACCTATCTCCGAACGTCTACTCCGCGCTACTTTCAAGACCAAGTCGGGCTCCATCACTTTTCTGCAGTGCTATGCTCCCACAGAGGCTGCTAGCGATGCAGATAAGGATACATTCTACGAAAGTTTGGCGGAAGCCGCTGGAAATATCCCCAGCTGTGATCATGCAGTTATCCTTGGTGATCTTAATGCCAAAGTAGGATCTGACCCCTCGCGTGGACCCTTTGTGCTGGGAAAACATGGCCTTGGCCAAATGAACGATAATGGTTCCCGTCTGGTAGATTTTGCCTCAATGAATGGTCTTGTGATTGGTGGTAGTCTTTTCCCTCATAAGACCATCCACAAATATACATGGACATCGCCAGACGGTAATACAAGAAACCAGATCGACCACATTTTGGTCAAAGCGAAATACCGGCATGAACTGCTAGACGTGCGGACATATAGAGGTGCAGACATCCACAGTGACCACGAACTCTTGGTCGGGAAATCCCGTATAGACCTCAAACGAGTCCCAAAACCCAAAAGGACGGTCAGACTCGATGTGGAAAAACTGAAAAGTACCCGTGTGCGTGCAACCTATGAGCTGGAGCTGCAGAAGCGCTTATATGATGCTAGAACTCTCACGTCTTCCATCGACTCGGATCCCTTGGAAGGAAAATGGATATTATTCCGGGATGCTATAATGAGCTCCGCAACTACTGCATTAGGAGAGCGGCATACGCACAGACCGGACTGGATGTCACCTCATACATGGGAGATGATTGAGAAGAGGAAGCTCCTGAAAGAATTGCGAGACAATGGTACATACGACCCACAGCGCAGCGCGGAATACCAGACAATGGACCGCGTGGTAAAGCGTTCTGCCCGCCGCGATAAGCGCCGACGCCTGGATGACCTCATTCGGGATGCGGAATCTGCTGCCTGCAAGAATAATCCAAGTGCTCTCTTCCGCATCACCAGAGCAATTTGCGGTAAGATACGTCCAGTGGTCACTGCATTACGCAACTCTGACGGAGTGACAGTCACCGAACCTGCAAAGGTCCAGGAGCTATGGCGCCAACATTTCAGTGATGTCCTGAATCGCCCACCTCCATTGCATCCCTTCGATATTCCGTCGGAGATCACCGCCCTCGGAATCACTACTGCATCGGGATTCTGCGAAGATCCTCCGACAACTGCTGAAGTTAAAGAGGCTGTCAAAAGACTGAAGCGCAGGAAAGCTCCTGGAGATGATGGCATCCATGCAGAATTTCTGCTCTGCGGACTGAGCGCTGTATTGCCGTCCTTGTGTGACCTTCTGCACGAGGTGTGGGAAAGGGAGCAGTGCCCCAAAGCCTGGAGGGATGGTACCGTTGTTACTCTGCACAAAAAGGGTAACCCACAAGACTGTAATAATTACAGAGGAATCACTCTCCTCAGCGTTCCCGGGAAGGTGTTGGCGCAGATTCTCCTGTACAGGATTAGAAGTCCCATGCTGGACGTTTTGCGTGCGCAGCAGAGTGGATTTGTCCCGGGGAAGTCCTGCTCAGAGCATATTTCAACTCTCCGAAGCCTTCTGCAACAGTACCAAGAGATGAATATACCTGTCGCCTGCTGCTTCGTGGACTATGAAAAGGCATTTGACAGTCCTCATCGTGAATCTCTGTGGCAAATTCTGCTAGGATATGGTGTCCCACGGAAACTGGTCGCCGTGATAAGTGCTCTCTACACCAATACAGAGTGTCGCGTGAGAGCAACCGGAACATCCTCTGACCTCTTTGAAATCACGTCAGGAGTCAAGCAAGGATGTGTACTTGCGCCCTTTCTTTTTATCATCATGATGGATTTCATAATGCGTAAGACGGTTTGCCCCGACAGTGGGATACGCCTACATCATGATGACACAAGCGATCTATGCGAAGAAAGACTGTGCGACTTGGAGTATGCAGACGACGCAGTCGTGTTTGATTCGACGATCGAGAGGTTGGAGGTGACCGTGAACAGGCTAGCCGCGAACTCGATGCGTGTGGGTCTTCATCTGAATGCCGCTAAGACCAAATCCATGTGCAGTGCTGCTTGCATCGACGCCGACACTCCTCTGCGGGTTTCTGGTCTGCCCGTCGAGCTGGTGTCCAGATTCAAGTACTTGGGTGCCACGGTTGCCGATGATGGTGGTATTTCTAGTGAGCTTGGAATCCGCATGGGTGTGGCGGGCTCTGCGTTCAACCAACTTGGAGTCGCATGGAGGTCAAGGCTGTATTCTGTGAGGACCAAATGTCGTTTGTTTAACGCGTGCGTGCTACCTGTGCTCCTGTATGGCTGTGAGACATGGCATCTTACTAAGCTTCAAGAGTCACGGCTTTTGAGCTTTGAGAATCGATGTCTCCGCAGAATCTTAGGGGTACATTGGTACGACCGCGTTACAAATATCCGAGTTCGTGAGCAGACACAACAGCCTTCGGTGATTGAAGTTATCACGAAGAGACGATTCACGTGGCTGGGACATGTATTCCGGATGCCGCCAAAGAGTGCGGCACTTCGTACCCTTGTGGCACAGCCTCAAGGGTTCCGTCGCCGTGGCCGGCCCTCCCTCACCCTGCAGCGATGCTACAAAAGCGACCTACGTGCTGCAGGTCTGACATGGCGGGAGGCACAGGAGTTGGCGATGGACCGAGGGAAGTGGCGCCAACTTGTGCTTGCCCTATGCCCCAATGTTGGGACGTGACAGGGTGAAAGAAGAAGAAGAAGAAACTATTAACAGCCAGATACAGGATATTAAATATTTAATTTTTTTAGCTTCCTGCACAATTTGTAAAAAACCACTTACGGGATATTAACATTAGGCCATCGATATCTGATATCAGTGATACTATTCTAAAATCATACTTGGGCTACAATTTCCTTGGTACCTCCAATTGTACCTAAAAGAGCGGGGTAATTTGTAGTTCCGAAGATCCCTGCTAAGACGTCCGCAGCCATGATATAATGGTAAGGCTATATACATCAACTTGTTTCAGGTAACTCAGAATATTGCCTTGTAAAAGACAAAAAGAAAGAATATACTTTATAGTGAAATGTTTATACTATTGTCACATTATCGCAATTTAGTGTTTTTATAAAACACAATCCATGCATAAATAGCACGGTCCTGCTTTTGTTGTTTGTTTTGACAAATACTTAATGCCATCAAAGTGTAGGTATAACAGAGAATAAGACAGGATATGCAGGAATGTAGTATTCCAAAAATGGATTCAAAAAGCTAAGGGATCTTGTAATTATAATAAGGCATTCCAGGCGGTCGTCGACTTTCATATATTTTCATTTCGTACAATTTGCTGTTTCATACATTTAATATTTAGATTTTTGTCGATAATGCAAAAACTGTACACTTCCATACAGTCGCTCCCCGAAATATTTCGCCCTTATAAATTTATAAACATGAGTGAGAAACAAAAAAAATGCAGTGTTGACAGGAAATAATTAGGCGTTCTGAAAGAGGCAAATCTTTTGCTTCAATCTGTCGTTTAAACGTACATTAAGATTGTTTCCAAAAGACATGGCATAGCGATGGAAGAAATGGAGAGATCTTTGCTATCATGAATTGATGATAAACATCAAAAAGATGTCCCTCTGCTAAGGCTCTTTGTTTGTATAAAGATTGGAAGACGCAAGAACAAATATTATGTTATGTAATTGCAAAATGCGTTTCTTCCTTTGGCACATCATTATGTTACCTTACTATTGATTCAAACAATCAAGATTCTATTGTACTATATGGCCATATCATCGTTGAAACTAGAAAAATGTGTTAACTCCGTTTTCATTGAAAATTGACTTTGAATGCTATCTAGTGGCCATTGTTAATATCTACCCGTCTTGGAAATGATGTAATTCCAAAAAAATTGTAACATTGTTAAATCATGGATTATTTAACTCCATAACCATATATTTGTAAACGAAACCATAATGTTTTTTGTCTCTCCTGTTAAGTAGCATTTGGAGTTACACAATTTTCACAAGTTTCAATGACGGACGATATAGGAAAAATCAATTTGATTTCAATATTAAAATATGTACTGCATCGCAATGTAAAATTTACAGTTTTACAAACAGGGATAAAATTGATACAACGTAATTTTCATAGGATAATTGTTATATTTGAAGTCTTGCAATAACTATTCTATAATAAATATAAAAATATATTATCGTACAATAAAAAAAGTAGGATTCCACTGTAATCATGAATTTGATTAGAATATAACCATTCTTTTCGTTTGCCTATGGGTCTTTAAAACAGTGCAAAAGCATTCATCGGTTCAGATGTTTTTATTTATTATTGTCAGACATAAAATAATTATCAATGAGGTAAAAGTGCAATAGTTCATTGATGCACTTAATGAGTTTTTACCTCTGGTACGATATGCTCTTATATTTCAAACGCAGTTCTCAGTAGAAATACAAAACCATTGTGTAACTTTAACGTAAACCTGTTTAATAAGTGAAAATAATAATTATGAGAATATATTATCATGTATAAAACAACTGTTGGACTTTACATTGGTTACAACAATGACATTATTAATGGACAATGCACTCAATACAGTAGCTAGCAAGTAAATTCGCGCATAGCGACATTCGCACATGTATAGGTAGACGTTACGCAATTTCCATTATGTGATATCACGCATCGGGAATTTATAGCAATATCACCTTTATTGTAATGGCGTTAGAACAGTGTTTCTAGTGTCAATGTTCATTTGAGCAAACCCGTTCGAACCGAACCATTCGGCAGACCCGACAAAAAGCATCAGGAATTTATAGCAATATCACCTTTATTGTAATGGCGTTAGAACAGATTATGCCATTCGGCAGACCTGACAAAAAAGTGAGTGTCATTTTTTTTTCCAGGTGCTTCGTCCATATTAATGTCATTGGGTTACAATGATATTATCAATAAGTGTTGACCAACAAAACTGGATACAGTTTAAAAGTGTGCCAGGCAAAAGATCAAATGGTTATAATCTAACAACAAATTATATAACAACCATAGTATGCCTGTCCCAAATATAAACATTGTATATGCCATTTTTTATATAAATTCACTTTTATTGCATATTGTAGGCACCTATAATTTCATCTTTTATGTTTTTCCTAGATTTTAGAAATTAAAAAAATCGCATTTGTGCATTTCGTAAACATTACTTGTTGGCATATACAATGTTTTTACTTGGTGCAGCCAAGTATTGCTCAGAATCCGCCCAACGGATTAATAATCTCTCGATTTTATTCAAAGGTAGATCAGTTTTTCTGCTCTAAAATGGAGCATTTAGACCTCCCCTCCGCAGTATGGAGGTAAGTACACAAACAGATGTTCTTTTAACCAAGATCAGTTGTTAGACGTCCGGTCAACCCCTTAGGCACAACCTCATTACATTAGTGGCGAGGGGTAGAGGTAGGCTATTGAGATTTGAGATAAATAGTGCACACTAAACGTTGTCAGTGATACTTATTTGTTTTCATTGAAATAAGAATACAAGTTGCAGATGGTATTGGTTAATTTTTTAAACTTTACTAAACCCTGTCTAACGCAAGTTATTAAATCATACATAATTTTAGATATTTTATAGGTAGAAGAATATTTTTTATCCACTATGGTTTGGTTGAGGCAGCGTTTAATTAAATTTTATAGATTAGTCGACATCATCTGCAATTTATATTCTTAGTTCAATGAAAACAAATAAGTATGACTGACAATGTTTAGTGTGCATTATTTATGTTTGATCTTAACAGCCTATTTCCACCCTTCGCCAATGGATTACATACACCACAAACGTGTGAATTTTATGCCTGAGGATAATTAGAAGTGAAACGCGCTAACCTGTCTTTCATCGGGCGGCTCCATTTATTAAAATGTAATAAACATTACAACTTTAGATTCAGCCACACGGACCGCAAACAGAAAACATGTGGTAACCTGCAGTTGGTTACAACTGGCATGGAAAGCAATGCCTTTTATGCATCTATCAATTTCAAGAATCAACAGACATAAGTACTATCTGCCAGCATATGTACTTCATTTATTGACTTCTCAGATTAACAGATTTAAAAAAAATATAGGTATATATATCAGCTGTTTTAAATTAAATTGTTAGGGTAAATAATTATTATTTTTTCATTGTTTACAAACGCAAAAAGCGTATGTTTTCTGTGATTGATTGCTGTCAGTGTAGGCCGGCCCTTAGTTCAACTCATATATTGCTCTATAAATATCTATAGCAATTAACTATTGAGTATCAAGTAAATGTGCACAGGAAAATATATGGGCGGATTCAAAAATAAAAATGAATGCATATTACATCTGACTCATGTGTACAGTATGGCACCGTCTCTCGCCATCATGATAAAAAAAATCTCCTGCAAGTTCTCATAGTGACACCACGGAGAGACTGCGCTATACAGTATGAATGAATAATACTAGTACACAAATTACTTTCTATAAACGATAATGACTATGAATATATTGTTTATATAATATAGTATAAATAAAGACAAACACTTATCATTATTGTTAAAATAATATACATTATAACTTGCATTTTGCCATAATGAATAAAAATTTAATACATACAATGTTAAATTTAACAATAAAGTTTTGTAAAGTCATTTTCATAATAATTCTGTGTGCAAAATAAAAGGTTTAAATCACTTCTTAACAAAAAGAAGATAAGAGTCTTTGACAACTTTGTATGTTTTTATGTAAAAATTACTACATAATTCAGAGGAGTTGATTCGACTCACCCCTTTTTCCATTTACGCATATGAATTGTGGTTAATTTGGCATAATGTCGTTGTATCGTAAATACCTCCAATGTGGTGATTTTGACGGAAATGAATTATTGATACCACATCATGCGCATTTTTTTCCTCTACCATGTTTTACATCACTTGTGGAAAGATCTAATAAAAAATTAAATCACCAAATAAAATCGATATTAAATTAATACTATGTGAGAGCATTCAAAATCATGCACCGTAAATAATCCTATGTGAGCGTCCGCCGCAACAGATCAATATTAAAATAATCTTATGTGAACACGGCATGTTTACACATGATTCAACGTATTCAACACGGTGCATATAGGGATCTACAAAAAATGTTAAAACATATCATTTACGATCATCTTTTAAAACAGTTTTTTTCGATTATCTCAGAATATGACCCAACTCACATAGGAGGTATTTAAAATACAACAACGATAATAAACTAATTTTTTAATTACCTTTCTTTTACTTTCGCACACAAAATTATATAGGTAGGTAGGCATATGGAACTGTTTGATTATTTTCCCTTTAGACATTATTTTATCAAAGATTTTGTTTAAATTTTTATTTGCATTACATAATTATCCACTCATAAATAAATTTACAGTATTATAGATAGATTAAATTACTTGTTTCTACATACAAAGAAAAGTTATCATGAATATATTTTGGATAAAATTGTTCATCTAACATAAGATATTATAATGTTAGTATGTACATGTAACAACATGCATCTGAAATACATACAAGCCAGAGTAAGGTGCAAAATTTCATGAAAAATACTCATCCATATTACATACAATGTATAAAATGTTAATACTATCAAAGAAAATTCAACAAAAATCTATCAACATTAAGTACTTAGTTAATCTGTTTTGTCAGTTCCTGAACGTTTACCGTACCTAATTGGAATGTACAAAATGTTGTGAAACACATGAATCTAATGTTACAGTATCTGTATAGGCCGATTTTAGTGAAACTTCATGTCAATGGAGATTACTAACTAGTAAATAACAGCTACATAATTTTATATTCCTAGCAACTAAATTATGCATTTATTGTTAGATCAAACGCAACACCACCGAATCAAACGAGTTCCGTCCAGTAAAATCTCTTTTCTTCCACATTTGTGAATATTATGCTTTATTATTATTAAGACGGGCCGCATATCTAAATTCATCTCTACTGCAACACATTAAATATGTCAATGTGATTTTGTTGATATTCACAGAACACAATATGTAACCTAATGTAATATATAGTGTGTCCTTGGTGTTTGCTGCTACGCAAACGCAGAGTCGTCGGTCATTTCTAATATATCGATTTGACGAGATGATTTTGTCTTAGGCCAGTAGTTAGCACATAAGAAAGACAGTTGGTAGAAACATTTGAAATGTCTAGTGAGTGGCCAAGCAGATGAATGAATCAATTAACAGAGAACTCAAAATTCAAAACAGACTACTCAGTTTGCCGTCGACAGACTCTATGTCATATGGACGGACCAGATCAAGAATGCTACAAGTTTTTCATGGACACACTGTCATTGAATACCGAGAAGGGTGAAACAAAGCCGGGGAGAAGGCTGCCCAATCTTTTGCTAAAGCCTCATTTAATCTACAAATACAAAAAGGTGATTCAATTATATAGAAGAGATCACAATCTTAACGATAGATAACATATTAAAAATAATTTGAATCCTATTACATACTTTGCACGCGTGAAAGTACTAAGCAAAGAGGATCAACTACATTTTCAGTTATTGTGAGATTAAATAAATTGCACTATATTTTGGTTTCAATAATTGCACATATTATGAATTGATTACATTTTGTTATTTTCTTAATTTGGTAAGTTATGTTTTGAAAGTAACTTGTACTAAACTGGGCAAAACAATTACAATTTTTTTTCCTCAACATTTAACGTTGATTAAGTTATGTCATATTAGATACTAATTTACGTGTTACCATTGAGCATTCAGTAATTTTTCAATAACATTGTTCAAAACTACTTTCAGTGGTTTTGCCCTTAATTTATATTAAACAACATTAATTAGCCAGTGCACACTAAGAATAGAATGTAAGCAATAATTTTGCTCAATGACAAATTGTTTTGTTGCCACACAAAAAAAGTAAATAAAAGATTTAAGAACTTCATTAAAATTACTGACTTTTGGCATTCTGGCGATATTTCCAGGGTATATGGTTCAATACCATGGCCCCTACAAGGGAGGGGGCTGACAAGGCTATAGCGTTGAGGCCCGGGGTCAGAAGGGGCCCGGTGAGGCGAGTCGACAAGATAAATGTGATAAACACACATAACAAATTTGCTTTGATAGTAAAAAAATATCTATTTTCCTTCAATAATGTTATATTTAAAATCCTGTAGTTGTACAATAAAATTTTTAATTGTGTATCGATACTTGACAACTCCGTAATTCAAATGGATGTATTAAAATATACAAAAAAAACACTAAATATACACATTAATTTTACCACGTAAACCATTTGGAAAACGCTACTTAGAGCGTCACATTGCCTTTATCCTTAGCAATAGGTAGGGGGCCCGAAAAAGATTCTAGCCTGGGGGTCAGGTTCAGGATGTGGGGGCCAGGTTCAATACATTCTTCAGGCGCACGATAGTCTGCAGTCAAATCGAAGTTGAGTGATTGTGCAAGTTTAAACACTTTGATGATAGCAGCCTTTCAAGTGACGTTATCATGGCGTGCTGAAAATGCCGGTTTCCATCGCGCACGTGTTACCCATGCTGCTGCATGGCTATAACCCTTCAGCTTTTAAGTTTGAACTTTAGGGAAACAACTGCCTCATGAATGCTCAAGATTCTGAACAGATGCGTTAGGATTACTTGAGAGTGTGTGCCCTTATATATTATAAACCCTGTAGATTCCGTCGTTGCGGATGACCCTTTCTCACCCTGCAGCGATGCTATTGAGACTGAAATGGCGAGGCGCTGGACCAAAGAATGCGCAAAAGTTTCAATGTAATACATCTCGATTTGGCAACAAGACTACCTATAGTGCGCACATGCTTTAAATCTATGGAATGCATAAAATATATGGAATTAATAGTCCCCTTTCACATCCAGTCTCAATAATTTTGTTTTGATTTAATCTTATGCGTCGAAATGTATGAAATTTACTTCTCATTACTGTCAAGTGTATACAGCCTGCACAGATACTGTCAACATAAAAGAGAAATAATGCTAGGTACACAGGTTACAATTTAGGATTTTGTTTGGTACAATAATATACAATTTATAGACAATGACTCATTTTCAGAACTGTACCAAAGTGGTTCAACTCAGAACATTGAAAATAGAATTTTCGATCCATCAACTACACTCTATTCTGGCAGTTGTATTTATTTTTAACGTGAAATCTGCACCTGCGTATGGACAATATTACAATAGTAATAAATAATAGGCATATACTTTTAAAGTGGGCGAGCAGGTGCTAAATTTTGTGTTAACAGTCAACAGAACTGCTAGAATACGGCCACCAGAGTTTTGTCACATTAGAGCAGTCAACACGACCAAGAAAATAAACATTTTACTGTATTTCTTGGATTTGTATGTTTAAAAATAAGAGTATGTACCATTTCTGCACGGAACTTCAGCAATAAAGATTAAGAGCGGTACAGTTTTTCCAAATGTGATTACTATAAATAAAACAGTTAATTGCTTTAATCTCCACAGCTTTTTATTTTATTATCGGAGAAAACATTACTAAATTCTTCTAATGGGTGGTAATACCAGTAAAATAAAAATAAATCTCACTAAGATGCGATATACATTCGCTCGGATCGCACACTTGTTTGTTGCAGAAATGGTAGACACACTGTTATTCTTTATCTTCTTCTTTCACATAGAAGATGAAAGGGAAAGAAATATTATTTAAATAATTATTATAGATCGATAAGTTTAATCCGAATATTAAACACGGAGCAGAGAGACTATACTACTATTTTTAAATGCTAGCGATAACCATGAGGACAACAGCACTATCGAATTTCACTCGTTCATAAGACTATTTTGTAATCCTGAAGCACTGACGGCCACGGCTCTAGTGTACCAACGAATTGGTAAATGATTTATGAGGAATTTCGCAACAGAAAATATTATTTCAACAATTTTCAATAAATGTCTTAGGGTCACACTTTACACGGATCGTTCCTGCGTTAGACTGTGTCATCTGCAAAAAGAGAAAATAATGCATTTACATATATTCATTTTAGTCTAATTTAGGGTCTACAGACTCATAACATAAAGCTAAAAAAACATATATATCGCACCGTGAGTGTAAAACCAAGGCATCTGCAAAATACATATTTTGGATATATTAGGGTTTGAAGTTTTCGTTTTGTTAGGACCAATAGAGTTTCTAAAAAAAAACCATAATATTTGGTTTATATCTACATTATATTGCATGTTCTTTCAGCTACTTCACTTTTACATTATCAAGTTCACGACTTTTGCAGTTGTTTCGCATTTAATCTCGAAATTGAAAAATTTGCAGATGCCTTGGTTTTACACTCACGGTGCGATATGTATTAACAAATTTATCAAATGTGAGATTTAAACCCTGCATCAAAATCAACATCTGCAACTACTTCACCGTGGTGGTTATTAGAATGAGTAGGTACATGAATCAAAATCGAACATCTATTATATCCGTGTATGGCGTGAATATGTTATGTCTAAAAACATCAATTCTCAGGGCAGCTATTTATTTGTAAGGTTGGTTTTCTGTGGTAAATCAGGAATGTTTTTAAATTTAATTTGTTGAGAATTTACAAACATTTTACTAAAATTTAAAAACATCCAATAACATAATTATTACAGTCGAACTTGGTTATTACGAGGAAGATGGGACCGACTGAATTTGCTCGTTATAAGCGTTACTCGTTATATCAGAGAATACGTTTTTTTAAATGAGCGGTCACGTAACACAAAAAGTCGCAATTCAAACAAAAATACACTATTAGAATTTTTCCCCGAAACAAGCATGGCATTTATAACTACAAAAGAAGTTGTTTATTGTAATAAACGCTGGTAGATACCTATTTACTTCACAAACCTTGGATTTTTTTTATATGCGTGGATAGTTTTTCAATCTTGTCGGCGAAAACACTAATTAGGTATGTACTTAGACACTTAACTAGTGTAATAAATGTAATCCGAACCCAGCGGCATCCTGTACGTCGGATTTTATTGCTTAGGGTCGAAATGTTTTTAAATGATCAACACAATTTTAATAAAATTTTTGATGATATTTTAGCTCGGTATATCCGATAAGGAGCTCGTTATAAAAGTGAATACACGTATTGAGAAAATCATAAACTAAAATGTCAATGAATGTTTCCCAGTTATATCCGAGATCTAGCTATATCCGTGATCGTAATAACTGAGCTCGACTGTATAAATTGATTTACCACAGAAAGCCGAACGTACAAAAAGCTGCCTTGAAAATTGATGTTTTTAGACTTATCAACATATTCACGCCATACAATCCATTTACAAGGGCATGGATTTAATGCTGATAATATGTATTATCGCGGCCATAACAAGAAAATGCATGTGTAAACTGCAAATTGCAAGATTCCATGCATGAATCAAAAATGTTAGGAAGTTACTGAATTTTCACGCGACAGTTGGAATTTGTTTGATATCTGCGCCTGCGCAGTAGAACGATAGTGGCAAGCCTGCCGAAAAAAAAACCAGCTATACCGCTCATAGATTCACTTTGAGGTAAACCGATTTTTACGACTATCAAATAGTACCATAAAATGACAACATCACCTCTCGCTTACTCTTGAAGAATGAGATTGATAAGACAGTCTGCACTTTTACTTGTGTAAACAGTTATTATTGCGATAGTCGTGTACAAGCGGTAATAGTACATATTAAATTAATAATAATTTTAAGTTTTACTGTAAAACAAAAATTAAGTTCAGCATGAAAAAAATATAGCAAAAATTTCTTACCGTGATACCACCAATTTGTCTTCTTAGGGTTTTTATTACAGGTTTTGACATAGAAAGCATTATCAGGAGGCCTTTTCTGAAATTGAATTATACAGCGTTAATATCAAATGATAATAATATTCATCTGATTATAATGGCATCGTCATCTGGCTAACTTGCAGATACTGTTACATGTAAATTTTACGTATTACATTTCACTGTAACACAGTTCGCCGTGAGCTTTCCTATCAGAAAGAGATGAAAAAATTACACTTTGTTCATGGAGCATTGCAGACAATAATTTTCCAATTTTATTAGATCCAAACCTAACCTAACTTAACTTAACCTAATAAATAATCCAGTATATTGGCTATTTACAAAATTTGTTTGCCGCTGGCTTCCTGTAGAGCAGCGATACTCAACCTGCGGCCCTTTAAGCTTTTATGTGCGGCCCGAAACACATTTATTATCAGGAATTTCGTATATCTTGAGATTCATTTTGACTTTAACGCACAGATAGTGACACCCGAAGAGGATTGTCATTATGGTCCACATCAGATCTGGTATAAGAGTGTTGCTATTGCACACGATTATTTTTAAAATCTCAAAAATGTTTTGTAAAAAAGGGGGGTTTTCATGATTTTTTTCGTCACACCAGTAGTGATGCGGCCCGTGTTACTTTACAAATATAATATGTAGTTGGCCCGAAGAAAAAAAAGGTTGAGTATCATTGCTGTAGACTGTAGACCGACAAGAATCGTGTTTTATGTAGACATAAATTTTATCTCAGTACTATTCGACCCAAACAGGTTGGACGGTCTTTAATATACGACCTCATATTTTCGATACAACATTTCACGGTGAAGTGTGATACGGCGAACTACATACGTACAAATTTCCGGACACGGCAGATACAGGGGGTCTTCATTAGCTGAGTGTCCGCAGTAACGAATTTGCAGGTAAATGCGAAAAAAACTATAAAAACACAAGCACAATAGTTCACAGTCATCAACTGTCACTTTCAATCCCATACTCTTACGTTATTTCTGTCTGGCTCACTTGTCTTTTTTTTCTTAGCGTGTCCCAATTAAACCAAAGTTCTCCGTTTTAAGCCGATTCACTTTAAGAAGTATTTTTTCAGTCCTAATTACTCTCGGATAACGAGGATCTTCTGTACTCATTTTGGACCAAGAAATATTTTTATGCTTGACTAATGGAATGGAAAATCACGAATCACTATACACTATTTATTCTGCAGTTTATCATAACGCTAAAATTTATACGAAAAGGGTTTGCCATCCCTGCTATGCATAACATGAGTACATTTCAATCAAAGGTGAATTTTGAATCATTCCGACAGTAGAGGACAACTTACTGTACTCCTAATTCAAATATGTAATGACATGATTTAAAAAAGTATATAACATATTTGAATTACCTTATCTTTGCAACTGCTGAGCATGGAGACAATTGAGAGGCAGACAGAGCGCACGGAGAGAGCCGGAGACCAATCGTCCGTCAATATGGAGAGGCAGATGTGGCCATTTGAATAGATGTGAGGATGCACCGGTATGTTATTGCCAATGAATGTCACCTATAAAACAATCAATGCAATTTTCAAACACACGATAAAACATGGAGGCTTACAAATGGAAGAAGAATTTTTGGATCTCACAGACAACAGCGTGATGTACATTGTAGAGGTTTTACCCAACTCAACTGTCACGTCATTGTCTATGCTCATGTTTGGGGCATAGACAGTGGCGAAGCGAAAATAAAAAACTGATGGTTGTCTAGAGACCTCGTTATGTAGAAGTTATAAGGACGCTCAGTCCTTCGCTGAATTATCAAGTTAAAAGATTTATGTTAAACCTTAGCGATATAACATAGCACCATGTTATTTGGCATGTAATAACAAACAAGTTAATGTGCGCCATAATATAAATGATATAAAACATCAATTCGTGTATCATTCAACACTGCCCAGCAACCTTCAGATAATAAACATATAATGGGTGTAGTTGAAACAAAGTAAGTAACGACCACATCCCTTATAATCTACAAACACATCAGTCCTTGTGTTCATTCAGATGCATGATAGTAAAACGCTGAGATAAATCGCAGTAGACCAATGTGTCCAAAATAGATATTTTGTTAAATTCCTTGTGACTTGCCATGTTATTTTTTTTTTATAATAACCATACCCTTGCTTTTTCGTACAAGGTGGTTGGGTGGGTTAGTTGCATTGATGTGGGGCTAATTAGGTGCCTCCGTTTATATCTTTAATTTTCTTTATGGCCAGGATTAAATATTTTGTGTAGTGTTCTTGTGTTGTTCTATTGCTTAGTGCTTCGTGAGGCTTTTGGAGGTCAATTTCGTGATTATGTTGTCTACATCGAGTCCTGAGAGTCCATCGCTCCCTTTCTAGTATAGGGCAGTCGTTGATGACATGCCACACAGTTTGAGATGTGTTGCCGTCACATGGACAACAGTCGTCATCCCTCAATTTAAATCTTTTTAGATAAGCTCGCACCGATCCGTGGCCTGTTAGTATCTGTGTGAGTTCATGTGATATTTTTAAGTTCCTGGCAAGAGTGATGGCACAGTTTATGTTTGGAATAAATTTCTGCGTTATTGATCCTGTGGCGGATGTTGTGTATCTGTGGTTCCATAGCTCTATGGTATCTTCGTTTAGTTTTTGTTTTGCGTAACTCAGAGGGAAGTGTGTATAGGTTAAAGGTCTTTTGTCTGTTGTGGCTTGTTTAGCGTATTTATCAGCTTCCTCGTTTCCGGCTATCCCTGTGTGACTTCTTATCCAGAAGAATCTGGGGTTTGTTCCTATCATTCGAAGCTGTGTTGACAGTGTTAAAATGTCTCTTACAAGTGGATGTGTCGATGATGGGTTTTGGAGAGCTACCAGACTGGATTGGCTATCTGAGAATATGTTTACATAGTCGTGTCTGTGGAACTTTAATCTTTTGAGTGTCCACTCGAGAGATTCTCTGATAGCAAATATTTCTGCTTGGAAAACAGTGCAGTAGCTTTCGAGCTTAAATTTTCGGGGTGTTATTAATGTTCCATTTTCGTAGGCTACAAAAGCTGCCCCTACTTTGTTATCGATTAGACTGCCATCTGTGTAGATCTCCAATCCTGTGATGTGGTATTTTGTTTTAGTGTCTTCGTCAACTGTTCCTATGTGTTCTATATTTTCTAGATGTCTGTTGCCAGGATGTGGAAGTTGTGTGTAGTGTATTTTATTTTCGTATGTTCTGTCTGTAGGTAAGTGTCGGGGAAGTATGTGGCTTGTTTTAACTTGGTATATTCCTGTAAGTTCTTGTATTTTTATATCTATTGGCGCTATTCCTGCCAGGGCTTGTGCTGACGTTAGCGATATTGTGCGATATCCCTTGCAAATTGATATTGCGAAAGGTCTTTGCGCGGAATTCAGTCTTTTTTGGATCGACTTTCTGTGAGTTGCTTTATTCCAGACCGATGCCGCGTAAGTTAAGGTTGGCTCCACAGCTCCATGATATATAATTTTTAAAACTTCAGGAGACGCCCCCCAAGTGGCTCTTGCTGTTTTTAAAAAGAATTTTCCCATTTGAGCTGCTTTCTTACATATGTAGTCGACGTGTTTCGCCCAATTACTGTGCCTGTCTAGTATTATGCCAAGAATTTTAAAGGAATCGACCAACTCTTTCGGTTTTCCTTTCCACTGGATTTCTGGTGTTCGTATTTTCCTTTTGTTGATAAACTTGCCATGTTGTATTTATTACATTTTAATCAGCGTCAGAGATCTTCAATATTCGACAATAAGAATCATTTGGTTCAGTTTATGTTGATGGAAACAAAAATTATATACCTACATATGGGAAGGAATTATAATGTTATAATTATTGATTTGATTGCTGACAAAGTATCATATTAAGCAGAGACTTAATTCTTATGCACTAATAGTATTTTTTTAAATCAAATCTATGTAACTGTATGTAACTTTTAAATTAAACACTGGACTTTTTTATTAATTGAACTGGCGTTTAGATGGTAGAAGCCGATTGTAATTGACTTTCTTAGAATGCAATTATTTTAATAAAATAACTGCTTTATTACCCAAGTTGTAGAAATAAATCTTTCTAATGTATGTAATAACAATAAATGAATGGAAAGAAAACCACACCACTGTTGTATACAAGGGGCGTAGCAGACAAGTTTAATAGAGTACATCTTCTCTTTCTGACATGATTTACAGATCATGAACGTTCGCTGTTTGATTTGTTGTCATGAGACGAAAATAATATATATTTCTCAAATAGTGGGACAGAATGATTATTGTATTTATTGCATTCATGCAGTCGAAAAAACTTTCCATAGGTTATTTAAAATGCAGCAACGACTTTGGGTTTTGTCTCCGCCAGTAAATTTGCAGGTGTTTGCCTACTTATTTGCAGTGATTAAATTTATTACTTTCCAAGAAAAAAAAGTATTTTACAATTATTTATTTCGATTTATATGGATAAAAATGGCCTTTGGGACCAAATTCCATTTCGAATTAAGAAATAATTAATATTTCAATTCGTAATGAACTTTTTGTATGAAAAATGATTCTTGGGGGTTAAAATTGATGAAATATTTGATTTAGCGAGTTTCGAATTATCGGGGTTTTACTGTAGAAAAGTACGGGATAATTACGGACCAATTTGATTAGTTTCGTTGATTTGCCCTGTAAAATTTGTGAGTAATGAAATTCGCAGCGAATGTTCCGTTGCAAATTCGCACGCTCGATGCAAGATGGTCGCTCAAAGTTTGCTCTTGCCCGTAAGCCGATATGAGCATCATAGTTCAAGTGACACGAAACATTTGCAGCTGCGAATAAAACGAATGTTGTTACCTTTATACATCACAGAATTAACAAAAGTTTTTTAAATAGATAGATATATAAAATTAAAATTTTGTTCGATTGAACAATTTCGCAAACCAGTATCAGGGCACTAATCCACCCTTGATTTTTTGCACGGTTAAAAATTGTGTTTGCACTATGCAATATTTGTACAGTGAATTGATTCTGCCCAAGACGGCCGAGCGAATTGAGTGTCAGCTAATAATGTCGTGGGTCCGAGATTCGAATTCTGAGTCTGGCAAATACACATTTTGTTTTTCAATTTGTGTTTAGAGTCAGAGTATGGACCTAATAAATTGGGCAAGTGGCTAACATTTATTTCTCGTAAAAACAAAAATCTGTTAATACAAACCTCCACCCTGTGGAGCCACTCATATGATCCTATTACGTTCGGACATGGTCAAAAGAAAAGAAGAAAGAGAGAAGAATTGATTCTGCATGCCATTCACAACCAGAATTCTGGGAAATTCTTCCCAGGACGCTCCCAGCACAACTTTGAAGTCAAACTTCTGTTTGCCACTTCACAGTGTTCGGACGTGGTGGATGGTAAGCATATTTTCCTACAGCAGACTGACGAAACTGAAAGGGTAATTAAAAATAAGCCGGCCAAATGACTTACCTCGGGGGAATCGAACGGATATTTGTGAGTGAATTTGAATTGCAGTAAGAATTGCTCGCCTTCATACAACGTCCCAGTTACCCCCTCCATATGAACTATCCATCTGAAACAGAAACATGTTGCGATGATTTACTGTGAATGTGAATACATACACATGTAATACAATAGAGAAAAAGAATGTTGATATTGCTTTCATACAGGCGACGGGTGGTGCGATGATTTCAATTATTCAACAAAAGGTTTCCGTACGAGATTAAGCCACAATAGTGTTGCATTTTAACACTTAACTGATTTATTTCATGTTTTGTCTAAAAGACGATTCTATTTAGGAAATTTCTAAATATTAACAATGTCAATTCCAATTTGATAGGGAAAGGTAAATTACCATATTCGTTAATCGAAAATAATTCTTACGAGCAAGGAACACAAAAATAAAAAATGTGTGGATAAATATGGCATACCGACGATGGTCGTGCGACTTAAACGTCGGCCTATAACGTCATGGTTCGAATCCTGGGTCTGGCAAATACACACATAGTTTTTCAATTTGTATTTGAAGCAGAGTATGGACCTAATAGGTTGGGCAAGTGGCTGCTAACATCCATTTCTCATAAAAACAAAAATCTGTTAATACAAACCTCCACTCTGTGGAGGCCCATAATATGATCCTATTAGGATCGGACATTGTCAAAAATAAACATGTCAAGTTACATTAAATAGTTATTTGTACCATAATATGCATCAAAGTTTGTCACGTAAACAAAACATGCATTCAAATTTGGTAATATTTGAAAACACATAACCGACATTAAGTAATAAACTAAAACTAGCTTCAAAGCCCTGGTCTATAGGGACTGGCTTTCGCATTTCTATTTTATTAATCTATTCCATGGTTACGAGGAATGGTTGTTATCTATTCGCTCAAGCCATTGGGTCCTTGCTCTTTAATAGACCATCATTAAACCAATGTTATTTTAATTTGCTTAATAGTACTTGCCCAATTTGAGGGTCGAGGGTTCGAGTACGGCTGAGTGAAATTAACGTGTTTGTTTAATCAATCCGTCGAGAAAACAAACAATCCATCCTCGTAAAAAATCTGGTCAGTATTAACACACTGTAAAGGTGGTTAACCTCTCTTATTTCATTATATTACTTTTCAGAAGGTGCATATGGCCACCACTTTAAGAGAATGTTTCATTAGGTACTTAAGGCATTTTGATTTTGGTTGTTAACCGATGCTGCAAATTTTTTCAGGTAGATGAAAGGAAATAAATCACCGCTCTAATGAATCAAATGAAATCAAATACCTAAAAAAGTTAGTACATACTTAATGATTATTTAACGGTTACCTTGAATCGTAAAAAATAATTTAATTATGTAGTTAGTGAAATATGTTAGACTATGTGACACCCCCGTATGGTCCCCATTTGGGGATGTCTTTGTGTATCTGGAGCGGCCCGAATCGGTATCAAATGCAACAAATAGTAACGGCTGATTGCGAAAATAATTAAATAATGTTAAATATCTGCCGGCAACATTGTCTGATTAGCGTTAAAAAAAAATACGAATGGCAATGCTGCATTTTGTACGGCTCTCAAGTGACCGTTGGTTTTAGCGGGAGAAGCGTTTTTGACAGCAACGCTGTAAGCAGTGTTAACCTCGCTATCCGTCAAAATTGAATCGAAAAGAATTTGTATAAAAATGTAACCGTTTAGAATATATTAACGTAAATATACCTTGCCGTTTCCAAAACGATTCCGGTGTGTTATCTGTTCACCTCCACATCCCGAATCCAGGCGAAAAACAAGACAACAAAATAAAAGTGACAACCTCCACATCCCGAATCCAGGCGAAAAACCAGACAACAAAATAAAAGTGACAGCATGCTATCACTTTCGAAAATGGAGGGAAATGATAACTAGTTAGTTAATATTGAAATAAGGCCCACAATAAATAGTCAGGCCGTCATATGAAACTGTAAACTTCGATGGTAGTGCTAGTTATTGCTTATACTTTGAATGCAATATGGTGTAGTATTTGTAGAAATTAACGATTGTTGCATACTGAAATAAATGGTAATAATCAAAAATATTCATTTATTGCCAACAGGATCCCGTTACCGCATCGCATTCGAAAATAATCTATAGCTAGCACTGCCGTAGTAATTCACAATTTAGTGCCACGACATGAATATTGAATTAACAATGTGACGAACTAGCAACATCTATAAACAGTATTGCATTGGTTAAAAAGTTGAATGTGTGTAATTATTGATCAGAAATCCTAACTTAGAAGTGTGAAATAATTAACAAGACACTGCGGAGAAAAAAAAAGATTTGGAAATATATTATATTATTATATAAAAAAAAAATACTTCAGAAAAGTTGACTATTGAGAGTTTATAAAATCAAATTTGTCACATTTTGTCACATAACGCTGTGCATGTGCAATTTATTTATAATTGTTTTTGTCCAACAGATATTCTTCACCACTACCATCCACGTATATGTTGTAAAAATAATGCTATTTTTATACATAAATTAATTGATAGTTTTTATTTCATGGCGCCTTTATATCGTCTCTGTTCTGGCAGAACACACTAACTGGAGAATACTAGTTTTGAGTAATTTGACTTTGAAGTTGTTAAAATGTTTGAAATAATGGTATATCATGTGAGTTTATTAAGTAATCGTAAAAAGGATGACTTTAAAATAAAGACTGTTTATTTATTAAGATTTCCAGACGGTAAAGTTTGAAATAAGGAACATTTTGGTACTAACTCAATATGTAATTTTTTCGAATTAGTGTCTTCTGCCAGAACAGTGACGATATTATGATTATTTTGTGGTGCACACTTTGAATACCGCTGACAAAACTCATATCAACAGAGTTACCAATCGTCATTTGAATTATTTATTAGGCACAAAGCATTATTTTAAAAATTACATTGGTGAATGTCCAATGTTATTGTACTTATTAGAGACAAACTAGATGTCATGTATATTCAAATATGTAGATTAGACAACTTGTTACCTACGTGAAAATAATACGAGTGATTAGTATAATTTAATTAGCAACGACTCATTAGGTAAAAAAAACAACAGTATAAAGGTCGGGTTTTGATTTTTATAGTTTTATAGAAAGTAAATACTATTTTATGGAAAATATCATCAGGTATTGATAGTAACATATTGATAAACATTTCCAAATCATTCTCAACGTACGTAATTTTGATCGCTGTGATTGGCTTAGGAAATGTTATGCTGTCACAATCGGATTATAAACTGATTTCATCACTGGAGGAGAAAATTCAAAATAAAAATAATGATTTACTTACATCGTAAGGTTTTGACTCGCTTGATCTCCATCGACTGATACACCAGGAGGAGGTTCTTTCATTAGAGACATCAACTCTTTCTGTAAACGTTTCTAAAACAATAATAAACCCGATTATTTTCAATGTATGTATTTTCAAAGGCTTTCTTTTTGTCTTTGAAAGATCAATGATTTGGCTCATCGATATCTTTGGAGTTAGTCATTGATACTAAAGTCGTCGCAATTTCGCATGATGGCTATTACAATAGATTAATCATAATCGTATTTTCAATTTGACAGAGCCGTCATGAGAAAAAGCGCTTGAAAGATTGGAAATAAAATATTATAAATACACAAACCTCGGACGGCGACACAGCGGCCATCGTTGATCAATTCAATTGATTTGATAGAATATTGGTGTTGCAAGTCGTAAGCCATTTTAACAATTTATTCCCCTGACATTTCGGCTTTTTTTGAAAACAAAAACATCACAACCTTTTAAATAAAATCATATTTTTATTACGCTTTTTTACTAGAATTAAATTTATGTAAATCTAAAGTTTGATTGTTAATAGTTATGTGTATTAACTAATAAAACTGAGTATCCCCTGTGTAATTTATTTTATATTATATTGTTATATTTTACGTTGAATCAATGATGGCAATATTAAATTCTTAAAGTAAAAAATGGTCGTTGAAGTGTCAAAACGTTCTACCACTGAAAAGTTTATTGACCAATTAAACGCTACAAATTCGAAAAAGACTGCCTTAATATTGGTTTTGGGCTTTATTGCGTATCACGGAATTTTACACCTCAGATATGGTAAAGTGTATATTACGCTAGATACGCGAATGACATTTGCCGGTTTCGCGTGACAGTTGCCAATTGATTCTGTTTTTGGGTGTTATTATTTCGGTTTGCATGTTTCAGGACCGGATTCGTGCACTTGGCTGTTGTCGGCAGGGAGATATAAGGGAAATCACGAATGGCAGCCTTATGGGTGCATGCTACACCGCTATACACAAACGTAATTATTCTGACACCGATTATGCTTATTTTATATTTTTCTCAATAAATTATATATCGTAACACAAATTACGATCGATTTATATGCTCTTCCATGTGTGAATAGAGTTGTATATTTGGAAAGTTTCATTCATTAGAGTAGCCCCATATATATGTACCTATTTTTCTATACTGAAAAGCTACATCCAAATAGATATGATCCTAGTACTTAGATAATAAAATAGTAAAACAAACAGATTATCTACTAAAACTGCTAATGCTTCATATCCTATATGAAAGTAGTGAAATAAAATTTTTGATACATAATATGTTACACTGAATGTGCGAAATTAACTATTACATAAAATGGGCAAAATTTTAGCTAATTCATGTAATAGTCAAGCCTGTCGCCTTATTCATGAATTAGGTAAATTTTCTGCTGAGTACATGAATTCGCCAGGGTATGGAATTCTTGACTGTCAACATGACAGAAGAAAAAGTAAATTTAATACGGATGGTTTTATTAGTTATAATTGGACATAATATAATATTATTATTATTAGGTTAGGTTAGGTTAGGTTTTGTAATTCTGAATTAAATTATTCAACTGAATGTCCATTTTGAGGTTAGCTATCAAGTTTCAACAAACTATCACAAACATTCAATCGACCATTGCAAGTTTGATACCCAACCACGAATCAAATCGCGAAAATACTTTTCAATAAAATTCTTCCGTTATCATAATATTATAGTTCTAGATTTTTTTTGCGCATAGTAAATAGATATGAACGTCATTGTAGGATTGGTATATTTTTATATTATAATCAATGACATTTGACACATTTGTTTAGTTTGATTAGTTGCAAAAAATACCACCGGAGCGCGATCATCTATTTTGACCATAGATAATATATGTACATTTTGACCAATGCATGAGCATTTGATACATTAGTTTAGTTGCAAAAAATACCACCGTAGCGCTACTATCTAATTTGTCCAATACATGAAGTAGGCAGAAAAATTACTGCCGAATTCACGCACTCTTCAGATATTTTGTCTAATTCATGAATAAGGCAACGGGCTTCCATTTTTCATGATTTAGGCAAAATTTTGCCCATTTCATGTAATATTCAATTTCGGACATTCGGCGTAACCAGTGGCGATTCTCCCTTGAGAGCGTTGGAGCGGTGCACACCCACCCACTCAATTTATGCGAAAAGACTTTTTTTAAATGAGTATTTAATTTATATTTGATTAATTAAAAGTGTTCTGATATATTACCGTAGTCATTAATTCATATACAAAAACAAATTCTAATATGTGTTTTTAACCGGCTATTTTAAATAATAATATTATATGTTGATGTGAGGGATATTCGCCATCGCTCGACCAAAGCGCCCAGTAATCTAATTTCGATTTCTTTGCAATGCGAAAGAGCGTCGTCTGGCGCGTGGAACAGCAATACGTAAATATTTTTTCTACGTGCTCGGGAGCGACAGTTCAAGTCGCTCTCGGCCCGAACGCAGATTCATCGGTTTTAAAACAATACAGCCCGTATCACACGTACAATTATTGTATGACAATTTTTATTCAATATTATTATAAAAATAAATTCTTTTCACAGTACGCATTTAAATTTCTGCACATGTTGACAACATTTCTCAAATTTAGGCGAAGTACAATTTAAAAATAAACTTCAAGTTTTTTTCAGTTTGATAACTAAATTCACAATGTTTATCAATTATGATATCTCTTCAAACTAGCTCTGTAATACGTCTGACTTTTGAGATAAAAATAAACTCAAAAATGAATTGTCTGTTATTTACAGCTTGGATAATTTTTATAATGCTGATGGCGCCTCAGCATTATAAAACATTTTAATCGAAAAAAATCTCATTGACACATTTACGGAAACGGTTTTACTATTAAATTTAATTTTTACTATTCCGATGACATCAGTGGAAAGCGAAAGATGTTTTTTCACACTCAAACGGATCAAGTGTTTTAGTGGAAACACCATCGCGCAATCAAGATTGAACGCATTATGTATGCTCAGTATCGAAAAAAGAATGATACAAGAGATTCCTGACTTCAACAAACGCGTAATTGAAAAATTTGTGTCGATGAAAAACAGAAGAATGGATTTCTCATACAAATGAACAATAAATCCCGGTCACTGCCAGATACGAGATATTTCGGTACTACTAATAATTCGGTCAAAACAAAATAGTTTGTGTTAAAGTTTAAAATCCATTTTTTTCAAGAAAAACTGTTTTTAGAGGTACAACAAATAATAAATAGTGAGTTATTTATTATTTCTTTTAAATGTACTAAATTAAAAAAAACCAATAGTTTTTTTTTTTGATTTTTTGGTGAAGTTTTGATGAAGGCAAATGCCTTTTTACGGCAGTCAAAAGGTGAAAAAAGTGAACTCCCAGTAAAATAACTCACCGGTCGCCACTGGGCGTAACACATATATAAAATGCTGGGTTCAAAGCCCACATAGATCAGAAATTACCCAATACGGATCTTGGATTGCGTACATAATTCGTTCCACATACATGTAATCCAAAGTACGGTTCTTCCAGTTTAAGGGAAGCCAGCGGTAAACAAAATTTGAAAATAGGTAGCCGATATACTGAATTATTTGTTAGGTTCGGTAAGGTTAGGTTTTTATTCTTGAATTCAAGAATTTTGCCAAAATCGGCTATGAAAATTGGCGCGGTTCCCGTAAACCGACTTGTACCCAAAGCACTTGTATATCAAAGCGAATTTCCCCACAAGAAATAATGGAAACTCATGATTCGTTCCAAAACCCAAAAATATTCATATAAAAATACCTTTTTATAATTTAAATAAAATATAAAGTACTTACTTAATTGAATTTATTATTATTATTAGGTAATGGAGTTTTTACCTACTTTATTGTATTGATTTATTATATAAGCTAGAGTTAAGAGTGTTGATTGTCAGTGTATGTTTACCATTGGTGAGTGTAGACAGCGCCTGAAGATGCCGAAAGGCGAAACCCGGGTCGCAAAAAACGAATTAATCCATTAGAATTTAAATTCAAATTCCATCAGGTACCTTCGGTCGATAGCATTAATATTAGTAATTTATTTCATTTGTTGTCGATGACGTTACAGGGATACGAGGCACTGCTTTCGATACTTGGCCTTTTGGGGGAGATACAATCACTTTGCTTTTATCGGAGACGACCGGATACGCCAGTTGTATTATTCGTTCATCTGTAAGTATACATGTACCCTTTTCCTACGGTATGAAGTAGAGGTAAAGTACTCATTTATGAAACTATGGATGCCGGCTCGAATTCTGCATCAGACAAAAATTACATTATTTTTGTGTGTGTTTGATCAGTACAAGGAATAATCTGTTGGGCAAATAAATAAGTAATAACCGTTCAATATAATAAAAATCTGTCAATGAAACATCTTACTGTAGAGGCCAAATGCACTACCAGGGTCCTCGACTTCGGTACAATTCGCTATTTCGTAGATTTCTTAAAATTGAGATTTTTGTCGATAATGCAAAAATTACGCTTCTATGCATTCGCTCCCCTCTCCTCCACTCTCCTAAATATTTCACCCATATAAATTTATAAACATAAGTGAGAAACGAAGAAACTGCAGTATCAATACTGACAAAAAGAAATTATGTACTCTTCATAGGATCGTGACAAAGATGGAAATAATTAGGCGTTCTGAAAGTAGTGAATCTTTTGCTTTAATCGGCCGTTCTTTCTACTTAAACCGATCTACGATGGAAATATAATTTCAATGATTGGTTCTAAAAGACACAGCATAGTGATGGATGAAATGGATAGATCTTTGCCATCATGAAACTGGTGATAAACATCAAAAAGATGTCCCTTTGAATTTTTCAATTATTCAAGCTAAGGCTCTTACTGACATATGCATATAACAGCAAACTGCATTCAAGCTATTTACTGCAAATTTGCATGCATAAACCTAAATAGAGTCCGTTGAATAGTGACGTCACGTCGCTAACATAATACGCGTCATGCCGTGACTAATGTTACCAACTTTTAAATTTTGATTCCCCGATAATTAATTTAAAATTTTGAAATTGTGAATAGGTGTAAAAATGTGCAAACGGTACCATATAAATTTAATAATTATAAATGAATAATTATCATGAACTTTAAATAATTTATTTGTTATAATATCATATTTATTTTATACTTCTTAATGCACAAAAGGATAAAGTATACCCAGTAAACATTTCCATAATATGGCAATACAGCTTCGCGGGCTCAATGACAATATTGACATTTCCATCGATCCTCCATATCTGTATACATTTTTACAATTTTAGCATTTTTTACCATCATGAATCCATCTATAGCCTAATGACGACGGGCAGTTAACTTCAATCAAGACGAACTAAACCTACTAAACGTTTGCTGTGATGAACTCATTTTAGACATAAAAGTGACAATGACAGCTCGCGCAGATCGCCGCCATTTTAAGTTCGGTGCGCATTCCTGTAGGCATCTTCGTGACGTATGCATTTTTTATAGTTTTCTTATTCGGCCGATAAAACACTAACTGCGTTGAGTGCGATTAGTGACTGTATGAATACGGCTGTTAGTAGATTGGAAAACTCAATTAAAAGAAGATTCTGACTTGGAATTTCAAGCAAGTAAAGGCTGGTTCAACATATTATCGTTTCTGTATTTTAAATACCTCCTATATGGTTTGAGTCATATTTTGAGATAATCGAAAAAAACTGTTAAAAAATAATCGTAAATGATATATAATTATTATGTTTTAACATTTTTTGTAGATCCTAATCATAAATTAAAATTGGATAATCATATTTTTTATAATATATTTTATTATGGTTAAATCATAGCTTTTTCCATCTTTTTATCACATAGGATTAATTCTATATGCACCGTGTTGAATACGTTGAATCATGTGTAAAGTCGCAGACCCCTTGTATCCATTGTTTTATGATTTGGTTCAATGCGGTTGAAAATTTTTCGACCCAATTAATTAGATACCTCTTCACATACTAGTCTGGTTCCAGGACGGTGAAATATACTATAATGTATTCAAAACGGAGATTATATTTCCAAGTTTCTATTGAGTGAAGGGATTTAGGATTTTTAATGGAAAGTTAAGTTTATTTACATTTTTAATTAATGTGATTTTGTTGTCATTTTTATAATATTAACCCTTTCGCTGCGAGCCATTTTCGCGGGAATTTATTTTCAGTCAACTGATCTGTTAAAACGGTCACTACAGCTAAAACAGATCGATTCCAAAATTAAAAAATAGATTACTAGATGAACTATATATCAGTTATTCCAAATGCACCAAGAAATAAACTATATTCGTTTCATTCTCACTAAAATAAATCGAAGAAAGTGAAGACGCTAAAAATTATCCAAGCTTTGACCGCGCGTTCAAAATGGCGGCCGTCCAGTCTTCACATACATGGTTTCTACACATACTACCGAGCAATTCGACGCGTTTGTATTTGTTATACACAGGGCTGTGTTGAATACATGCTGCCGTGTAGTTGGTTACGGTCTATGACAGATATATTATTACTAAATCACTTGTGGAATAATCAGTGGGTTATCGCTTATCGCATTTAGTAAGTCGTAAACTCAAATTTTATTACCGTTTCAAATTCTGAACCTATATTTATTTTCGTCACCATAAAATAATGTTGTCATCCACTTATTCATTAGGATGTTTTGGAGAATAAAACACTAAAAATAATTACCGCACTGCTAAAATACTATTATAATATAATTTATGAGGCGCCATCGGCTTTTTAATTGTACAAAGGGCCTGTCGAATAATCGCCAGGCATGTGAACAGAGCTAACACAGTTTCGTGGCACATAAAAAATATAAATTATTACCCATTATAATAATGTAAATATCAAACATGGAACAATGAACAAAGCCAAACAACTGGAGAGCTGTGCATCGATAAAATATTTTCCAGCATTATTTCTTCGATAATATTATGTGGTAGTGACATTTTGGCGGGTGAAATAATTATTTCACATAAATTTATAATGACAAAAAATACTAAAAACAAATCTTCAATATGTTTCTTTCGAGATCACAAATCACTAAGAAAAAATACATAACACTAACGTAATCATAATAATTAATTAAAAGGTAAATAAAAATGTTATCGATGCACACTTTTCGATGCATGACCAATGTTTTGTTTTGATAACCCTGGTGACGCATCTAGTACACCCGTCTTCGCAATGGCGCGCGATTCAAACAACTGAATAACGAGTGTTCTTTTCAAAAATATATTTCCTTGTGTTTTACTTGACATTTTTATGATCTGTTGCCTGATATGTCTACCTAAAGGTTTGAACTAATTTTTAAAGCATATAATCCACAAGTGTCTCTTCTAGTTTGGTCAAAAATACGAGATAAAGTCTATGGCATGTTTACATGCCATACGCAGTCTAAGGGTTAAAAGTATAAATAAGAGTTCCCCTTAAAATTTCCTACTCCCTCTCCTCAAATTGTAACATGGGCATTTAATCAACTATCTCTTTCTCACACCATATAGCTTTTTTTCTACCTCACACCTCATAACATTGACAATAATTAAAAGTAAAATTTTCATACGTATACTTGATAAGGCTTAGTAAGCGGAACATGTTCTATATTTTAATCAAAATAAAAATTAAACATGTGTGATAGATAAATTTTATAAAATATTTTGTATTTTATTAACAATATATTGATTAGAAGTTACTTATTCAGTTTGTGTGTTGAAGCAGTTGCGTATATATTAGTAATTCCCAACCTTCTGAAACGTTTTCTTAAAACTCAGGAAACACTTGACATGCTAACAAAATAATTGCATGTAACAGGGATAAAAAAAAACACACATTTTAACTCTACGTCTTGATTTTGATGAAATTTTTCCATTTTGAATGTCGTCGTGTGGCAGTATTGCGACAGCATTGCAGTATTGACATTATTGTATATTCGTTAGATGAAAATGTGAATAATTAATGATGTATGACATCTATTAATGGCGGCTTATAAATTAGTGTTGTAATTTAAAAAAATATATTCCACAGTTTTTGTGTTGTGTGCATTTATTCTGTTGAACAACTGATAACACAACCATAAAATTATTTAAAGTATTTATAATCACAGTGAGACCTCGATTTTACGTTTTTGAAGGGGTAAAAATGGGGTGGGGAATATACTTATTGAATATTAAGAAATCAACTCTTTCAATATTATATAGTGATGTAACGGTTTCGTTTTGTACGTCATCAATACTAGTATGCAACACAAAACTTATAAATGATGTAAACAATATGAACGAAGTATGTTAGTGACAAACGACTGTAATATTTGAGCCAAAACCTGGAATGTCACAATACCATCTGACCACCCTGACTTAAACTAATCAATTGCGTTTTGTAAACTTGGCCTTGGACTCTGCAGACGTGTCTATAAAATGATATGCTCACATGCGTCTGAACCTCAATATGTATTCCCTTCAATGATTGCCATATTATGTCTATTTACTTAATTCAATGTTTACTTAATTTAAAATTTTAATTGAATTTTGGTGTATTTCTAACGTAAATAATTGCGGGAAATAAAAATTTAAAACTGTTTATTAAATGTACTAAAACTACACACAACAAGTAGGAAAATGTGAATTCTGGGCATGTAAAACTATATTCAATTTATATTGTATATTTCTCAATTAAAAAAATATTTTATCACACTAGAAAAATCTAAAATATCAAATATATCATTTCCATTTTTTTTAATAGAAGAATGAATGAAGCCAAATAAATATCGAGACTATATGCGTGATGCAGGTGACTAGCTCATAAAGAACAAAATTCCTGACAAATGTAAAAAAAGTGAAGGTTACTGATTGCAACTAATACCCTCACATTATTCACAAGCTTTTACAAATTCTGACAAACTTGTGATTGGGAATCACCTTAAACTGTATGCAACGTTTTAAATTCTAATCTTATCTTATATTTGCAAATTGCATTACAATTGCCGTCTAATGTTAAGCTTAGGTAAGAAAGAAATAGAGTATTATGGCATGCACGATAACAATTTGAAGTTGCAACTGACACATATTATCAGAAACCACATTGAGGCTAATTGGACATTGTTATGGTGTAATTATAAAGCATCCAAACTAGTTCAGTCTGGTTATCTCCATGCGAAACTTTACGTTTGGAAAAAAACAAATGCATTTGTCAGCTTTGGGTGGTGACACTAAAAATGTAAATGTAAAACAATATCAAATTTTGTAATAATAAAGCTTATTTGACTATAGCCAGTACCGTCTCTCGATCTTGGTTGATTGAACTGCGCTGAAATATCCGTACAGACTATAGAGCTAATCATTGTATATTTTCCTTCAATCATTGCTGTATCTGATTGGGGTATAGACTGGACACCAGGTCCACTGTACGACACGTCTGGGCACCGCACAAATTAATGAAATGATTTAAGGTTCCAATAACTTGTGTCGATCGTTTGCTATCAGATTCCAATCTTGCACAGAAATACAGCAATATTGTGAATATTATTTATAGACCTGACCATATTGCGCAATATATTTTGAGAACTGTCCGTGATTGCACAATAGTGCCGATACATATTGCTCAACATTCTTGATTATTTAGTCGATATACTAAAGTTTTAGGTATATTGTGCCCAATGACATTAATATGGACGAAGCATCTGGAAAAAAAATGACACTCACTTTTTGGCGGGTCTGCCGAATGGCATAATCTGTTCTAACGCCATTACAATAAAGGTGATATTGCTATAAATTCTCGATGCTCTTTGTCGGGTCTGCCGAATCGTTCGGTTAGAACGGGTTCGCTCAAACAAACATTGATACTAGAAACACTGTTCTAACGCCATTACAATAAAGGTGATATTGCTGTAAATTCCCGATGCCTGATATCGCATAAAGGATATTGCGTGACATCTACCTATGCACGTGCAAATTGTACGTTTGAATTTACTTGCTAGCTACTGTACTGAGTGCTTCGTCCATTAACGCCCATAGACCGCGTCGAGCGAGGCTCACTAGGTGCGACAAGCGTACATATAAAACCATAATCACACGCCTCCTACCCGCTACCTCTTTTATCAATGTGTGGCGCGCGCCGATTACCGTCGCCTCGTGTTTCATTGCGAAACAATAAAATTTATTAACATGTTTGTCGGCTAATTCATTTTCACAATGATGCCATTGTACTAGTAGTAAGTAAATAATTGCAAAGACCTTGAAGATATTGGATTATCCTTTGCGAAGCGAAACTAATAATAGTAATAATAATTCATGTATTTAAAACACACGTTCAATTGTTTTGGCAGAGCGGACGGCCAGCGCAATTTTAATCCAGACGGACCAACAGTACTATACTTATAGTATTTGTACCTACTATAATTTTGGTGTGTGTGCGTATATGTAAGTACGATATAAAAGGGATATTGTACGCCCAAATCGGTGACAAAAATATGGCAACACTGTAAAATTCATTACATTTTAATTTAGTCACGATGTCATCCTCAGACAGTGACGACACGTTGTCGATGGTGAATTTACTCAATTTGCAAAGGCGAAGAAGATATTGGGTTCATCCTTGGCGGAGTGAAAACAAGAAAAATGCTACATTTAATGTATTTAAAGAGCTGAATTTGTATCCAGAACTATTTCAAAACTTTTATAGAATGTCACAAGATACTTTTAACGTATTGCTAGAAAAAACAAGAGAGAAAATTACAAAGCAGCGTACTAACTAGAGAGTTCCTGTCAGTCCCGAAGAACGACTTCTCATTACTATAAGGTAAGATAAAAACAATTATTTTCTCGGGGACGTGTTCAAAATAGGTCAAGGTTTACGAGTCAATTACAAATAGCTAAGAAATTATTTTCATAATATATTTTTACTAAATCGGTGAATAAAATGATAATTGGTAGGTACATACTTTGAAAATGTACAATCACATAAGTATTTTAATAAACGAAATACGACTGCTTAAAATTTTACAAAACATAAGTTTAAAATATTATTTATCTATGGTATATCAATATATAAGTCTATGAAAACATATAAACATATTTAGAGCATGTCACCGTTAATGTTTCCTATATTTAAAATTATGTTAGCATTTAATTACAAAGAAACTTATACCTGTAGGTAGGTACACCTATATAAAGTATTGCCATTTAATACTTCCGATTGTTAATGGTATAATCGGTAGCATATTCTGTATGAGAATATGATGGCAAGTGCTGATTTTCTTTTCCTTTCAACACTTGCTCAGCCAAATTCAAAACACCAATTCTAAAAATCCTTCTTTCGTCATTTGACATGTTTTTGACATCTGGTAGGATGCTGATAAAAAATGCCATGTCTGGATCGACTGTTTTTTCAGAGTTAATCTCCAGTTGTTTTTTTTTTCGTTTCGAAATAATTAAATGCAGACGCATTTACATCTTGCAATGTTTTCTTTCTCTTTCTTTCGTTTAGATTCAATACAGGATCCGATGGTCCGGCTGACTCACGACTTGTCTCTTGCATATCAGGATCATTGTCGTGCTCATTTTCTAAATCAACGAAACTCTCCGTTGTTGATGTTGATGTAGTTAGTGAGCGAGGAATATTGCCTGTTGTGGTCCTAGATTTCATAAATCTATCAATAAATTTTAAACTCTCTGCCAAGTAATATGGTTTCACTGGCTTTGCAGCAGAACCTGATGGCGGAATCCTCTTAATATATCTTATATATCTTCCTCTAATGTTCCTCCACCTCTCCTTGCAGTCATTCACTAAAATAAAATAAATATATACAATATTAACTAAAGTTAGTGTTTTCTTTTTGTTTTAGATATTTTGCCACGGGTTGCTCCTTCAAGTCAATTTCCTTTTATTTTCTTAAGGGACAAACGACTGTTCGTAAAATAATACATGCCACGTCTAAAATAATTTGGGAAATTCTACAACCAGAATATATGCCAGTACCGACAAAAGAAAAGTGGTTAGAAGTAGCTGCACGCTATCACGATTTATGGAATTCGCCTAATTGTATCGGCAGTATCGATGGAAAACATATACGAATAAAATCACCGCCGAAATCTGGTTCAACTTATTACAATTACAAAGGTTATTTCTCCATCGTTTTGTTAGGTGTTGTGGATGCCGACGGTTTATTCTTGACAATTGACGTGGGAGAGTATGGGCGCAACAGTGATGGGCGTGTATTACAAGAGAGTAATTTCGGGAAAGCCTTGCAAAGAGGATGTTTGGACCTACCGGAGAGATCAGCTCTTATTGGGGAACAAACTACAACCGGTTTCCCGTATTATTTCGTGGGCGATGAAGCTTTCCCTTTGAAAACTAATTTGATGAGACCGTTTCCCAGAAATGTTCTAACGAACGAAAGGAGGATATTTAATTATAGATTATCAAGAGGACGTAAATCCGTAGAGTGTGCATTTGAAATGTTAGTTTCAAAATTCAGAATACTGCATACGCCTATTTGCTGTGATCCGAATAAAGTAGACACCATGGTGCAAGCAATGTGCGTATTGCATAACTTTATACGAATTCGTGATGGAATCACTTCAGTGCCCTCGGTACATAACCGTATATTAACAGGGAATTTAGAACAAATAATGTACCGACAAATTTAAGAAATCGTCTTTGTAAATACTTTTGCCAAATTGCACCGATACCGTTTCAAAACAATTATCGCTTATAATAAAATAATACATGAACATTAAAAATACCTGTTTCATTTACTGTCCTGGAAATTTCCCTCCATGCTGCATCCTGTACGTCTCTGTTGCTATAGTCTGATCGACTATGGTCATAAATGCATCTTTGTTGTTCCCTAATTCAACAAACCTGACGTTGAATGCAATATCATCCATTTTATTGTTAAATTAATTATATAATAACTGTATAATAATTGGCACACTTTGCACAATTGCACCTATGAAAAATATTACTGTTGAGTATTCACTATGAGCTATGTACGCGCACTGCCTGGAATAAATGCTGTATAACCGACCGACGGCGCGCGCCTGTTGACGACGCTTCGACAAGCGAGTAAAATCAAGTCCGTCGCGCCCATCTCGCTTATCACATCCAATGGGCTTTGACGTATTTGAATATATAGTCTTTTCATTTTATTGTCGTGCTATGACGTCAAAGGACGCCGCGCTTAACTGTGTATGCGTTGAAATATAAAGCGGGCGAGGCGTTATTGTTGTCATACGCTGAGTAGACTCTATTGTATTTTTCGTGACTCATCGGCCAAAATTGCAAAAATGAGCGCGCACAGCGCGCGCGTGATTCTGTGGGCACTATCGCTAAGGGTTAATAATGTCATTGATTGTGCCAATCAAATTAAAATTTATCACATCAATGAATATGGGTACGTTTCTATCAATTAAAGTCTTTGGAACAACCATAAACCTCAAATTATTTTAAGACTTGCTGGTTCAAATCATAACGTACATGTAATTTGGCTGATTTTATTAAGTTTTACGTTGTCTGGCGGTCTGTTGACAGTATTGTATCATTGTATTCCCTTGTGATTTGTTCATAGACTTATTTATTTATAGAAAAGTGATGGGTTAATTGAGCCCATATACGGAAAACGATAATGCTGTTTTTCGGTAAATCAGTTTAAATTACGCGGCTTACACCTATGCATGCACAAACCAAATATTACTTTGATATTCTAACAATAGGTGGCAGCAGACAGTCCAAACTGACCACGCGGGGTACGCTGTTTACCCGTATACCATAATATCTATGCTGTACACGACATACACACAATTCATGAATGCGGACGGTCGCGTCATTTCCATTTGTTATTTGATAAATTTGTCACTTCAGAGTATATGAAATCTGAATCTATTTGTTCAAAAAAGCGTGTCATTTATGAAACTAATTATTACGTCAAGAAGGAATAGTGGTCAAAGTTATGAAACTTGTTACAGAAAACGGTGTATGTGGGTAAGTGCTCTCAAAAATTGTGCAATACAATATTTTCAGCCGTTGAACAAAATAGTTTGTTTTCCATGTTTTGGGAAATAGGAAATAAAATCCAACGGTGCAAAGAAACCTTTTGTTTTGTTCGCATTTTGTGAAACCAACAAAGTGCTGATTGGTTAAAAAATATATTGGAATTTATCCCAATAAATGTTGAAAATGGATCTCCTAATGAAGACCTTCAAGTGACTGATTAAAAACTTAGTGTAAAGAATGTTACCATCAAAATCAGAGTTCTACGATTATTTTATGTTATGCAGAAAAACAGCGTTAAATTTGTTACCCCATATTTTATTATAAACATAGTGGTATATCCAATAAAGTTTTTTTGTTTAATTAACCGTGTTCTCAATTACTCAAACTGACTTTATTATTAATTATTAACAATTATATATTTTCGATAATGGGTATCTCCACAATAATCAACTGAAATGTTTAACCCATCGCGCCCTATCGGCGGCAATTTGGCGCCGGTGTTACAGGATGCAGGACGTGATGAAAATCAAAAAAAAAAAATCATATTTTGATTTTTTTTAAGTTGAAATTACTTAATAATATATGTAGCTATCATTTTATGATGTTAGTTATATACAGTATAATATAATTTTATAGAATTATTTGATTTATAAAATCTATTTTTATTAAAATTTGTCAAAATAATGATCAGTTCGCTAGGTATGAGGTGTTTGAGACAGTAAAAAACATAAAATGGCCCACCATCTTCTAAATATCTTGAAAAGTGTTATATTTAGCTCCAGTTTTAGTATATCTTCCTTTTATTATTAATTCTATCACGGACTTTTTATCTATGTTATTTTGTATAAAAAAAAGGCTAAAAAAACCCAAAAAACTATATTTGACATGTTTTTTTCATTCCACTTATACACAAAGTTTACTTAAAATGTAAATACTTAATAGAAAAATTCAAAACCTATAAATATTTAAAAGATTTATTTGAATTGAATGAATAATACATGAGTTATATGCCCACGGTGGCCGCGCGGCATAAGCGTTGGACTATAAAGCCGTAGTTCCCAGGTTCGAATCCTGGGTCTGGCAAGTACACATATTGTTTTTCAATTTGTGTGTGTCAGGGTATGGACCTAATAGGTTGAGCAAGTGGCTGACATTCATTTCTCGTAAAAAACAAAATCTGTCAATACAAACCTCCACTCTGTGGAGGCCCATATGATCCTATCAGGATCGGACATGGTCGGAAAAAATATATCAATTTTAGTAATCAGTGTGCCTTTTTAAGTGATCCTGAAAAATTAAATCTGTGTGGAATGTGGAACATTCGGTATCTGTTGTTTAATTTGTAACAGAAATTATTAGTCTGCAAATTAATATTGTCAAGCCAATTTCCCTATCGCGTTATATTGTAGTGATTCAAGCGAGTTACGTTATCAATGTTGTTTGTACAAAGCTTCATTAAAAATACTTTGCTCTAATCAGCCTCTCCTTTGTTTGTTCACCGTTTATTATCTAGATCACAATTGTAAGCGGGAGAATTAATATTATGTCATCATTTTCCTCGATAAAATTTTCCTCTGATATTTTGCAACAAATTGCACACTTTAATCGGACTACGACATGTGTTAGGGCTTTATGCATAGAATATTGGTAATATTCAAAACTAGCTAGTTAATAACGCTATGCATAGAAGAAAGTTGAATGACAAATAAGTAAAACAGTAATTAACACAATGATGTTGAAGTAAACTGATATATTAGTATTTTGTGATTGTGATCTTTGTCGTCACAACCACAAAATAAAAGGAAGTTTCTAACTGGGATAGAGTATAGTATATAGATACTAGTATAGTTAAATAGCAAAGAGAGCATGAGACACAAGAGAAACAAAAGGAAGGGCCATGAGTTACCTGATCTTCTTCAAGCCGAACAATAATTACTTCCGCAACCTCGCAACTGACAACTGTAAAATTTAATTAGAAAACAAGAAGGGATTACACGGCTGAAGGCACGTGCAATCCATGGTTAAAGAGGTACATAATAAAGTCCTGGACGCCACACGATCTTGAGACCGTGAAAGATTATAATTATTTAACAGTGTGGAATAAAGTGGGAACAATAAATAAAAGAGCAATTTATATACTTGACAGAAACTATATTATCGTCAAAGCAAGAGTTTAGAAATACATTAAAAGGTTATTAAGCGGCTCGATATTGAAATTTGGAAATACTAAAATAAATGCAAGCAGCTAAGTTTGAAAAGAAACATTGGAAGAGTAGTGAATCAAATAATATATTTAAAATACCAAACTGGAACGATCAGAGGCTTCAAGCACTGCGGCTGCAATCGTGCTCCGTTAAGTGACGTCCATTATAAATGTTGGGTAAAACTCGAGCGGAGCACGACTATACTAGACGACAGTCAGAATCAAAAAGCCATGTTGCTGCGTTCGCACATCCATCCATCCATTCCATCAGCGACATCTGTTTTAATCGCGTACGCTCCATCGACGTGACCATAGATAATCGTCGAGGTTGCCAGTGGTATGAAAGTTAGTTATGTTCATTTTGAACATAACAAAACCTTCTATGGAAATGGAGCCTAAATGTTTAAAATTGAAGCAAAAAAAGACCTCTGGTCTACTGATTAATATAGCTACAAATGACTTTGCATCACAGGTTTATTTGAAGAGAAGTTCACAGTTCTGCTACGACATTTCTCTATAGTTTCAGATTCACCCAATTAGTTGATTACATACTGATGGCTCAGGTCCATGATACAACTAGGAATTGGTAGTTTTGAGTGATGGCTTATCAAAGTTTTGACTCACCTACACTGAACGTAGAAAAGTGACAAAAACATAGGCCCTACGAGGACAATTAGTAATTTTTTGAAGTTGTAATTTTGTGGAACTAAAGGAGCTATATATGAATACAATGGCTAACATAACCCACAAATTGAAATTTTTGACTTATCGTACTATGAAATTAAGCCATCGATACATGATTATAAATGTGCAGATATTGCCTACAATTTAATATATCACTTATCTCCGTATCAAACCAGACATTTGAATTTATAATCTTTATTTTGAGAATTTTTTTGAGAAAGATTTTGGAAAACGCACTAACGGGTCATTTAAGCGACATTTTATTGTTATTTTTACATCGTCACTTCGATATGTGCGCTACCGAATTATCTACCAATTGAATTGACCAAATTTGAGAAATATCCGATATAAATACCTCTAGAAAGATACTCCCATGTCAATTTTATGTAGGCAGTCAAAAGCAATACGTTGTCCATTGTTTTTAAGATGAATAATCACGTAAAACACTGAGAAATGTGTAAGTATACTCGAACAACATCTTGTTGGCTACGTGTTAAAACTGTGAACTACCAAGCTCCTCCCATTTAGTCGACAACAGCGCCTTCCGGTTTTTGCCTAAATCTTCTTGTTAGAGAGTAGGTTGGTCATGTAAACAAAGCAACAAATGTCAAACCAGAACGCGAGCCGCCATTTTATTTTCGGCGCTGCCAATAGAAGAAGAAAACGTTTGTTACCAATACAACAACCACACTTACTACCGTTTGATTCGAAAATCGAACTGCCTTAAAAATCTCTGAAATGCGTATATGATACCTTCTATCTAGGAGTGCAAATTCTTTGAGTTCATGTCATCTTCGCCTTCAGCAGTTAGAAGTACTGTTATTTAAAATTTACCGTTTTTCATAAATTACTGAAATAATTTTTAATTCACATACCTACCTACAATGGTGGTAAACGTATGAAACCTGTACAATATAAATTGAATAATAACTCATTAATAGTTAATATTCTAAACATTAAATAATAATTTAATAATTACTTTATTATGTAGTATTTTAATATAATTCAAGGGGGCAATATAGTAGTCATTTTGGGGAGCAACTGGTATAAATGACTTCGTCTTGCAGCTCACATAAAAGACAAAGAGGATGCAGACGTGACGGATGCTACCCTTCAGAGCATGAAAGGTCACTCCAATCTGACATACTTTGACATAAAGCTGCGAGTTTCGGTGGAGTTCATCTGGAGTCCATATATATCTAAGACGATGGTTGATCAGTTCATAACGTGGTAAGTTTGTCTAATGGCCATTAAATTATACCATATAATTCATCGTTGAAACTAGAAAATTGTGTTACTCCAAAAACATTACTTTACAGGAGAGACAAAAAATATTATAGTTTCCTATACAAATCTATGCGCTATAGATGTTATCATCTATGAAATTAATAATGTTACAATTTTTATGGAATTACATCATTTGCCAGACGGGTATTAACAACGGCCACTAAATGGTATTCAAAGTCAATTTCACCCACAATTATTCTTGATTTCCTATTTATTATCATATCGTCGCTATAGGATTGGTTTGTCGAATATCCGTTTTTGTCAAAATCAACCTTTTAATGCAGAATGTTTTTTTGTATCTAAATGGACTAGAACCATCCTTTTCTGTAAATTACTTTGTAATGGTAATGAATACATCATTCATATGCTGTAAAAATAACAATTTAAATATCTCCATATATTTAAATATAGGATTATGAAATTTGTTTTTCGTCTCCTGAACATTTGGTCTATTCGACAAACCAATCCTACAGCGACGATATGTTTTCCATACACCACGCGCTATTACGTTTTCACATTTTTTGAGCCAAGACCCTGGATGGCATGTAAATATTAGGATATCTAGACCAATTATTACTTCAGTCAAGCCTAAATTGGATATAATCAACCATCATGGGAATCATGTCATAATAGCCGATTGGCTCAAAGAATTCATTATTAGCACCATCCCCCTTAAACAGGTTTTGTAACCAACAATTTCACTTACATATATTTGTATATTCTTCAGGAAAAACAGTGGCAGTCCACCCAGTACGATAATAGTGGGATGCGGTACTACGATAATCAGAGAGCAGAATGCTTCTGTTAAGGCTCTGGAGGAATACCGAACCAACCTGACACGCCTCGTGCAACCTATAGATAACTTGGCGGCGCGCAAGACCAACATTTTGTGGACCCTTCAGGAGCCTGTCGACACGGAGAAGCTTAGCCCAGAGAACAAACCAATCACTGAACAACAGATTGATATGTACAATAGAGTTGCTGTAGAAGTAAGTTGTTGAATCCAAACATTCAAATCATTTACTTTTCATATTTTTCTAAATAAAATTAATTGCCTATCAACATCAACAAAGATTTTGACGAAAATCCTTCTTTCATATAAAGAAAGTGAGGCTCAAAAAATGAATATAGCAAGCACACACAACAGAAGTGACAAATGTTTGTTTGAGCCGGCTCGCACATGTAAACTCGCCTCATCTGCAACACAGCCATAAACCAAACCTTGCAATGTTGCATTCATGTTGCATAGCTGGCCGTGCACATAATGAGTCTAGCAACCTCTCGAAACGTCAAAGTCGTCAAAAAAATGAAACATTAACCATTAACATAACAGCGATTATTATATATTGTATTGAGTACAGAAATCTTCTGAACTGCTCTATTCTTGTATAAACATATATGCACATATATATTTCAAATCTCTTGGACCAAGTCGTAAATTGGTGCGCTCGTCTGTCATTTTATAGGAGATACGGCGACCGGTGATGTTTGAATTAAAATAGCCCACTCGTAGCAGTTTGTGCATGCGTAACTGCAGAACTGACGGCGATGCGAGTCGCGTGAAATTTGTTGCTAGCGACATCAGATGTTGTTTTCAAATTAAAATGTTGCATTCTACCAATGTGCGGAGCTCCATTTGGTAACGTGTGTTTTGTGAATAACAACTAGATATGTCACATCGACGTATTCGATATGTTGCAGACGAGACGAGTTTAGATGTGCGAGCCGGCTTACTCTTCATTCTCAGACATGTAGATTTTTTGAAGTGTTTTAATATTACTGCTGTTTTTATCTATCATTCACGAAACCTAAATCTCTTTTTACTGCCATATGTTAATATGTACTAACACAATAATCAAAACATAAATCGATAATTTTTTTATTTCTGTCTACAATAAAAGTTTTCTTCTATATATAGATAAAAAATTATCATTCATCCAATGCCCGAAATGGAGCAATCAGCATTATACACGCTTTGATAACCTTTTGTTTCAGATACTCCACTTGTATGAGGAGAGTTTAGGCGGATGTTATTTTATGAATCCTGAAGATAGGGTTTATTTATGTCATTTCAATGTTTTTATTTATAATGCTATCATTATGTTTATCTATAGATGTTGACCCACTCGAGCGCAAAGTTGTGGGAGTCGTCGCGTTTGGTAGTGGCAGGCTCCCTATCACCGGACGGTATAAGCCTTAGTGACACGGCCCTCAAGCACGACACGCAGATCTTGCTGAACATGTACTGCAACGACCATATGAACTTCAACGATGGCACCTGTTGCTCCTCTGCAGAAGCCTACACCACTCTTCAAGTTGTCACCTATTCCATATTTCTCGTCTGGTACATATTTTTGTCATAGCTTATATATTAGACTGACATATGAGACACTAGTGCTTTTGTTCTTGTGAAATACGGAAAGAAAAAGTAACCGATATACAAAATGATAAATACACAGATTCGATTTGAACGACATTTAACAATCTATTATTATTTTTCAAATGAATGAAATCAATGATTGGATTTAGCCGCAAGCCTTTCTACCCAGCTGTTCCATTTCTATGAATATCCAGCGGGTTCCTTTAGATATGCACGTCGGTAGCACGTTCATGTAAACCACTCGTGATCAAAAGCAGTGGAATGTGGGCGTCGCACTTTAATCCACCATTCCATCGCTGCTATCTGACCACTTTATCTACGGATGAATTGTTAGTGTATTATTTTTGAGAGGTTTTATCTTGTAACTTTGGAAGTTTTTGAAATATTGAGATGAAACTAAATTAGCACTTACAATGTGGTCCATAATCTGTGCGAGTTTCATCAACATTAGTCCTGTAATTTTTTAGTTATAACGGATAGTCTGATAAAAATTAAAAAAATATATATTTGGATAATAGAGATAGATGATTTTATTATTACTGTCGAACAAGATCTTCTTTTCAACGTGTTAAAACTGTGAACTAATAAGCCCCTCCTGTTTTTAACCGCACTTTGACTCCAGCGACTTCCGGTTAGATTAGTTAGGTTAGATCTTCTTGTCGGACAGTAGTAATGTTATTAATATGGCTCAATACCTGATATTTACAAGACGTGTTGTAACAATGGTGTGGTTATAAAACTTAATTGCAAAAGACAACGAAAAATCACCGCACTATAAACTTCTAGTAAAATCGTCATTTTCTACAATTATCGATCGGCATAGCTAAACAATTGTCCATTTTTGTGTAAAAGCATGTACTACAGAATGATGAATAGGCATATCTTAAGGGGAAGACGCATGCCAGCAGAGAACCTAGCGGAAATATACGAAGCTTGCAATTTGAGATTTTTTTTTGATAATTTACAATTTCAACTGTATTATTTAATAAATATGTATCCGAAAACATTAAAAAGATTTTTTATTTTTTTTTAAACTTAAAGATAAACTTACAATTGTAAAAAAATGTAATAAAATGTGAATTCGTTGCAGGGTCAAATCTTATTATTGCATTATATTTTATGGTCATAATTATCATTAAAATTTAGTTTATTAAGTTTTAGATTTTATGTGGTGTAGATTTTTGACTAATTCATCGTTTTAATATTTTTTATATATATTTTAAAAAACATCGATTTTTATAAAAATATAAATGTCTATAACTTGAAATCCTTTTTATTTATATCAACTCGAGCTTCAATATTGTGACCATGCCTAAAATAAAATTTGATATAAATAAAAAGGATTTCCAGTTATACATATTTATATTTTTTTTAAAATCGATGTTTTTTAAAATATATATAAAAAATATTAAAACGATGAATTAGTCAAAAATCTACACCACATAAAATCTAAAACTTAATAAACTAAATTTTAATAATAAATATGGCCATAAAATATAATGTAATAATAAGATTTGACCCTGCAACGAATTCACATTTTTTTACAATTGCCAGTTTATCTTTAAATTTAAAAAAAAATAAAAAATCTTTTTAGTGTTTTCAGATACATATTTATTAATTACTACAGTTGAAATTGTAAATTATCAAAAAAAAACTCAAATTGCAAGCTTCGTATTTTTCCGTTAGGTGCCTCTTTTCGCCTCTGATAGTATAAGCATCCCCCTTAATGGTCATTTTTAAGATATTGAGCCGCTTGGGCTGAATAATAATTCGAGGTAAAACTAGACATTTGGTAATTAGAACCCTATGAAATACCAAGATGGCGGTCTAAATAATAACACTGCTTATTTTTTCTGATTGAATTGATTATTTTTTAAGCAATTGTATTAAATTTAATGTATAAAAAGCCCTAACAAACTTTATGAGATACATTATATGTGTATACATAATGTATATTATTTATTTAACACATGCATGGACACTCGAATTAGTACATTACAATATAAATTATACTGAATGTTTACCTCCGTTTCTTCCAGTATGATCATCGCAATCGTACTAACCTTGTACCGCTGGGTAGAGACCGCTCGCCGCGGACGTGACTACATCCCCGTCGCCACGAACCCAACTGTACCCGCCACAACCGACAGCTACCAAGTCTTCACCGCCCTGTCGACACTCGGCCTGATAGTCTGCTACTTCTACCTCTGCGACCGCACCAATTTCTTCATGAAAGAAAATAAATACTACTCCGAATGGAGCTTCTGGCTTCCCGTCGGCTACGTCCTGGTCTTGGGACTATTCTTCACGGAAGACGCTAGAAGCCCGAGGGTTCTACACCGCGATCAAACCGTAGAGTGGCGAGGATGGATGCAGCTTTTAGTTCTCGCAGCGCAGGTGACAGGAGCTGTTCGACTTCTACCGATACACATGCTGATGAGATCTTTGAGCAGTGCATATTTATTTCTAACAGGCTATGGCCATTTTTGTTACGCATGGCATACCGGTAATACAGGAATCGTACGCTTGTTCAACGTTTTATTTCGACTCAATTTCATGACGGTTGTTCTGTGTCTTACTATGAATCGTCCATACCAATTTTACCATTTCGTTCCATTGGTGTCTTTTTGGGTTGTTTTGCTCTACGCTGTACTGGCGTTACCTCCACATGTGACCGCACACAGCAGTGAAAGTCATCCTTATCAATACTTTTATCTAGTCTTAAAATTCATAGGACTCTTCGTTATAATTACTGTCCTTTACATGTCGGAAGTGTTCTTTGAGAAAGTATTCGTGACACGTCCGTGGAAAGCATTATTCGTTACGACAGATGATGATATACAGCAATGGTGGATCCATTGGAAGCAGGATAGATACTCGATGACGTGCGGTGCCGTATTCGCTGCATGCTTTTTACTGGCACAGAGACACGGCTTATTAGACGACAGCTCACACGGTAATTTATTATCACCGAGACTTGCCATCGGCGCTGCTCTGTTTGCTCTTGGAGTATTAGGCGGATGGTTAGCTTTGCCGTTCATTTGCGGAGGATTACAAGAATGCGATGAAGTCCACAGTTATATCGGTGCCGTCCCTATAGTTAGTTACATCGTGTTAAGAAACGTATCCGGGGCATTACGGTCGCGTTATTCAAGTTTTCTCGCATGGTTCGGAGACATATCTCTCGAGTTGTTTGTCTGCCAGCATCACATCTGGCTGGCGGCTGATACTCACGGGGTGTTAGTTCTCTTACCGAACGCTCCGAATCTGAATCTTATGCTCACGTCTTTCATATTTGTTTGCGCGGCTCACGAAGTAAGGCGACTCACTTGCGTTCTCCTGCCCGTGGCAGTCCCGAGTGATTTACGAAAATGTTTACGCAACTTTGCCGTGTTTATTGCAATACTTATACCGATAGGCATACACGATGGGATGTTTTAATAACGCATAGTTTATTTATTGCCAAATGCAGTGAGGATATTACTGTAATGTTTGCAAAACTTGTTGCTATAGGGCGGAGGTCGGTAAACTACGACTCGCGGGTCACACGCTTGGCTTGGCTTGGCTCTTCAGAAATATAGGATGGGAAAATTAAACCGCGGTAACCGCTTTTATCAGCATGTATTCTGTCAAGAGATAAAATTCAGAGTCAGGAAATTATAGAAGTGATCGTGTGATAAGTACCTGCACAACTGAACTGCATGGTTATTTTTCACATTAGTTTTAAGGAGTGCTTGTGTGTTTTGTGTAGTTTAATTTTTGTAAAGTTATACATGTAAAAATGTATTTATGGATCTCGAAAAAATTCTAAACCTGTGCGATAACTCGTATATAGTTATTCAGTCTCAAACGTTTGCGGCCGCCCTTGTTATACGATGATGCATTTTTGTATTTAATGAAACTTTTTGTATTTGAAAAAAAACGCAGCTTTTCAATGAGATCACATGTAACAAGACTTAATATTGTCTTTCATTTGTAAGTAGTGATAGACCCGCATAATAACTATTATAATATTAGCAATAACGAACACTTCAATATGTTTTATTTGGGTATAGGACGATTCGGTGCCGGGACAATTGGGCGCCATGCAATCGAATGAAATTAGAAAATAAATAAACGTTCGTGAATTATAGATATTTTTAAAATATATATTTAAATATGCACTCGTAAATAATGATTTAATTGTGCATATGAGAACGAGAAGAGAGTTCTTATATTTTTATATAAAGCCTCAAGGCATGATTATTCTCAATCCACAATAAAAAACATTATGTTAAAAGCAAAATGAATTAAAACTACTAATTAGTATGTCGATACATACCTCGTCTACTTTATGTATAAAATCGTAAATGAACGTCTATTTATTTCATTCAACAGTGCGGTGCCCAATTGTCCTGGCGTCCAGTTCTCCCAGACCCGTTTTAGTTATATTTTATTTGTCATACTTGTTTTTAGAATATACCTATTATTATAAAGAAGACCGGTTTCGTTCTAGCGGACATTTTCAATTGGATTAGAATGAAACAACCTAGTACAGAATTTAATTTACTAGTCAAATGCATAATATGGTGTGCCATCACGAATGAGCAGTTTGAACAAATTTTCGAAGATAGATTGCTAAGCCCAAAGAGATTGAATCACTACAGTAAAGGGAGTTACACAAACTTTTATATTACAGCACTTTGATAGCGATTCAAGAACGTTTTTAGTATTATTGAATTGGTAACTGTAGAATAAAATAATATTCTCTGCGTTGCATGCATTGCTGCAAATAGAAAATTGTTAACATTTTGCTTTTGTTACTTATTTATATAGTGATATTTATGATACTTGTAACACTAAGGCGTGTTTATGTCAGTGCGGCTCTGGCAAATAAATCGCAGAGCACAAGTGTGAAGCTTGCTATAAATAAATCTGCAATGCGTAACATGTTTTCAATGTCACTTTCATAATATTAATAATAATATAAAACCCTTTTTTGCATAATAGAAGGTTTACCTTCAACTTTTTTGTACATAACGTATTAGTTATCTTCTTGCAGTGGTGAAGATAACTAACGAAAAGAATTATAATACACACTTACACAGTACCTAACCAATGTGTTATAATATACCTACAATAAATAGTAAAGCCCGTCAAGTTGTGCTGGGATATTCAACTTAGGGATCGTTCACAAATGACGTCACACAATTTTCAATATTTATTTATTTACCATATTATTAACTGTGGCAATTCATGATAAAACAAATTCGTTGTAAATGATCAATTTCCTCAGAAAAAAGTGTTTATGTTTTGTGGTTTTGTCTCGCGATTTTCTACAATGTAGGGTGTGACTTCATTAAGTGGGCGACCCCCTTTGTTCGAATATATAATTTATTAACATTATTTTGTATAGAAACTTTCGAGTCTTTTTTATTTTTCCAAAATGTCTCTAGTTATTTTCATACAAAAATTAGTTATGATTACAGACAAATAATTTTATACTATTTCAAATGTTGTTAGTTTCCCACTTTTGTTACTTGTGTATGGAGTAAATTAGTTTGAACTATTTATGGCAAATGCATTGTATTGAGTTCACCAAATTCTCATACCGACTGCTTAATCTTCAAACTGGCTAACTCCATTTCGGCAAATTGTTCAGGAAGAAGAAAAAACTTAATAATTTAAATATCAAACGGAATTTAACAATTCCAAAAATACACTTGGTTTTTTTTTTTTTTTACAAATAAGCTCCACTATGAATTAATACACTATTTTAGCTTCCCTTTATATATAAAGAAAAACTATATAAAGAGCGGAGTAGTTCCATTTATGATATCGATGGTGCAGATCACAAACCTCCTTAGTCAAAAAATACGATTTTACAGGGGAAGGTTAAAACTGATTTATTTGCAGCATAATACGATGAATATGACATAGGAGTTTTAATTAAAAGACCAATAAACTCGGCTATTTTTCTCTTTGACATAGGAGGTAAAGTTCAACAGATGCGTTAATTTTTTGTTGATTTTTTGATACCATAAAGTCAAAATCATAAAATTTGACATAGAAGGTTTGTGATCTGCACCATCGATATTGAAAATTTGGCACCTGCAGTTGGATGTTTTGTGTGAAGAACGATAACGCATTTATTTATAGGTTCAGGAGTTTGAAATTTTGTGTGAGCATAGAAAACATGCTTTATAACAAAATGCCATCAAATCCCATTTTTAGTCAAAAGTGCAGTTAGCTGGTTTGTAGATTAAGCAGTCGTTATAATATATTCTGGAGTCTTCACCACTGTTTTCTTATAATATGTAGGTATATTTCGATTCTGTTTGTACATCATTAGTATAGTAAACTAAGCACATTGTGATAATATGTAATAATAATTAATCAAATATCGTAATGAATACTTAATCATGTATTCAGATGTTTGTTTACACAACATCGTGACTTGTTGCAATATGGCTGTTGTAAATCTCTTCTATTAAAAGGAAGGTTGCTAAAATCTAGTAACTATTATGACAATGCATAATATTTTTCAAGTATGCCTCGTGTGGCAATAATGTAAAATCATTTTACTACTAATTCTTTTGTCAAACGTTGTTTATTTGGTTTAATGTATGATTTACATGTCTACAATTGCATTGTAGACGAAGCAATATTTTTTTGTAAAAATTACGCAATCAGTAGAATATTATGTCTGTATAATTTCGCAATACATACTGAGATAATTGGCTTCAATGTTTTGTCTTTCCTCGATAACATTCGTGGATAGTTCAGAATTTGAGGTACCATCTGTATAGACACTCATTGTAATTTTTTTATAGACATTTATCTTAGGTTAGGAATCACCAATATAGTAGGAAAATGGGATTATTTAGTAATTTAATTTTCTTTATAACTCGTAGTAGATATCACATTTTTTACAACCCCTGTCCACTAACTCCTTCATCAAATTATATCAGACCCTCTCCCTCTCTTAAGACGTAACATCATACATATAAGAACGATCCCTAATTGTATGAAAGTTAATTCAATAATCTCAGGATTCCTGCAGTTTCAATCCTGTTTTTCGGGATTCAAAAATCGAGTGGGATTTTGGGTTTTCAACCCTTATCTTTGACCTTATGTTGGCAAGACTAGAAATTGTTTTGTAGTAGATAAACTGTTAATGTCTATAGCAGAGATGGCGAACCGATGACACGCGTCTCATGTAGTGACAAGCAGGCAAACTACAAATTTTGTGTGCATTTTTGTATAGAAATTAATAATACAATACACTCTCAGAAATCCGCCACCCCAAAAACCAGACAAGCAGCCAATTAGTGAGAGCGGCGGATTATAGTGCAGACATACAAAATATGGTAAAAATTAAATCAGCTATTTCGTAAAAATAGTTTTTTGAGAAATTTGTACTAGCAAATTTTATTTATAATCAAAATCAAGTATTTAATAAATTATACATACCTATTTATAAACTAAGTTTATTAACTAAATATTAAACAGTAAATCACTTGACACAACCAGTTTTTCAGTGAGGTAGATATTCTTGAGTGGCTTAGGATTCCTGGATCTCCTATGACCAAAAGCTTCATTTTGTGTGTCCCGGTTGCATTGGAGCACGGCATTATTGTGATGCGGTCGTTGGGGACTTTCTTCCCAGGTACATTACTTTCTTCACGATGAACGTACGTTTTACGAAGGAGAAGTTTCCAAAATAAACCCGTCTCATCTGCGTTGTATACTTGTACGCGGCGGACTACTGAATTTGACAATCGAACACCGGCGAATTATAGAGCTTTCAACTAGTAAAAATAACGGCGGATTATAGTAGTTGTCGGATAATCGAGTGGCGGACTACTGAGAGTGTACTGTATTGACCACTTTTGCCATGATTTTTAAGATTTATACCTACTACATGTAGCAAAATGTATCTTCTTATTTTATCGACATCCAAACACATAACGTTATAATTTCAAAAATATACCGTGTATCCATAGCAATGTGGTTGTGAATGAAAAATAATATCATTGAAGAATTTGTTTAATCGTTTGAAGTAAATGGAAAAGCACTACATACCAGATACATACAGTCGAACTTGGTTATTACGAGGAAGATGGGACCGACTGAATTTGCTCGTTATATCAGAGAATAGATATTTTTAAATGAGCAGTCACATAACACAAAAAGTCGCAATTCATAAACTACAAAAGAAGTTGTTTATTGTAATGAACGCTGGTAGGTACCTACTTACTTCACAAACCTTGGTTTTTTTTTTCAACCATATGCGTGGATACTTTTTCAATCTTGTCGGCGAAAACACCAATTAGGAAGGTAGTTAGACACTTAACTAGTGTCATAAACGTAATCCGAACCCAGCGGCACCCTGTCCGGTCGGATTTTATTGCTTAGGGTCGAAATCTTTTTAAACGATTTGCCACTTGCTCAACCTATTAGGTCCATACTCTGTGTAAACACACATTAAAAATAACATGTGAATTTTGGGAGACCCGGGGATCGAACCCACTAAGACGCTATAAGCGCTCGTCCACCGTGATCAATTTAATTTTATTTTTTGATGATTTTTATTTCAATGTATTATTGCAAACAATTATTTTCGTTGATGAATTACCTATATCAAATCGAAAATAAAACTTAGTGACGGTTGGTAATGATGTGACTGAAACAAGTGTATGATTAAAAGCCTCCAAATTGACTAAAAAAGTCATCAAATATCTTAGTTAATTGTATAAAAATATTTGTTGTATGTTATATAAATTTTGCACTACACATAATTTGACACACTTGCAGAAAAAGGTTCACCATCCCTAGTCTACAGACTAAAAATAATTGTAGTTTGCGTCTGTCTATAGACGATATGAAATCTAGTCAGAACATATCCATGTGATAATTCATTATAAAAAATCTGATAAGCGTATGTACTTAACTAAATTGTAATACATTTTTATTTTCCTATGCATGTATTTTTTAGTGTTGCTACATTTGAATATTCACATATTTGTGTGTTTAAAATATTGCATTTTTGTTTTTATATATGTTACGCCGAATGTGCGAAATTGAATATTACATGAAATGGGCAAAATTTTGCCAAAATCATGAAAAATGCAAGCCCGTTGCCTTATTCATGAATTAGACAAAATATCTGGAGAGTGCGTGAAATCGGCAGTAATTTTTCTGCCTACTTCATGTCTTGGACAAATTAGATAGTAGCGCTATTTTTTGCAACTAAACTAAATGTATCAAATGCTCGTGCATTGGTCAAAATGTACATTTATATTATCTATGGTCAAAATAGATCGCGCTCCGTGGTGTTTTTTGCAACTAAACAAATGTGTCAAATGAGATTGATTATAATATAAAAATAAACCAATCAATAATATGATAACGGAAGAATTTTATTGAAAAGTATTTTCGCGATTTGATTCGTGCTTGGGTATCAATTGTTCAATGGTCGATTGAATGTTTGTGATAGTTTGTTGACACTTGATAGCTAACCTCAAAATGGACATTCAGTTGAATAATTTAATTCAGAATTACAAAACCTAACCTAACCTAACCTAATAATAATAATATTATATTATGTCCAATTATAACTAATAAAACCATCCGTATTAAATTTACTTTTTCTTCTGTCGTGTTGACAGTTCAAGAATTCCATACCGTGGCGAATTCATGTACTCAGCAGAAAAATTACCTAATTCATGAATAAGGCAACAGGCTTGACTATTACATGAATTAGCCAAAATTTTGCCCATTTCATGTAATAGTCAATTTCGCACATTCGGTGTAACATATACATAATAATCTTATTATAATCTTCGATGAAAATTTAGTTTTGATAACTTTTTTTCAGTGAAAAAAGTAATGCTATCTTAGTTTCAAATACAATTATTCGCTTTTGTAGTACAGAAAATTTGTTCCAATTTTATACATGTGTAAAAATGTTGTAATTTTTTTACTTTTAGATGGAGCGCATGGTCACTGCCTAGTGTGATTTGAAATGTTTTATCGCATTGTTTAACATAGTTTTTCTATTGAGCATTTACTCTCTACATACATGGTATTAATGCTGAAAATTAAATTAGTAGATTAAGTTTATTTGGTTACTACACTGAATAACAGTAGTCATTCCAATGCAGCGCTCAACTTTGTAGTGTTGTATAATGAATCATATACATATTTCCATACAATTTCCATTGGATGTTTTAAAGTTACATTTATTTACCTATTTTAAAATCAAATTTGCATTACAAAAATAAATGCATTCTTCATTATGATCAATTTGAATGTTTTGTGCAATAACTCCTGTCCTGGTAAAGATCTCTCCCTGATTAGTAAAAGACAAAATATCAGGAGTTTTGATAATATCTCGAGATACATATCACAGGAGATCGCACTTTGAAAAAAGTCACAATTTGATGCGTCAAGTCTGGGACTCATGGCTGTACCCGGCTAAAACCAAATGCCACGTATTCGTAGACGCTTGCATTCTAACAATGCTGCTTTATGGTAGTGAGTCATGGCACCTTACGAAGGCTCAGATCGACAGAAACTGTATGTGCAGTAGAGTAATGAAGAGATTAGAAAGCTGAACGTGCTTTTTTATTACATTAAGAGTAAAGAAATTACGTTAAACTGGTTCAGTCAAGCATTACGGATGCCTCAAGAGAGTTTTAACGTGACCTGTCTATTCTTCAAGCAAAGACAACCCGGTATCCCGGACGGTCGCTAAATACCATCCACAGGGTGTACACAGCAGAGCAACGAGATACTAGTATAACCTCGGAAGACATAAGAATACTAGTAAATGACAGATATTCTTGTAGATGGTACGTATTGTCCATATGCTCCAACTAAAGAGCAGCCATACTATCAGTCATTTGTTACCTGTTAAAACAATCTCTAATATTTTACAGTAATATTTTAAATGAGAAAATACATGAGAACACTGTTTACAGTAGCCATTAAGTTGGTCAAAATATTTGTTTTAATCTACTTGCATTTTTTACACTGGCAACACAATGTATGTCATGAATCAATTACATGTATCTGGGCGATCCAATTGGCACCTGAATCATTGGCTGTAATTTCTATTTAAGATTGATGTAAGTCCACGAGTATATAATTTGAACGTCAAGAGAAGGGAGAACTGTGGGGCTGTCAGGTAGAAGAATATTGCAAATTCATTGACGTGAGGGATGTAAAAAGTTGAATACGGCTTTAGAATTACACCGGTTATTTGGTATAGATAATTTCTTATAACAATTAAATGAGGCATTTACCATGTTTTATAATAGTAATGATATATTTTTGTATCTTTCTAAAGCAATATTGACTAAGCACAGAAAGATGTCTTAGAATAAGTAAAGTGTACATATTGAATTAATGTAAATTAATACATATTTGTAATAATAATTATTAACCTTATGCTGGTACTCGAAATATTAGAAGTAAGCTAATGTATGGTATGTAATGATTATTAACATGCATAATTATTTTATTTGTTACACGAAAATACCTGATTAAAACTAAAGGTTATACACATGCAAGTAAAAGAGAGCTTCTCACATGTGTATAGGCCACTTAAAGATATCTCAATTTTAAGAAGTGTCCAATCTAAACTCATAAAAATTTTCTTCCGAATAAAAAGCTATACATTGTGTTTAGCTAATAGGATTTGGGCTTATATAGGTCAACGTTTGACTATTCCTAAATTTAAAGTTAATTTTTGAATGTCAACTTTAACACTTTACGGTCCGGTCACGCCACATTGGCATCCTTTGCAAGCCGAACGTTACGATCCGGTGACGCCTACGTGGCGTCCTCACATAGGCATATCTTTACTGTGAAAAATAAATATGAAATTTAATATTTGGTTGCAAGATCTATCGACAGATGGTTGAATGACATGTGCAAGAAGTAAAAGCATGATGGAAAAAAAATATTTCGGGGTTTTTACAGAGATGGCGGACGTAATACCATTCAGTATTTTTTTTGTACCTATACCATTTTTTTTATTAGTTACAAGCCCATTTCTAGACGGCTGAATCACGAGACGTAAACAAAAACGGTAATAAACACTCAATGTTATATTCCAGTGTCGTCACTTCAACTTCGAAATTTAATTGTCGACCCTTTTCAGTGGTAGTCACCCATTTATGAACCTGCATTCTTTTTTTTTTAAATGAACGCGATTTTTCGCTATGAAATTGCATCCTATTTGATAATTTGTCATTAATGGTTTATTACCCATGAAACATCCACCCACCATGCTTCATCATCCATGATAGAAATCTTAACTTGAAAATGAGAATAGTTATAAATGTAAACTTGTATCGCGTTGTCATTTTCGTTCGCTTTTTTCGGGAGATTATTGCTTGTGTAACTGCATAAATAATAGCTATTATTATTTATATTGCACTAATTTCATTGAAAAAATAATTAATCTAAGTATATTTCAGCTAGGATATATATTTTTTATTAGTTTTATCTCCAAAAAAACTTTTTAAAATGGAGGACCATTCGTTTTTAAACAGAGGAAAACTATGCGGATTGTATGTCAGATATTCCCAGTGACTGAAGATATCGGAGATTTTAGTGTAATTTTCAATCACAATCAAATATTTCCGGGGATTTCCGCAACTAATAAACGTTTAAGAAGAAAGTGTAAAGTGTGTTCCTCACATAAACTTCGAAAAGAAACTATTTACATGTCCAAAGAGTGTAAAGTACCTCTACATCTACATATTGGTAATTGGTTTTCTTCGTATAATTTTAAAAAAAGTGTATTAGTTGTTAGTTCATTTTACATTCATAGTTTTATAAACTATTTCAAATAATTTCAGCTTTAGTGTGATAATAATTATTTCGTGCCTAGCCAGTTATCTAAAGGTATTATCCATAAGATTGAGTGTTGATTCAAATATTTTTGTGGAATGTAGATGTTTGTTTTACAATTCTATTGCTCATAGATTTTGTTATATGATTTTTTTACGCACGCCTCTGCACTGTTATTGGATTGTCTCGATTCCTACAATAATACCAAATTGTAATAAACGGTGGGAATGTATATGCGTGCATTTTATTTATTTGAATTTACTCGAAAATATGCACGCCACTGCACTGCCTCAGCCATAAAACCCATAAAACCAATAAATCAGATTAGTGTTCGTTCGGGAATGAATGTGCATTTATTTTTAAACACTTCACAGTTTGTGTGAAGTGTTTGTTATTTTATTATATTTGATAATCAGAGATATGAGTAGTAGCGCTAAAAATGAATTGATACGTATTCTATAGCGGTGTAAAACATTTTGTATTTGAATATTTTATTACATTTTTAAATTAAAAAATAATATATTGTGATTGCTTTATATCAATAGGCTGTTTCCTTTACATTATATTTAACAAATTGAACTAATCTAATAACATATAATAAACAATTTACGAAAATTTACAAATTATATACTTTACCTTTATGGAACGCGGGCCAGAGGTTGACAAGTGTTAAATAAATGACACAATTTGATGCATTGATATATTTTAAGTATTTTCTGAAAATTTTATTGAAATATATCAATAGGTTCAAAAGTTATATCATTTTTAACTTCGCGATCGAAAATTGTTGATTTTCATTAAAAAATACCGGATATTGGCGTAGGTTCTTCGCGAAAATTCGCGGACCGTATAGTGTTAATGTTGAATTCTGTGTTTGAATAGAAAAGGGTGAATTGTTTTGAATATGCCAAGTGAACCATAATGCATGTGTAGGGATTGCAATACAGGTATTTTAAAACTAGTATTCCAGTATTTTTCAGTACCGGTTTTAAAAATCAGACAATACCGATATATCCGGTATTGAAAGTGAAAATAAAATGTATTAATTAACATAATAAGGTTAGCATAACTGTATTTTTTTTTTGTCGGGTTACGCGATGTCTGGTTTACTTCCGTTGCCTTTCAACTTCCTCGGTGGCCAGCAATGATACGTGCAGATTTGCGAAATTCATTTGCATTAAATGTAGATGGGTATCTACTTCTGTAATTTTCAATTTATCCAAACTATTTTGCCAGTCACTCGCGGGTCTTAGAAGTTGTCAGATGTATTTTTAAATAAATATATCTCAATACCGGTATTCAATAAGAAGTACCTAAATACCGGTATTGGTATTTTCATTCAGTATTGCAATCCCTATGCATGTGTATATTAATGAGAAATTGAACAAGTCGAATCAACGACTGTCTCTAAATAAAATTTCACATAGAAAAATTTTGCATACTTTGGGTCAATTTGGTCCATAACTAATTTTTTTTTGGCTTTCCCAAAAAGAAGTGATTTTAGACTGATTTTCCTTTTGCACACAGAATTATTACAATTTAGTGTGAAAAGGGTGATAAGTTCAGAGAAACAATCTATTTAAATGAGAAAAAGAGTGAGTAACGCCTGTAAATCACGAAATTTCACACATACACTTAATTGTTTCTAAAAACCAATCTTCTTTTGGCTCTCCTGAAAAGTAGTAATTTTAGACCTATCGCCTTGTTCTTTTTGTCCACAGATTTTCTCACTAGTTTTTGTCCAATGAGGGAAAAACGCCAATTTTTTATATGACATTAGCTCACGTAAATAATATGCTTTCATAGTAGATACAAGAAAGGTGTGTTCAAACCTGGGAACACAGAATTAATGGGAACTGAAATACCTAACGGGTGTGGGGTAACAGGCAACCGATCTTGAGTGGAAGAATATGGGATAAACTTAAACACGTGTCAAGAATACGCCATTCGAAGCTTGTCCTTAGTTCTGACAACCACTCTCAGTTTATGCATTGCACATCTATAATGTGTTTAATTTTCATAGGACACTCACATTCAAAACACTGCTTTAAAATGTAGTGTATTGCGGGTATAGTCTGGTATCACTATCTGAATTCTATTTATTAATCTGTTCTGTGGTTCACACACTCATTTTGAATGTATCTATTTGTAGTGATGGTATATTAAGAAAATGGGTTTTTTATTTATCTTTATATTAAAAAGAATTCCTGTGTATTCTCGAACAACATCTTCTTGGCTACGTGTTAAAACTGTGAACTAACAAGCTCCTCCCATTTAGTCAACAACAGCGCCTTCAGGCTTTTGCCTAAATCTTGTTGGAGAGTAAGTATCTTCATTTTTAGATAATTATTTCTTATTGTTTTCAAAGGAAAATTGCTTCATAATGATGGCAATGGCATGCAATATTTACAATATGCCTCCGTCTCAATGTTGACATATACTAGTTTTTCACTATTTGTCGTTTGGATCCAGGGCATAGACAGTGGCGGGCTTAGGGACTTGGAGGCCTTAGGCATTGACTGATTCCCCGCACCCCAAGATAAAAAATAAAATAAATATTGTATATTCCAACTACCATCGTAGATATATCAATGTACCCAGAATCACATCCTGTAACTAAAAATAATTATAATTGGAGATGTGACAGTGATGACTCAATAACATTGGCGATATATATATTTTATGTATATGATTGAGTGGTTATGTCATAGGCCACTTTGATGTCAGTTGCGGGGATTTTTCTTATGCTTTGAGTAATACATTTTATATTTAGGTACCCACTCAATTTGTGAGAAACGCGCATCACTTTAGTAAAATTTAATAATCATATGACTGGTTTGAACTGTTTCGAGGCCCCTTTTAAATCTTTTGACGAATCAAATGCGTCTTCTGCGTCAAAGAAAATCGTCACTGGGTATAGATCCAATGATTTGAGGAAAAGGCTAACAACCGATCCTTATAAAAAATCAGTACATCGAAACGATCCATCTTTGTGCTCAAAAATACCGAAAGGTTGGTAAAACTGATTCCTATGGTGCAAAGCTGTCATCAATTAGAATTCAATGTCAAATAACATAAATGTGTATTCATGTAATACATTTTATGTTTCCTTATTTGCGTATGTTTGACCTTGATGTAAAAGCAATTTTCTTGTGAAATCATTAAGTACCTACCTAATAAAAATAGGAGATTATAATATTATTGTATTGTTTATTTATTACGTCTTATATACATTTGTGTTTGTATATTTATTTGCATGTATTATTTATCACCATAAACTTGTCATGAAAATCGGCTGAAAAACAATTTCAATTATAATATTTTTGTACATACTCATGTAAAATATCGCCTTTCTAAATTTTGTAACTATTTATTTCGTAAGCCTAAATCACACACCAAAGATTGAAATCACTTTTTTTTTATGAATCAGTCCTACAATTCAACTTTTGAATATAAAACAATGGAAGCCCGGTCGCACATTGAAAATCGTCTCGATTTGGATAGTCATAAATCAAAACTGGGCGCAATGTTGCAAATCTGGCGAGGTCATGTCGGGAGATGTTACACAACACGCCGAAACTAATGAAAAACAGCTTTTGCTAATGCAACAATGCAACCCATGTCGACTGAAATTTGTAACATGCAACAAGCAATGTTTTTTTTCTACAAAGAATGTCCCACTGTTGTTATGTGCGGAAGTATATTTTACTTGTTTTGTGAATGAAAACAATCGAGATAAGTTTCTACCCGCGACTGGGCTAACACTATAAGTCAGTGTACGAAAGGATAACCGATATATCCCTGAAAAATCTGCTCATTATGCTCCTTAATAAGTATAGATTCAATACAATTAATATCATCTACTAAGCTATTTCATGGAATGTAAATTCTAATTGATTCAAGTTTTGTACTTTTCCATTTTAAAGATTTTTTGACTCATGAAAAGTGGTGATTTTAGATTCTTCCCCCATTTCCTTTCTCATACAGAATTATTTACCCATCTTACATACTTACCCCTTCATAATGACTTCAACCATTTCAAACCGTAGAAACATATTGACTGTAGAAAGGAAAAAGAACGTATTCCAAATAAATAAAATTTTACAGGAGGCACAAAAATGTTTTTGTTACGGTTTACGGTAAAAGTTAAAATACAAAATAGACAGTCTTGAAGTGCATGATAATTAATTATTTGGTTTTTATATATTCCTAATCTGATATTAATTATTGAGTTAATTAAAGAAAAACCAACAAATATGATGGTTGAGTCGTTTTTCCCGCTTCACTTACTTCTTTTTTTTTTAAATTGCCAGGTAAATGTAGATAATACATCATCATTTTGTAGATTACATCCTTTGGACAAAATGTATATTTAGTCATGTACAACGATATTATCCAATAAAATCTATTTTGAAAAAACTGAGGGTTACATCCTTTTTCCTTTCTACAGTTGATATGGTCCAATTTATCACCATACACTCTTTTACATGCTATCCCTGTTGTGAGTGGTGATAACATTAAATCTACAGTTGTCAGAATAGTCAGGTAAATTTAGTATAGTGTTGTGTTTCAATAGAATTTCAGATTCATTTTATCTTGCATACGAATAAACAATGAAACTAATGAAAAATGTAATATTAAAGAAAACGAACTGCATTAAAAAGTCAATTTTGCCAAAACTGGAGCTTCACAAAACCAATACTAGGACGACGTTGTCACTTGCACTCGTTTAATCCTCTGCATCTTTAACACACTTGCAAATCACCACTAAAGCCTCAATTACATTGAGCTTTTTTACGAGCTGTTTATTGGCGAATTTAAAAGCGGGTGATACAGCTACTGCGATTTGATGATAACACACAAAACTTTCCATTCGCTGAGAAGCCACAAGCCAGCGAGTATTTTGACGGAACTTAGTTCGTTTTTTTACCTGGAGGTTGGTACTGCGCTCTACTGCGCAGACGCAGTAGGCCCACACGCCGGCGTGTAAAGTTGACCGGCTTTCAACTTTTCTCGGTAGAGTGTTTACAACCTGCTTATTAGCTTATTCGATGATTACACTGGGCGACTTTACAGGCAGATTGTAAATTCGCCAATAAACAGCTCGTAAAGAAGCTCAATGTAATTGAGGCTTAAGGCAGCAACATAATTTTGTCCTGTTTTAATGTGTAAGAAATTTTTGTATTGCAAAATTACCATTATGGATTTACTACCAATTCTAGCGGAGTTAAACCTTATATACTTGTGTTATTTCATGTGTTTAAAATATTGAATAAATCTTATAGTACTAACCGTACGACGACTCTGATTTTTGCCTTATTTATGTATATTATTATTGTTAATTGATTGCCATTATCTGACTATGATAAATAGTTTTGTAGGTGAACATCAATGTAATACATTTAAATTTGATTGAAGTTTCGATTAGACCACAGTCTAATCTTAATAAATTGTCTTTTGTAAAGATTTTCTTTTACCAAGCTGACGTTTTTTCAGTCATTAGATAAATAAATGCTGTACATACAAAATAAATACTGCAGTTTTATTACGCACAAACTCCCACGTAATTATGTACTCACCTTTGGAATTACCTGCTGTATAGCAACATTTTTGATTTTTTTATATTCCATTTCGTGTTTGTTTATTCTGGAGATAATTTAGACTTATATTTTATAATGTTTGCATGTTTTTTTTATATGTCTAGGTAGCTCTCAACATATTAATGCGACAGAGATAAAAGAAAAAGACAAGTTTTTGAATAACTTTTAATTATATTCAATGTACAAAATGACATAAATTTGTATAAAAATATACTTTTCTACAATTTAAGGCAACATTCATTTATTGTACTAATTCATTTTTTTTAATAATTAAGCTCACAAGCCATGTTTTTAGTTTGCAGAAAATCATTTTCGGCCATATTGAATGAACAAGTAATAACCAGAAAAAATAAATTACATGTTTTTAATAAATAATGTTATTTTTTTTCAACAGAATTCAATTCGAATTTTGAAATGATAAAAAAAATATAACCCATAAAATAATAAAGATACTTAACTTTATAATTAAGTACTTATTTACAATGTGTTTAATATAATACATGTTATGTACACTAGACTAAAGTTAGCAGCTACTTTTTAAACCTCTTATGTCCGTTTTCTGTATAGTGAAAGGTTGGTAATTTGAAGACTTAAATGTATATAGACAATATACAACAAGATTATTTTAACCTCACAACACGAATTTTACATTTTGTATATACACAAAGATAATTTGTAATCGACTCTCAGTAAAAACACAAAAATACTGAAATTCCTATCTTATATGTAAATATTTCAATCATTTAATTATTTTTAATATCCGGTAATTATATATAACCATTTTTTACCAACTGGTTTTGGAAGACAAGGCCTGGTCAGTAAATAAACATAATTTGAATATATACCAAGAAAATAATATTACAAACAAGACATTTCACATTTACTAAGCCTGTCTTGATTGATCATTTAAGTTTTATAATAATTATGCATACTTTTCCGATCTCAATCCTCTAACAGTTAGATACTACAGTGCCACCAAAATATAAGAGTGTTTATGGAGAGAAGCGGGTCAGTGTAATTTAAACAGAAACAAGTAAACATTATTTGTTACTAAAGTACGTTTTATACCCGCTATAACACTTTTTTGAAATAATTAAGATATATTATAATATATCAATGGATTCGTTTTTAATATCTCTACCGGAAAATTTTATCACCTCTTTCAAATTCTGCTACGATTGACTGTCATTTATGAAACAAAATCAATGCGGTCCATCAATTCCCGCTATAACACTACATGTAACATTCAAAAACCTTTTTTTTTAGTTCAAAAAGTTTTTAATTATTTTCTCAAAATAACGAAAAAGTGTTACAGCGGATTTTGAAATTTAGCGACACATTTAGTCCAAAATCACAAAGATTGGCAAATCTCAAAAATATTAAGTAATATAAAAATTAATTATTTATATATTAATTTAAGCGGACAAAATGTCTACTCTCCCCTGTCCGTAAGACGTAAACCATCGTATATTGGTGGAACTATAATGGTAATTTTTCAAAATTTTATATTTTTTTTATTTATAAACCGCTTTTTTCATATAATATATTCAGACATGAATTTTTTGGCAAATGTCATAATATAAAAGACTGATATCACCCGATTCCAACATTTTCAATCTTGGGAAATTGAGCGACATTCTGGGATTCAGAACTTCAAACCCCAGTGCCAACAAATATTTTGTAAAATGATGAAAAGACAAGGATTTGACATGATATATTATTTAAGTAATTAATCATTCTTTCTTGCACGTATATAAAATTTTTCGTAACTCATCAGAAGCGTACCTATTAGATTTGTTTTTAAATCGGTCCATATATATTTCTAATGAGTGTTTCAATGTACATATTATAGACATTTTATTATGTTCATAACAGTCTATTATATAAGGGTTTCCCAAACTATGTTCCGCGGAGCGTGAATAGGTGTTCTGCGAATTTATCAGAAGAGTACCCAATGTGTCAAAACAAGCTATTATTGTTTTACTTCCATTTAATATGACATATTAAATTAAATTATATATTTTCTACTGGATTGCTGATCTTTCAAAATTTTAAATCATCTTGATTTACCGAGGAAAAAGCATTTTAACAACTTACTGATAATGAAATTATCCTCGTATTTTACATATTACGTATGAAAAAATAGATATTAATTTTGAAATTAAGAATGTGTATTGAATAGAATTTTTTAAAGAAAAGTGGAGCTTTGGTTGATTTAAATATCACATTGCAGGAGATTATTTTTTAAATAGGAATCAGTGCACTTAAAATCAAACTTCAGATATTAATTTTAAATGGAATATTTGACTAGCAATCAATTAAATTTCATATCGCAGGTATTCTGGTAATATGACCTATTTATAAAATAACTAACTTTACGAGAGTCAAAATTTATTTTTTATGAAGACATTAAAAGGGAGTTTTTATTAAATACATTGAGTTTAAATATTATGTAATAATTATTTTAGTTTAAATCTTATTTTTCGATCAATCTTCATCGTAACTACTTAAAATGCAGATAAACAAATTTTACTGTTAAAATGTTTTATGAAAGGTTTAACAACCCTGTCATAGACCAAAGTATTTTGAGTTGTTTCCCTATACACCTAAGGTATCGATTGATTTGTTTCCTGCAATAGGATATGCATAAGATTTTTTGAGACAATTGACTGCGTATCCATGCAAAATATTAATTTCGACAGAAATATAGGACATATTACCAGAATGTCCATGCTATCTCTTTTCAACAAGCATTCAGTGGAAGTAATAAGTATAACTTTTATGTATTACCATATATACATACATTTTACATTATCTCACAGATTCGTCTTAAAAAATTACATTCAAATAATAGATAAAATATTGTTCTGCAGTGTACTACTTTTACAATCTCTGTCTAATTCAATTATCTTTGCCCCTTCTTGTACCTTCTCATGTTTAATATCATTGCTGGGAGCGTCGACCTCTACTTTGGCATGTTTAACCTGCGACGTAAATATGTCGTACCCTAACGATATAGTGTTGTCATACAACACTCTATATTTGGTCGGAAGGAGATAAAAGTTAATAATTTGAGCCGGAGGCCACACCACCCATTCGGCGGCGTACAGTCGCCAGAACTTGTGTTTCAACTCGGTCTTGAAATCCTCCAATGTTATGTCTTCAAACAGGGCGACACTGGCGAAAAATAATGATATTACAAACGGAGAACAAACGAATTGGTCCAACAGCACTTTTTTTATGACGGTGCCGAAAGCTCGACCTGGAAGTCTTCTGTCAAGGATTTTATACCAATGATGGCATACCACTCCGACGGTCATCCCGGAGAAAGCCATGTGTAATGTTCTGGTCTGATTCCATTTGTCCATTTCTCCTATGTACATTTCATAGTTTTGCTCTATGTAATCCCCGGTCGCAGATAAAGATATTGATATGGTAACATTTGTGTAGAATAGAAATTTATCACTGAAGGCAGTTTTGGTGAACGTTCGTAACCTGCTGGTGGCCGGGTTTCTGCTTATCATGCTGGCAAAACATCTCAAGGACGACCTTACTGTTTGCATTTCCTCTTATCCTAATGAGTAATCTTAAACAAAACAAAACAAGGTAAGTAAATACAGTAAAGTGAAATTATTCAGAAATCAGTACGTGTTGACTTTACGAGATAATGGCAACTAGATGTTTTTTTTGTCTGTCCTAATTTTCTATTTCATGTATTTTTCTAATGATTATAAGATTAAATTTCATATATATTTTTTAGGACACATATTCTCCGAAATTCGTGATGACAAAAGATCCTTCCGATGTTCATAGCTTCCGTGATATTATTGACTTTTTCATGGAAAAAAATATATTAATTGCACTTGCGTCTTTAGTAAGCTACTTCAAACACTGTAAATTATTAAACTAACAAACAATGTTTGCGTCAGTTTAATGAATATGTTTGGTAACTAACCAAGGTAACAAAAGATATGCATAAATCACCTTTAGGGGTCAGGGAACAAGGGTGAATCTGGGAAATTTTGTTATAATGAATGCCTAAAACAATACAGTTAATCAGTTTTCAAGGGACCCTAAAAAACGATATACGCGGGATATATATATATATTTTTTAAAAACGCTCGTTTTTCTCCTGGATTTTTTTCGACATCTTGAATTATTTTCAGTTTCTCAGCTAGAGTTCTAGTTTTCTTCAAGGGGGCCATTTTAGTGGCAACTTATAAAAATTCGTGATACGGGATGCGAGGCAAGCCTGAGCACCGACCGACCTGTGCAAACAAAGCGACGCGACTGAAAGGTGAAAGGTCTGTATGTAACTACGAAAGTGAAATGAAAAATATTCAACAAAAACGGTCAATCGGGATAATATTTGTGACAGGACCATAATATTTAGACGATAGATCGAGGAAAACGATAAATCGGGGAATGGTTAATGCGGGCTTATTTAACATTGTTCTCATGGGTATTTGGCGGGACTTTCAAAAATGAATGATCCGTGCGGGAAAACAAATTATGCGAGAACTGTAGATCAGGGTTCCACTGTATATATGTATATTATAATACAAAATAATTTTACGGCTTTTAAAATTACAGAGATGGAAGTGACAGAGATACTGATGCCTTTTGCAAAAATCTACCTGTATGAATACAGATTTTTTACGCTTATGACCATTACAACAATGTACATCAATCTCTTGGACCACGAAGACAGCATCCAAGTTTCAGACATAAGAAAAATTCCAGTGTTTATCAATAATAAAACCACAATACAGACCGGTTTGGCGCATATTACGTCAACGTGTTCTTTCATTTTTTCAAGAATGTTCCTTTTCTATAAATGTCTATAAATAGAATGCACACGTGCATCTGGAATCAATTTCAATGATGTCATACATTGAATTGAAAGTGTTGGATATATGATTTTTAAACAGAATTTCAAACAGAAATTGCGGTAAATAAAAATATAACATTTAGAATTAAATATACTAAAATGAAACGAGACAGCAGAAACTAGACACAAATAATGAGAAAATTGAAATGAATGAATTTCGCGCACTTAAAATTGAGGTTCCACGGTATTTATGATTTTATCTCAATTTTTAAATCAATTAATTTAGTTTTAAAGTAGGTTTAAATTTAAATAATTAAGTATTCCTACAAATATTAAAAACATTTTGATCAATTAACAATATTTTAAAACCATAATTTCTCCCCACACCTTTCCCATAAAAATTCCCACCTCCCTCCTACACACACCCAATTATGACGTCTTGAAATTATACCAACTATCCCTTTCGTATTAAAACATTATCTCCGTTTCTATCTCCCACTACACAATATTGACAAAAATTACAACTCTACACAAACTCAAATGTAAATTTCAGTACCTATACTTGAAAAAACTCACAATGCAAGTGAAACACGTGTCGTAGAAACAGTAATTATATGTGGTGAATACAAAGTGGTACCCTATTTTATAAATTAGCTTGTTTATGTTTACTTCGAAGTCGGGTAATACCCCAAAAAATTACCCGACCCTTGTTCCATAGTGTTACAGATCCAATCAAGCGATCATTTATCCCTTTAAGTATTCTTGTTTGCATAAATGTTTTCTGTACATCTCAACACTTATTTTCAATTGCACAAATTTTACAAGCGACAAAAACTATTCCTCTACAAAAATATAAATCTTAGAAATATAATTTCTTTGGAAGATTTATTTATAAATATTTATTTTGCAGTTTTAATACTTTTATCATTGTGAGTCAATAAAAAAACATTTTTAAAATTTACTAAAAACTGGAATTTAAAAAATGACCACTTTCGATCACTGAAAACGACGTCAGCATATTTGCATCTGGTCTTAAGTATATTTATATTGAAAATGATTGCACTCACATATATTTCATTACTATGATTGGAGTACCACCCCCAATTATCCAAAATAAACTAAATTCTCTACATAAAACACAGTGTCCTGCAATTATTAATATTCAGATGCACATATTGAACACGCCGTGTTCACGTGCATTAATCCTATGTGAAAAGAACATGGAAAAATAATAAATAATATATTGAACATACATAATTTTGAAAACACTTCTGAGAAAATATCGTCTCTGTTCTGGCAGAACACACTAACTGGAGAATACTAGTTTTGAGTAATTTGACTTTGAAGTTTTTAAAATGTTTGAAATGGTCTATCATGTGAGTTTATTAAGTAATCGTAAAAAGGATGACTTTAAAATAAAGACGGTTTATTTATTAAGAAGGTTTCCAGACGGCTAAGTTTGAAATAAGGAACATTTTGGTATAACTAACTCAATATGTCATTTTTTCGAATTAGTGTCTTCTGCCAGAACAGTGACGATATATTACAACCAATAGAAATAATCCAGTATATAGGGTATTTTCAAAATGTGTTTGCCGCTGTGTTCCGCATAACCGACTAGAACCGAAAAAATCTTTGAAAAAAGTAAGCCACCCCTATACAATAATGTGGTAGTAAGTAATGAAAAAATAACATTAACTTCATTTTCAAAAAACATAAACGTGTATCCTTTCTTAATACCGAAAATACCGGTATTTTGGATATTTGAAACCAATATTTCGGTATCGATAAATAGTTAAATGCCGGCTTTGAATTACCGGTCTTGCAATCCCTGATCACATAGGACATAATATTATTATTGTGCATAATTTCCATAAGTTCCCACATAGTTCATATTGAATTTTGCTATAATTTTGTATTTATCTATTATTTTTAAATAAGACTTATTGTAGAAGGTGAACAGGTGAACAAGCATTAAACTGCATTTATAACTCATTTTCGTCAAAAACCTCACATAGGACAAAATTAAAAATGTGCATTGACGATATTCTAAAAATATTTTTTTTACATAGGTAATATAATAATATTATTATCTATTTATTTATTTAGGTAATACTACATAAGTAATTATATTAATAAAAGTGAATATCATTTGATCTGGTATGGGAGGTAATCAGGCAAAGAGGTGTATCAGTGTAGTTAAAAGTGCTAAGTTATGAAACGTATGCTCTACCAATAGCACAAATTTACCTGATTTAGGTAAAACCAAAATAAATATATATAAAATATTGTAAAATTATAATTCTTGAATTCTTTTTCACGAAACTTTTTTTAAATGATTTTTATACTATCGTATTCGATAACACTCACATGACACATTCAGAATCATGTTTCGTGTAAAATTAACTTAAATATTGACAACAATTCAATTTGATGACGTTAGGGAGATTATGAAATTCCATTACCCTTATATTATTGACATCACTCGTATTTCACGTAATGTTTTAACTTACCAAATTGTTAGGTAAAAGTCTAAACTCAGACACTTCCAAAACTGTCATACATCGCGATATCGCTCAAAAATCACGAAAATGACATAAGAGTGCGGATTGGTTTTTTTTATAAAGTACACGAGACGTTGCTGCGGATAATTGACATTTCTACTGGTCCGAGACACGAGATCTACTAACTTCGAAGATACAATTTATTCTTATCTTTCAACTGCAGCATCACTAACCTAAAAATGATTGACGACGGTCATATGACGTTTAAAAACTGTGTAGCCATGACATAGTAAAGTTAACAATTACGAATGACCTATTATGGAATATTCCAAATAAGTTTTATTTTCTGTTTTGAATTATTTATAGGTAAATTGGTAATGATTTCATATTTTATTTTAAAAAGAAGACACTTATTAACATATTATTTTATATAACAAAGAATGATAGTTTATATTTTTTCGTTAAACCATAAAAATAGTTAGCTTCTGTATTAATTTATAAAAAAAATCAAGATTCTATTTAAAATTGTATTAAAATATTAATTATTTACAAATTCACGCTTGAGTGGATTATTATTCCCACTAGCACAACTTTATATTTGATTTAGCAATAGCCATAAAATTAAAAAAAAATCACGAACTGTCACAAATGAAAAAGCTCGCGTCTTTCAAAACGGCGCCGGAATATTACAACAGATAGTTTTATGTGATTATTCAGAAAGTTACAATAGTTTAAATATTATTATTTACGACATATACGCTAGCAAAATTCTGAAACCAACTTACAGTTAATAAAATACTGCAAATATCCTTCATTCAGCCGCAGTAGTAAATAAACAGCACAGGTACTTATGTGTTATCGTTTGCATGTTTGTCAACGTTTTCTAACATAAATATTACATTTCAAACAGTACAATAGTCTGGTAATACCAAATTTACTATCTTATTTGATGTGTCGGATGCGGAAAGGTTATTCTCAATCTGTCAAGAATATTCAATGTTTTTTTTGTTAAATCTCTTCAGTGGTTTTGTTTTGTAGTTTTTCTGATGATATTTTTCTTTCACTCAAACTTGTTTTCATTAAATTATCTATTCTTACGAGAGATTGCTTTACATTGTGAGATCCACATACTCCATCTTTTGTCTTTTGATGATAGTACAGCTCCACTATCTACCGATTTCCTCATGCGACTCCTCCAGTCATGAACGTTCAAAATTGCCCAGCGCTTCCTCAAGTGAAACTTTCGTCATTAATAGCCTGTTTACACGTGCATGGATTTACTGCTGACAGTACGCATTATCGTGCAAGTTTCAAGATTGCATGTGTGGATCAAAAAAGTTCAGCAGCTTCTGAATTAACACGCGATAGTCGGAACTTATGTGATATCTGCACCTGCGCAGTAGAACAACAATGGTGATCCTGCCGGATAAAATACGAACTATACCACGCAGAACATTTTGACGTTTACCAATTTTCACAACCTATCAAATAGCACCATACACAGTGTATCGCTTACACTCGAAGAGTGAGATTGGCGAGACAGTCAGCACTTTTACATGTAAACAGATATTATCACAGTAGTTGAATTTACACACTATTGGTGCCAGTAAATCCACGCACGTGTACTGTACACATAACAGGTGTTATTATATCGAAGGTTTCTATAATTTATTGACAATTTTACTAAACTATGCGATGTATTGTGGTGTCTTTATTATCGCATATAGTAAAATCACCACTTTATATCGTCACTGTTCTGGCAGAAGACACTAATTTGAAAAAATTACATATTGAGTTAGTTATACCAAAATGTTCCTTATTTCAAACTTTACCGTCTGGAAACCTTCTTAATAAATAAACAGTATTTATTTTAAAGTCATCCTTTTTACAATTACTTAATAAACTCACATGATAGACCATTTCAAACATTATAACAACCTCAAAGTCAAATTACTCAAAACTAGTATTCTCCAGTTAGTGTGTTCTGCCAGAACAGAGACGATATTATATGAACAGAGAATGTAAAAAAACGATTTTAACAAATTGCTACATCAACGAGGCTATTCTAACATATCACTTAACTGCAAACTCAATAAAACATATCACATTTATCACTTTATGTATTCAGGCAGTTAATTATTTCGGCTATTTAACCGTCAAACGTGCTATCTTTTAACACAGCGTCTCATGACCATGCTAACTGTTTTAGAGCGAGATAGAGTATGTCGATTGCATATTGAGAATTGAGATGCGACTATTTTGAAAATTAATACTACGTACGTCATGGCCGACCAACCTATAGTTACCTGTGAGCTGTCAAATATTGTAGATTATTTTCGATTACTCTTTGATGTTTGTACACTAAATTTCGCTTCAGGTAGGAAAACGTACACGAGCACACACAAACTCGACCAAACTCCGCAAAAAAGAGACGTATTTCACATGACATGGGTACTTAAATTTTTGCCGTATTACGAATTATCACTGTGTTACCAATTATTATAGATAACCACCTTGTTTATGGAATTGCTTCCGTGTTAATTTGGAGCAATGAAAATAACGGAAACGTGTTAACTGTTAAGAATAGCTATGCAGAGGTTTTACCAGCTCAACAATGAAATGGATAACATAGCCCAAATTCTATATAAAAAATACAATTTCAAAACAGTTTTAGGTGATCTTCATAAATGTTTGCTTACTATCGGTTGATATTGTACATACCTACCTCACATTTCATTGAACCAATTGTCATGTGTCATAGGGATTTCCATCCAATATTGACAAATGTATCTTTAAGACATGGTCCACCATTATCTTATTGAACCAAAACATCACGTGATGTTATTATTTGAATTACCCAAAGTAGTGCGCAATAGTAAGTTATCTCCGAATGACGTTTCGTTTTTATCTATTATTTATTTATTTAACAATATTATAATGGAGTTCTACCACATAAGCGTCAAATTAATTAATAATATGTTATTAGATATAGCCCGGACTGTCAGACGGGTTTGATTCCCATTCGGTCTAAGATCTTTTTGAGAATTTTTCTTGCAGGTGTATTTCCGAGACGGTTCCAAACTGTGTATATTCCATGAAGAATGGTACATTCTTAAATCACACGTACTCTTGTATTTTTAAATATATCAAATATAGTTAACAACAAATTAATAACTGTCGGCTATGGTTACGTCATTGCATGAGATGTCATAATATTTCAGATTTGTCAATTATAGTATGATATTACTGTACAAATTGTCGTTTTAATAACACTATTAAGTATACTCACGTTAAAATATTTGTGTAATTAATTTAACCGCAAAGAAGAGCAACATAATTTTCCGTCGATACACCTTTTCATTTTTGAGTGTTACAATAACCTTTTGTCAAGTGTTTCTTTCCATATTGAAAAATCAACCATTTGACTGAGTTGTCGATCATTTGTGAAACGATTCATTTCTGATGTGAATTTCATATGTTGTCGGAACTTTGTGGAAACTGTCAATCTAATTGTGCGAATATATATTCCTCATATAGTTATTACCAAGCAATGTTTAGTGACGCTAGAATATACTTCAGTGAAACGGCAAATAATTTTCAACTATAGGTGCGACGAAATTTCGGACTGGCTGGCAATCGGAGAGCGAAAGTCGAGCTGTGAACACTTAATTTTGTTTTGTGATAGCGACGGGGGAATTAATTCTTAAATCGTGTAAAGATGACTAAAAAACGTTACCCATTTACTTGAAAAAGAAAACATGTCAATGAATATATCGTCACTGTTCTGGCAGAAGACACTAATTCGAAAAAATTACATATTGAGTTAGTTATACCAAAATGTTCCTTATTTCAAACTTTACCGTCTGGAAACCTTCTTAATAAATAAACAGTCTTTATTTTAAAGTCATCCTTTTTACGATTACTTAATAAACTCACATGATAGACCATTTCAAACATTTTAACAACTTCAAAGTCAAATTACTCAAAACTAGTATTCTCCAGTTAGTGTGTTCTGCCAGAACAGAGACGATATTATTGAGTATAGTGGTAGAACAATAAACATAACATTAAATGGACGCATGTTGACTTTTTATGACAAATTATGTTTTGTTCTGCACGCGTCATTTGCACAATCTTCGCGTCACGTAGTCACAATCGTTTTAGACCGTGCCCCAGCTGAAGTATAGCCTTAACAGAGTGTCGTTTTTATTAATTTTTGATTGCTGAAAATTCATACTATCGGCTGAAACTTGGGCATAGCTGTAAATTAAATATTTGTTTTAATTGATAAGAGTTTTGTATACTTAATTAAATAGGAATCAATTTTAGCGGCATGGGTTTTTGACAACATTCCTAGATATAAAAACAGATGACAAAAGCTCGGGACATGACATTTCTCCTCACGTATTCTAGTTATGTAACTCTAGTGACCCCGCATTCCACCGTCAGCGTCATTGAAAGTATTGAAAGACACGTAGCGTCTTTCACTTGGTAGAACCATTATGTAGGCGACCTCCCTCTTATGTGTCGACCCTTGATCTGTCACTTTACCTCCAGACTATGTGGCCCAAGAACTGCGAAACTATTTGGATACATATTTTAGAGAGCCGGTTGTGATGTTAATTTCTTTCAGAACAAAAATATTAATCCTCCGACATCTTTCTTTTTTGCATTGTCATGACGGTATGCTTTTCTTTTCGTTTCAGTCATGCTTCCTGTGTTCGGTGATATCGACATGGTCAGCCAAGCGTCGGCCCCGTCTCGAATCTATGTCGGCAACCTGATGGAAGGCGTCGTGCCGGAAGAGCTGTATGAGCTGATGAAGAAGTACGGCAACATCATCGGCATGAAAATAAAGCAGAGATACGCCTTCATACAGTACGAGCACATAGCCGGTGCCGAAGAGGCCTTGAAGGATTCATCCAACATCTCTCTTAATGGATCTTCTCTATTGATACAGACCGCTTTGAGAACAACAAGGTAAAAAATTTAATCTTCTACTTTTGTAATCTCTGTGTCCGAAGCAAAACATATGGCCACCATATTATGTTGGTACAACAAACCATGTCACTCACCAGTTTTCTTACCTTGTCAGTTCATTCCTTCAAATAATATCACCACCAAGGGCATGGAAAAGCACGTCTTCACGGAAACAATATTATTTAATACATAACTTGTATGAAAGTAAATTTATTGTTTTAAATTAACTGGATGTATGCCTAACGTTACCATACGTCCCGTTATGAACAGGACCGTCCCGTTTTTAGGTAGTGAAATATTTTGAACAAGCGAATTTAATCAAAATACCTACGTGGGAAGAAATTCAAAGTGTAATGGATGTATTGATTGAAAAGGGATTTATTAATAAAATTGTAACCAAAATACAAAAGTATTTAGTGCGTATACCTATTCACTTATTTCTAACTACATTACACCGCAAAAAGTGACAGAACCGAATACTGGGAATGTTTCAACCGAAAGTCGTTGGGTGGAATTGTTCAAACACTTTCGCTCCAATAATTTGGATCACACGAAATCTCATCTAATTATTGAATATATTTTTAATGCACCCGTAGAAAGGGTCTTCTCTCTTATGAATAAGTTGTGGACGAGTGAAAAAACACAGTTGAAAGTAGATGTCCTTAAAGCAATGTTAATTACCAAAGTAGATTTTAAGAAGTCCTGCCAAGAATTTCATTCTTATTTGAAATCCAAACCAAATAATCTCAAGCAAATTTGTTCTTCAGAAAAATATAAGACCACATAAATTAATAAATTAATAAAAACTATTAAGAAATATGCAGTGTCTTGAATACAGATACAAATTAGTAGATGTCCTGTTTTGAGGAAAAAAATAAATGGTCACGTTATGCATGCCACAATCGCGCTTACTCTTAAGAGCGTACATAAGTGAAATGGCAAATAATTTTCAACTGTATGTGAAATGAAATTTCGCCTGCGTTGCCATTCGGAGAGCGATAGTCGACCTGTTTGCACGTCAATTTGTTTTGTGATGGCATCGGAAGAATATATTCTTAAATCGTGTAAAGATGACTAAAAAACGTTCCGCATGTACTTGAAAAAGAAAACATGTCAATGAATATACTATTATTATTACGAATATAATAATAAACATAACATAAAATTTCTATAAATTTTTACCTGTAATTTGAAATAATTGTACCAATTGACAGTGATTGACAATTCGTTTATTGAAATTTTTTATGTTGATAGATATATCTCGGGAGTACCTGTAAATTCTGAAGGAAATATGGGTGATGATGGAAGTTACGAGGAAGATACTATGAACAGTCCTAGAAACAACATGCATCCTTATCCAATGAGAGGCCGGGGTAGGGGCGGGCGCGGCCAGATGCCTCCGATGCGAAACAACTTTAGGGACAGATCACCAATGAACAGAGGTACGATATTGTTTTATTACGATTATATTATTATCCGCTACTCGTTCTGCGGGCTCTAGATAATATTTTAGAACAAATGAGATTTGAAAACAGTCCTTTTATTATTTAATGTTTGAGGCTTTCACGGTTGTTTGTTATCGTAGTAGATTTTTGGGTTTCCACCGTGCGTCCTTCTTCCTTCTTTACTCGACGCTACGGGCTCATTGCAGAGACCATTATCAAGAGATGATACGAGGGTGGGTCAATAAGTCCTTAGAAAAGCCGACAGGTGGCGCGACTAGTACTGTAAGCGGTTTGTTTTCATGCAGCGGCACTACCGATTCAGTATGATGCGAAGTTTCAATCAGATTGGTCGGGTTGTTGTTTTTTATTTTCGTACATTTAAAAAAAAAATTTGCTTGTTTACAAAAATGGAGAAAATTGAGTTTAGAGCTGTTATTAAACATTTTAATATAAAAGGGTTAACAGCAAAGGAAATAAAAAATGAGTTGGATTTAGTTCACGGCATATCTGCTCCTTCACTTGCAACTATTTATAACTGGTTAAATGAATTTAAACGTGGTCGTACATCAACAAAGGATGAACCACGCTCAGGACGTCCTGTAGAGGTGACTACACCAGAAATGATCAATAAAATCCACGATATGGTGTTAAGTGACCGAAGATTAAAGTTGAGTGAGATAATTGAGGTTACAGGGACCTCAAAAGGTAGCGTCATTTCTATTTTACATGACAAATTGGGCATGAAAAATATTTCTGCAAGATGGGTGCCGCGTTTGCTCACAGTCGACCATAAACGCAGTAGGGTGGTGGCCTCTAAAGCCCTGTTGTCGCTCATGCAACGCAATCCGGATGAATTTTTTCGTCGCTTTGTGACTGTAGATGAAACATGGATACACCACTATACTCCCGAGACGAAAGAACAGTCAAAGCAGTGGATTGCGAAGGCAAACCATGTCCAAAGAAGGCGAAAACCGTAAAATCAGCTGGTAAGGTTATGGCTACTGTATTTTGGGATGCACGTGAAATTATTTTCGTCGACTATTTGGAAAAAGGAAAAACAATAACAGGGGATTATTATGCATCTTTATTGGACCAGCTAAAAAACAAAATTGAAGAAAAACGGCCTCATTTAAACAGGAAAAAAATCCTCTTTCATCAGGACAATGCCCGTGTTCACACATGTTTACGATCAATGGCTAAAATTGAAGAATTAAAGTTCGAATTGGTCGACCACCCACCGTATTCGCCAGATTTAGCCCCCAGTGACTTTTTCCTTTTCCCAAACTTAAAAAAATGGCTAAGTGGACAACGTTTTTTTTCAAATGAAGAAGTCATCGATCGGACAAATGCTTATTTTGAGGACCTTCCGAAAACTTATTTTTCTGACGGTTTAAAAAAAATTGAGAAACGTCTAACCAAGTGTATTGAGCTCCAAGGAAATTATGTTGAGAAATAAAAAAAAAAAACAAAAATAAAACCTGTTTTAATGCTTTTTTCTAAGGAATTATTGACCCACCCTCGTATATTTCATCATAAAACATATCATCTCTTGATAATGGCCTCTGCAACGAGCCCGAAACGTCGAGTAAAGAAAGAAGAAGGACACACGGTGGAAACCCAAAAATCTACTACGAGTTCTTTTATTATTTGCTAGGTAAGGTCTGACTAACATTTTTGACCCTTTTTTTTGACCACATTTGGTAAAAAAAATGTATACCGTACAATGAAAAATTAAGTCGTTGTACGTCCAAAGACTTTTACTTTGCGAGTTTCATCGTCTGTGGTGTATTTTTGAGACTTATATTGCAACTAATAATTGTCGAACTCATTTAGATGAATATTCATGTACTATTCAAACTGTATCGTGATTAGTGCAGTGTGCATGCTCATTGGGTATCTCTCGCGTTAATTTACGGACCTACATTTCAGCCGTCAGAATATTATAAAATACTAAATTAGTCTAAGTACTTACTCAAAAAAAATGCGATATGACATTCGGTCCCAAGTCATGTGAGAGTTCATACAGAATCGTCGCCTAAAAAATATGTAATTGTCGCCAGATCAATAATATTCTGTTAATGACAAGTAAAATATACATAAATATCACAGAGAATAATACATAAATTTATCTGTTGAGTGGATATTTGCCAAAATAGATTTACATTTTGTGTTCTGCTGAATAATTTTAATTTGTGATACCCGTCCTTTTGCTTCTGATGTACAGCTATACATACTCTAAAGGTATTTAAAATTCAGTCAACATAATAATATGGTGACAATCTTTAGGCAAAGCAAGGTTAATAATATTTCATGATATTAGTTAGAAGCCGGCTTGAGAGTGGGTTGATTGTTTGGGCCCCGCATCAGTTGAAATACGACCTTATGGTGGAGCGAGTTCAAAACAAATTTTTGGCCACGTATTTTTTCTGACTTATATGCACGCAGTGTAAGTGAGAACTCTGCCATTCTTGATAGTATTGACCTGTGTGTCCCTGATAACTATCTAAGAAATCATAAGCATTAGTTGTTTGTTCTCCCAAGGTTCAGAACTAACCTGCCAATTGGGAGGGCAATAACTCTGTTCAACCAAATGGATTTGTATGTTGACATATTATAAATTCTTAAAATAGGGTCTATTTAACACACTCGGTGTACTTCCTCGTATTTAATTTGTAATTTTTGTATTACTCTGTAGCAGTGTTTTATAATACTGGATCTATTTCCATCCCAAAACCAGACAAGTGTCCAATTAGTGAAAACGGCGGATTATAGTGCATACATACCAAATAATGTGGTAAAAATTAAAACAGGTACATATTCCGTAAAAATAGTTTTTATTGAGAAATTTGTACTAAAAACTATGTAATGGTTTTCTTTACAATCAAAATCAAGTAAGTATTTATTAAATTAAATAAGCTTAGTTTATTCCTACATGTATTAAACCATGGGCGGCCAACCAATACTGTACATTTTAGCAATGTCAGTAAATGAAGCACCGCTGTCCATCTTTCGTAAAATTTCCAATTTTTGTTTTAAAGTTAATGTGTCATGTTTACGCTTTCGAGAAGACTCCATTTTGTTAACTTATTCAAACAAAGAACGTGGCAGAAGAAACGACTAGAAACATGCGTCAGTTGCTAGAATACACAGCGGACTAACCTATGGGACTAACTGAAAGAAAACGATAATATTATTGACTCAGGGTAAATTTAATGGACAGCTCATAAGAGTCGTAAGTCATAATATTGGCACGCGGCGGACTACTGAATTTGACATACGCATACCGGCGGATTATATAGCTTGATTTTGTGCTTTCAACCACTAAAAATAACGGCGGATTATAGTAGTTGTCGAATAAGCGAGCGGCGGATTACTGAGAGTGTACTGTATTTCTTTTTTTTTAAATGTCATGTTGTGAATGTCATAAATTTACATTTTGTAAAATTCAGTATATATATGTCAAATGAAAATACTTATATATGGTGTCAGGATTGCTCCTAATGTTATTAGTTCTTTCCTTGTACATATGTACTTGCTAATAAATTTTAATGTGAACTTGCTGTGAAGCTTTATCTGATGAAATAACGATCTGAATGTTGTATTGAAATTTATTTATTTTACACAAGGGCCTGGGGACTGGGGCGACCGTGGAGGCTATGATAAATTTATTCCCAACGAGGGATACCACCCCCCTACGCTCTCTGACAGAAACGACTGTGAAATTATTGTCGTATCGAAGATATTGACGTAAGTTATTGATGTTTTTTACACTTTATGATTAATGATAGTAGGCTTGGGACAGTAAACGTTTCAGACGGTTTGACAACTCATTTCTGACGCGATGCGCATGCATAGTACGTAAACTGGAAATGGTTTGAAATCTGACATTTCTGTGTGCGTTCCCGCAAGTTACTGGTGATCAGAAACCATCAGAAATGGGTTGAACTCAATACTACAAACCACTTTTCTCTTGACGCTTCTAACTAAAGACAATCTCTCAGACAGTTGTCAAGACAGGACCTAACGTAAAAACGATATTCTTTTTTTTTTTTCGTAGGTACGTCAGGTCATTTTATCGACATATTGCGTTACCTATGAAAATTATAGTATTTGTAGTATTAGGAAAAATCGAAATGATAAACACGGCATTCATCGGCAATTATACATCGTGAGATATTCATATTAATATTTTAGATATTTATATAGTAGGAGTTATATTGAATTATGTATATTATAGTTTAGTAATCAACACATATTATGGTACTGTTCGGTTATCAGGAATACAGCGGAAAACACATTTTCAAAATACCCGATATACTGGGTTATTTGTTAGTTTAGGTTAGGTTGGGTTACGTTAGGTTAGGTTTGGTTAGTTTAACCCAATGACATTATTAATGGACAACGCACTCAATTCAGTAGCTAGCAAGTAAATTCGTGCATAGCGACATTCTCACATGTATAGGTAGACGTCACGCAATTTCCATTATGTGATATCACACATCGGGAATTTATAGCAATATGACCTTTATTGTAATTGCGTTAGAACGGTGTTTCTAGTATCAATGTTCATTTGAGCGAACCCGTTCGAACCGAACCATTCGGCAGACCCGAAAAAAGCATCTGAAATTTATAGCAATACCACCTTTATTGTAATGGCGTTAGAACAGATTATGCCATTCGGCAGACCCGACAAAAAAGTGAGTGTCATTTTTTTTCCAGATGCTTCGTCCATATTAATGTCATTGGGTTAACCTAACAAATAATCCAGTTTATCGGCTATTTTGAAAATGTGTTTTCCGCTGTATTCCTGATAACCGAACATTACCCATATTCATTAGTACACGTATGCGAAGATAATACGCTGTAACATTTTACAAGCGTCAGTGGCATTTTTATTTTAACGGTTTATATTTTTAATTTGTAGTAATGTTTTTTTAGCTATGTTCTAATAATGAAAGAATCATGTTACAGTAAAACCTCGTTAATAAGAACACGGATAATTCGAAATTCGCCATAATTCGAAATTTTCGCGAAAAAAAAGTCCCTTGAACATTATTTTCATTAAAACCATACCTTTAATTCGAATTTCGTAAATAGAAATTATTTCAGAGTCCTGGCATATAAAAATATTCAATAAATAGTAATAAAGTACACTATTTCATGAGCCAGTCATTGAAAATTGTGACAGACTTTTCTTAAAACATCATAAATTACTTATTTTAAGAAGGAAATAAAAATAATCCTGACATTTAATGACCCATTAACACACACGGAACCAGAAATGTGGTAGGCACATCTATGTTCGTAAACAATATTATTTTTTTTTTTCAAAATTTTAATGTTTTTCCCCATACATTTCATAATTTGTAATTCGAATTTTTTTTTTCGATTTTCTGTCCCACGGATTTTGTATTAACGAGGTTTTACTGTAATTGTTTTATTCATAAGATGTTTGTTATGAAAAATAGTTTCTCGAAACCCTGATATTTTTTTGTGCGTTCACTCTAGTTTCCTCTAATCTATGGCTTTTGTTTTACAGTGAATATGCTGAAATTATAGAAAACAGATTAAAGCGAATCGGTCTAGTGGTAGACCTTTTGTTTCCAAATGAAGACGTCCCCATTGGGAGAGTCTTGGGGAATATCCTGTCCCGCGGATGCCTGTATGCGATTTTAGTCACGCCTCAAAACGAGATGCGTTGGTCGATCACTTTGTACATTCTGCATGGGTTGCCGCAAGGTGAGAAAATCAATTAAAACTCACTTAAAAATGTATGTTATACCCACCACGGTGGCCGCGCGGCTTAAGCGTTGAACTATCACGCCGTGGGTCCCAGGTTCGAATCTTGGGTCTGGAAAGTACACATATTGTTTTTCGATTTGTGTGTGAGTCAGGGTATGGACCTAATAGGTTAAGCAAGTGCCTGACATCCATTTCTCGTAAAAACAAAATCTGTTAAAGGGGGTACATGCTCAGCGTACGTCAGAATGAAGTTTTATGCTATTTTCAGAGCACAACCCTGGACATTCCTTAAACGTTGTAGATAATTTATTTATATAATTTTGAAGCCTTATTATCCTTTATATATATTTTAAACATTTGATGATTGCATAAAGTATTTTTATTACATAAAATAGTATTCTTTTAAACTTCTCGCTCTAATGTTTTAGAATATAGTCATATTTCAGTACGTCCATGTGACGTGGTGTTAAGATTTTTTATATTTATTAATTTTTAAAAGCATTTATAAAACCATTAGTAAAATTTATGTCGACATTATTATAGTGAAATATTTACGATAAAAAATTATATTGATAATCTCTGTGATCCCAAATTTGACAAGAATTAGGCATTTTATTATTCAAAAAATGGGCAAGATTTACACATTTGAAAATAATTCTAAAGATACTGATTATAAGCTATGTCTATGAACTTTCAAATGTGATAAACATTCTACGAATAATGTTTGCTTTATAATAATTATTGACCTAAGAAGAAGGTAGTATTTTTTTGAAATACACCATTTCTATTGGCATTCCCCAGTGGTTAAGCTACAACATACGGCCGTAGCACATAAATTGACAAACGATAAATGAACACACAAACTCACACACTGCATCCTTCACACTGTTTACATATTATTGTTTATACGATTCAATTTACAACTTTAAACATTTAATACAACAATTAGGGTAATACCACATTAAAATCTTATCTACTAAACAATTATTTATTAACTAGAATATATTGACGGGTTATCAAGGAGCTTGTTTGCATGTTTTGTTAAGCCGACGATTTTTGATATTAGGTAACATGTTTCAGCCTTTTTTTGAAGTCACTACTGTTACCGCTGTATATATAATACTTTATAAGATCCATCAATGTTTCTAAGAACAGAAAGATAAAAGATTAATCTGGCCTTATAGACCTTGCCTAAGCCATCCCACATGTATGAAAAGATAATTTTAAATCGATAGATATTCATGTCAGCTTATTTGTCTTTATTATTGAATGATTTATTGAACTTTCAGAGCATCGTAATATGCCACTGGAGTGCGCATTGACGTTGGTCATGCGAAATTTTGACAACTACCAGCGTAATGGCGGCACTAACGACACGGAACTGACTCTTCTGCGGCAGCTTTCCACCGGGGGCACACTCACCGTTCTGCAATACGATTTGATCATGAACTACATCAAGGTTTGTCCCAAAGGATTTCAATTACTTATTAAATTACTATTTTTTTATTCAGTACCGGCCAATACACACGAGTTTTAAGAATGTTTGACTCTTTTTTTATTTAAAACTCATAATTTTGTAAAACCTCAAAAACATAAATTATGTATTAGAAAAAATCCTAGAAAAAGAAGGTAGACCAAGTGGGACTCTAACGTCACATCTTTTACTGTCTGCATGAGTGCTCTTATTCTGGGCGGTAGCGGTGGGCACAACTCAAACGTATAAACGTCTGAAATGTTCATAGAGTGTTTTTTTTGGCATTTCACACGCCGTTATATGTTTTGAATTTCATGACACTGCTGTGCCCACGCGATCACTCTGGCCAAGCACTCAGTCTGCCCATAACAAATTAAATGAAACACTTTTATCGCCACCTTACTTATTAAGACCTCGTAAGTCCGATATTATGGAAAAATTAAGTTTGTTTGACAAAATTTAAACAAAAAAAACTTTTTAAATCATATCAAAACCTCGGTTCTCTAGACTAGTATGCTCTCCATCTATCGGCAAACTTTAAAAACTCGTATGCATGCTCGTAACATGGAATTAAAACCTCGTATTTCACAACCAGTGTAAGCAGATTCATCGATTAGAGAGGTGCTTAAAATATTGTTTTTATTACGTTGTTTACTTCCCCTCAACATTCTTCTCAAACAGACTTACGAGGTTTTAATAGTAAGGTGACGATGTATTAGATTTAATTTGTATGAGTCATAGGCGGTCTGTTAGCTCAAACGATAAAAGCACTCATCCGGAGTGTGAAAGATGTAAGGTCTATATTTAAGTCCACTTGGTCTATCCTTTTTTCTAAATAATATATTTTTTTTTTATACTATGTAATAGGTTTTTCAAAATTACAGTCGAACTTGGTTATTACGAGGATGATGGGACCGACTGAATTTGCTCGCAATAATATAAGCATTACTCGTTATATCAGAGAAAGAGTATTTTTGAATGAGCAGTCACATAACACAAAAAGTCGCAATTCAAACAAAAATACACAATTAGAATTTTTCCCTGAAACAAGCATGGCATTCATAAACTACAAAAAAAGTTGTTTATTGTAATGAACGCTGGTAGGTACCTACTGACTTCAGCTTGGATTTTTACATGAAATTTCAACCATATGCGTGGATACTTTTTCAATATTGTCGGCGAAAACATCAATTAGGTACTACACACTAACACAACTAGTGTCGTAAACGTAATCCGATCCAGGCGGCATCGGTGTACGGTCAGATTTTATTGCTTAGGGTCGAAAATGTTTTTAAATGATCGACGCATTAACAGTTTTAAGAATAAATTTAACGATATTTTTGCTCGGTATATCCGATAAGTAGCTCGAATGATGTATGGAGAAAATCATAAACTAAACTGTCAACGAACGTTTTCTCATTACATCCGAGATTTCGCTATGTCCGTGATCGTAATAACCGAGTTCGATTGTATATATTTCCAACTACAGTTTTGGCACTACAACTCTAAGCAGGTCCTGGCCTCCCCGAAAAATCGTGTCCAAAAATGAACAATGTTGTAAATCAATTCTAAACATTTTTGTTTATATACTATTCAGGAGTGCAGAGACAAGCAGGTGAAAGTCGAGCTAGGAAATGTGAATCCAAATCAACTGGCCATGAAAACCCAGACGGACTTGCAACAACGGATAATGAGTATCCTCAACACAGAGGGAAAGACGAATGCCCCCGAGCCCAAACCCCAAGAACCGCCAAAAGCTCAATCGGACGAGCTCAGGCAGAGGATAGCCAGTCTTCTCGGGGCGTCGTCCTCCACCAATCCGGCGTCTTCCACCAGTACGGTGTCTAACCCTGCGCCCGCATCTAATCCAGCCAATAAACAGAGTATTCTGTCAATTCCTAACGTTCAAAAGATGCTGAATTCGCTGATAAATAAAAGAAATTAAGACTATTTGTGTTTGATTCGTAATTCTGCGGTCCATAAGAAATTGACTTAGTGAAGTGAGTAGTACTATATTTGATGTAACTATTTTTATCATAAAAGGAATATCTCATTGCCGATTGATGTGAGCTAAACCACATTTGATGGAATCGAATGAATGTTTAAATTTTAATAAACATTCGTTATCACCAAAAACAAGGATTTTTTTACTGCTAAGTAAATTTAACTAGGTGGAGACTGTAGGTGAACTATTTTTGGAATAAAACACTTTAAACCATGAAATTTGCATTAGTGTAATGAAAATTAGTAAAACATTTCTCTAATTTTTTGTTAACATTCTCTCACTAAAATGATAAATATCGTTTTGAAAACATACATGAACTAATAGAGAATATACATTACGTTGGCAAATAGTCACAAGTTAACTCGCTAATGACACTCCTGGTTTAGAAAACATCTCGATATAGAATCTAAGTACATAACATGTACTTAGATTCTATACCAACCAAAATAGTTTAGGTATGCCATGGTCGATCCGACAAACATAGTGAACACTTTTTTCAGTCATTCATATTTTTGTTCTTCTTCTTATTACAGATGGTCTTGGTTAGTTTTTAAAAATTCATTTAGCCCTGCCTCTGCCAAACCATAATTGACTGATAAAGTTTAGTATATTATATGAAAGTGAATATGAAAAAAAAGATTACTAAGAATAATGACTAAATTAGCTGCAAGTCGTTTCACAATGCACACCAAGGGTGGAGGTAGGCTGTTAATACCCGACATAAATAGTGCACGCTAAACTTTATTTTTGTCAGATCGACCATAGCATACCTAAACTATTTTGGTTGGGTTTAGGCAAGGTTTAACATATTCGCGGACACATGTTAGTAATATGACACATAATGAAATTTTAATTTTTAAAATTATCGATTCAGATATATTATAGAAATGAGTTAAGACTTAAGATCGACACTATCTAATGGAAATATGTTGGCACCGTGACACAAGTAGCAGGGAACATATTGTTTTAATCCAAAATACGACTTATATAAACGTCATGTCATATTCCATTCCACAGTACAGGACGTCTATATATCGTCGGTGTTTTGTAAAAAGGGCGAATCAACCATTTTGGCGAAATCGAGATTTTAATGAAAATACAATATGTACCCCACTAGCTTTGTTGTGTAAAAACGGCGAATTTTTATCTCCACAGGAAAGTACTTAAAAACGATAATCGACTAAAATTAAATTAATTAAAATTACGAATTAAAAAACAAGTGTGACATATTAGGCCTTTTAAAATATTATATAATAATACCTATTATAATGACAGTATTCTTTCTAAGCTTTATTATAAACTTGTTAGATATTTATAATCATCTACAGGTAAAAAACAAATAAATGTCAAAAGTTAAAAATCCTCCTCCTGTAAAGTAGCATTTTGGTTAATTCGCCCTTTTTACAAAACACCGACGATATGCTGTGTCCGCGAATGTGTTAATTGAATTTTAAAAACTAACCAGCACCATCTGCAAATTAAATTCTTAGTTCAATGAAAACAAATTAGTATAATTGACAAAGTTTAGTGTTCACTATAATAGTGTATAAAAATAATTTATGTCGAATCCTAATAGCCTACCTCCACTCCACGTCACTGATATACATTCATTGGTATCAAACTTCACACTGTTATCGTCCATATTTGTCAAAAACTAATAGTATTTTAACATAAATAAATGTAGATTCATTCAAGCGATGCAAATGTGCAGATTTAGACCTCAATTGACTCTCCAGTCACTTATATGAAATTCTTCTTTCCCGATTAACACCACTTCATCTGTGTAGCCCATAAGTGGGATATGTTTTGGTCTTCTTTATTGAAAACTTCTCTTATAGGTTTCTCTATATCAAGATTAAATACTATACTAGAGTAAAAATTATTAGTCAATACTGCTATAGATGATAGACGATCACCTGCATAGAAAATATTAAAAGTTTTTATGGCCATCAATTCAATTCCACTAAGTCCTTATAGTTGTATGTAGTCCAAACTTTTCGATTGTCATCGTGTTAAGCTCATGTCTATTTTCAGTTAATTATTTGAGTTGTATATGTTACATATCGCACCGTGAGTGTAAAACCAAGGCATCTGCAAATTTTTATATTTCGAGATTAAATGCAAAACAGCTGCAAAAGTCGTGAACTTGATAATGTAAAAGTGAAGTAACTGAAAGAACATGCAATATAATGTAGATATAAATCAAATATTATGGCTTTTTTTTTAGAAACTCTATTTGTCCTAATAAAACGAAGACTTCAAACCCTAATATATCCAAAATATGTTTTTTGCAAATGCCTTGGTTTTACACTCACGGTGCGATATTTCCAGAGTTGGTAATCTTTTCTGTGGCTGTGTCAACATATGGGATCTTATGACACATCGTAGAGAAGAATAATCTTGCTAAATATTGTATTTCTCATTAATTAATAGTGTATTTATTGTATAAAATCTAAGGGCATAATGCATAGTAATACTTATTTGAATAAGTGGGCTTATGTGTTGGTTAACTGATTTCAGATGCATAATGAGAAACAGGTAGTAAAATTGATATAAAACTGACAGCTTTTGTCTAATTATACATTCTAAACAAAAATTAATTAAACATAGTTTTGGATGTCGATTATCTGTACAAACACGAAAGACTTTTAAATAAGAATATTTTATTATATTGTACAAACGATTGAAATCAGATTGGCATATTGTTGCAATACTTGCAATTATTCAAGGATTTACTAAGATATGCGTACATTTATTCAATGAAAATAATGGTATAGCAACAATTCATTATTTTAAGTTCGAATTTTTTTTATTAAGGCTATACTTCAGCTGGGGCACGGTCTAAAACGTTCGTGACTATGTGACGCGAAGATTGTGCAAACGATGCCTGCAGAACAAAACATAATTTGTCATAAAAATTCAACATGCGTCCATTTAATGTTTTGTTTATTGTTCTATTAGTAACAATAATAATATATTCATTGACATGTTTTCTTTTTCAAGTAAATGGGTAACATTTTTTAGTCACAGTCAGTACACGATTTAAGAATTAATACCCCCGTCGCCATCATGAAACAAATTGACGTGTTCACAGCTTGACTTTCGCTCTCTGATTGCCAGCGAGGCCAATTTTTCGTCGCACCTATAGTTGAAAATTATTTGCCGTTTCACTTATGTACGCTCTTAAGTAGTACATCAATCATTTCAAAATTCAATCCACAAAAAAAATTATAAATCGTATCCATACAATGAAAAAATATGCAAAATTCCGAAATACTAGAAATTGTTTTAATTTTGAATTTAGTTTGTTCCTTCTTTTCATTTTTTTAATTTCGATCTACTCAAAATGAAAAAACTTGTTTTGGATTTATGAGATATGGATTTATGAGAGTTTACTATAACATTAATATAGTGGTATTACATGTTGCATATTTTCTGTTATTAAATACCTAATGAATAAACCCTAATGAATTTTTACGGTAGTAAACATTATTATTTATGTTTTATTTATAAGGTATTTGTGCAAGCATAGATTTGATTTGATGTTTGCTCAGGAGGATTCGAAGCCCACTACATCTGTTCGGCGTCCACTCAAACATGCAGTGCATGAATGTTTGTCTGTGGCTATTTTCATTATAGTTGTTAAGTTGCCACATGAAAAATGTGACATTATATTATTTAGTATTTTTAAAATGCAAAAAAAAATGTATTGGTATGTAATATTCGGTAAAGTGTTGATAAAATCTGCTTGGAACAAAAATTATGTTTTTAAATCGGTAACATGTAACAAACATAACCCACTGCGCTATGTGCAATAGTTCATTAAGTTACATGTGTTTTGTCAATAACAACAAAATCACATCGACAAATTCGACGTGTTGTAGTTGAGATGATTTTCAATGTGTGACTGGGCTAACTATTTGCCATCACATTACTGTATTGATTGATGATGAAAATCTGACGATTTGGCGCCACCTACTGGACGACGAACATCTTGTTGCTCCTATAGATATATGAAATGTGAGAAATTTCACATTCCTTACAATTTGAACCAGCTAATAGAAAAAAAATTTATAATATAAAATCTCTATAATAAAGTACGTTTTGTGGGTGTTGCAAAGACTCATATCGATGGTGTGCTTTCACATTCTAATCTTACAATGAACTGCATCGATATTGTGCAGTAATTATTAGAAACTAATCAATATTCACTAATTGCGTATTGTATTTCAATGAAATATTAAAGGTTGGCACAATATATTACGCCAACCTTCAATATAATTACCAAATAACCAAACATATTGCGCAATATTTGATCTTGATCAACATTAACATTTATCTACGATGTTATAAGACTTCCTGGTCCAAGTCGTAACGCACATATGTGTATTTCATTTGTCTTTGTATAACCCAGATGCCGAGGCATCCCCTAATAACCTATTAAAAAGATTACCTAATAAACATTTTAGACGTTACGATAGAATTAAATTTGATACCTCATGCTAGACTCCGAAAAGATTCTAATTTTTAGAGTAAGGTTTGAATATTATGTCATATTGCATGTACAAATTTATTAATTAATAAAATACTGTCGAGACAATGATCCTTTTTCATTTCAAATTTATTCTCATATCTGTATTCTAACTTCTGTAATATTTTTTTAGCCAGTGTTACCATAAATTTGGTCCTATAATAATGGTCCTGGGGAAAACTAAAAGAAAATTAAATATCATAATTTCTGAGCACTTGTCAGCCAAAGACTAGAGAAGTATACATTAAGCTTTGCGAACCATTTATTATAATATGAAAGTCATATTTTTTACATTAAAAAGGGTGCAAAATTACTGCATAGTAATACGGGTGATCATAAACTATTATTTTGTCAGGAAATATTACAGATAAAAAGAGCACAGTTGCAGAGCCTACCAATCATTAACAACCAGTTGACCTTCCCTAACAGCCCATTGCTTTATCCAATCTTAGATTTCATATTGAAGCTATGATTTTATATACGAGGGTTGTCCGTAAAATAAAGTCTTATAGCGCGGGACCTCCGAATACTTTCTCACTCGCACCGCGGCCGTCGCCTACAGTCAACGCGTGCGCCCCCCACCACAGCGCTTCCCCGCTATCGAGGCGTTCCCCACCGTCGCGCATCGGCCGTGTCAGCTGGACGGCGAGGAGAGGGTCGCCTGGTTGGGAATATAAGGCGCCACACAGCCTTGAACAAATCAGTTAACATTGGGCCAGCTTGGCCTTGACTCAGCATGATAGTCTTGCTTACACTGACAACGGTACACACGGCTTTCCGTGACTCTATCAGTGTACAGTGAGCTACTCTTGCAAACCCATCTCAACATAGTAGTCTTGCTTGCGCTGACAACGGTACACACGGCTTTCCGTGACTCTATCAGTGTACAATGAGCTATTGTGGTGTGCTAGATACGAGCTCAGGTTTTGCCATAGTTACACCTTCAACAACACAACGAACCTCTTATATTATTTATTAAGGAAGTACCTACTGTTACCCTTATAGTCTCCAATTTTTTTTCACTAAGAAAAACTCGCTTATTTGCAATTAATTATACGTTGTTGGAAATCATGGACTTTTTACTATTTTTCTACATAATCCCCGTTGCGATCGATGCATTTTTGCCTGCGGTGTAGCATTTTTCGTATACCCGTGTCATAGAACTCTCCCACCACGGCGTGCAGGTAGCGTACGACCAACGTTCCCTCTAAGGTGAGCGCACGCCAGTGGCGAAGGCTCCATACTAGGCGATTATTTAAAGCCTACCTTCTAAGAAAAATATATCTTCAAGTAAGTATTTGATTTATATTAAAATAGGTAAATAAAAAATATGTATGCAAAATATAAAACAATTGAGTCATCTATCGGTAGAATTTAGAATACCGTTTAATTTAGTTGAGTTTCGAATAAAAAATAAGTGGCCACAAGCGCCATCTATTTTCAACTGAATTAGCTTCGGATTCCGATCGACAGAATCCAAACTACATTTTGTATCGCTATGACGTCACATAACATCAAGCATGTCTGTAAATTTGAACCGAATCTATAAGCGCTACAGAATACGCTTACTGTAGGCCCGACACTCTTTAGGAATATGTTTATTGTCGATGTCTGTCGCTTTAAGCATATAATAACTACATAAAATGATTTAAAAAAATAATTTCTATTGGATTCGATCTTCGATGAGATATAATTAAAAATTGATTTTAAAAATAAAAAATAATTGTATCTTGTGATGTGTGTCATTGTGTTGTGTACATATTCATCAGTAGTAATATCGGATTATCTCCTTATTACCCGTAAGTATATCTGACAAGTATATTTTTTTTCTCATATCTCCACAGCCTGCCTCTTTCCAAAAGTCACCCTCCGCCACTGGCGCGCGCACACCTACTAAAATATGTCCGCACACATATTTTCATCCACCGCACAGACCTCACACGAAAATATTGTAAAAGAAAGTTTCAAGAAGCGAACACCATATCCGTCTTGTTCTATATATAGCATGCCAAAGTATACGAAAAAAAGATACATATTTTAGTGTTTAGCAATGACCACCTATGTGTCGGGTCCAGCGGCGGCTCCTCTAATACCATGCAAGTGCTACGCACTGCCTTCATTTTTGAAGACATCGCTCAACTTTTCATTTTTATTCATATATGTATCACTCACTTCGCGAATTAGAACATGTAGCAGTATTATGAACAATACTACGTTCATGGGCGCAAGGCGAAAGCGATTGGAGGCGCAAGACTTGTGCTTGCCCTGTGCTCCAATGCTGGGTTGTGACAGGGTGAAAGAAGAAGATCTTCTCTTTATAGAAGGTAAACCATTGCGCACTACCAGAAAATGCTATTTTGAAGACCACCGGCCGCCACTGGTCGAGTCCTCTACATTTCTTAGTCTTTGACATGTTTCAACTTGCAAGAAATATTGCCAGTACAGTCTCAAAGTAGTCCTTATTGTGAAAACATCACAGTTCTTACAATATTTTTTTAAACGGTAAAGGTGTTAGTGCCAAAAAGCAGTGTTTTTTACTTAAAATATTTATAATACAAAACTAATAATCAATTTTTGCAATAAATAACTACAGGTGTGTTTAGTGTACGTAACAAACAATTTAAGTGAACAATACGATTGCTTGCACTGTTACATAATATATAGTACAATATTTATTAATTATAGAAAACTTATCCCCTAAAAATGTCAAAAAGGAGTGGATGTGATATTTCAAATGCGATCATTAAGAAAAAATCCTGCGATAAATTTAAGTTGGAATTGCTATCTGAAATTGTCGAAATAGAAATGCCATCTTTAATGCATTCGCAAAAAGTCAAAATTGGTGATATTATATTTGTTTATTCGGAAACAGATGATTGTATCAAATGCATCATATGCTCCGCAGCAAATATGGTTCAGAATTAACAATTCACGTCTGGAAAGAAGTGGATTGAATGGAGGTTGTATATTAAACTTAAAGGCATTTACCTAAGTCAAAAAGTATATCGGGATGCTGTTACGAAATTGAAAAATTTGAAAAGGTGGACTTTTGAAGAACGAAAGAATAGGATTGAGATAACTGAGCGCAAAAAATCTGGTTGCAATTTAGTCTAAGTCTAGTAAGATTCAAGTGTTAATCAATTCAAACTCTTGGCTATCAAAATAAAAGCTTCTATGCCTTCTGTACAATATATTCATAATCATGTATCTAAATACACAGATATTCCTGAATATTATGCGTTCAAATTCGTCAAACTTTGACTTGGGGGGGGGTGTAAATTTACCTCACCGGATGACACCAACCCTGCACAGATGCGTTGATGATCCGCATACATAGAGGGAACGTTGCGTACGACCTCTTCTTTCAATTCCTCGTCGGTCCTGAAATTTGTCCCACCCAGGTGTGACTTCAATGTAGGGAGAGATGATAATCACTTGGTGCTAGGTCCGGGGGGTGTGTGACGTTATCCCATCCAAATTGGTTGATGAGGTCGGTTGTTGCACTTCAAGTCGTTGCCATTGGTGATCTTCGGCATTTTGCGGTCCTATCTTGCACACACCTTGTGATAATGCAAATGTTCTGTCAAAATCTTGTCAATAGGTCTTACTGACATCAGGGATCAATATGCACAGTTCCCGAATCGTCACCCGTCGATCTTCACGCATTACCCTCTCCACTTTTGCAATCGATTCGTCCGAAACCGATGGCCGTCCGGCACACTGTTCATCATGGACGTTTGTATGTGCGTTTTTAAACTCTGCACCATTTTCACATGTTTTTAATGTCCATACACTTCATATAACAAATAACTATCGATAAATTTCTATGAGCGTAGTGTGCTTAGCACACAATAAACGAATAACAGAACGTAACTCACACCTGAAGGGCAATTCACGAACGAAGCAGTAAAAAACACCGCTTAACTGAAGCATGTAAAATTTTTAGTTTTATAGGAGATATTGAGTGTGTAGAGCTTCGAACGACATCAATACGTGCGAGTAATAGCTGATCAGCATGCTTATACCTCATGTCCATGCGTTAGAGTAAGATAGAAAGTAAACATGCCAAAACGGATCGTTTGTGAATGTCATAGAAATTAAATAATATTTTTATCCATTTTGGTAATGACTTCATATTTAATCAGTACTTACTGTTAACGTTGCATGATTAAATCATTCATTGTTGAAGTACGTAGCCAATTAATCTTTAAACAGGCTAGTTACGTCTACAATATAGCAATATTACAACACGGAATTTCCGTTGTATTTTGCAAACAAACATGTGTGTTTCTGTATTACAAAATCACAATAAATATTTAAGTGAGAATTTAAACTCAAAATAATACTTTCAGCGGTAATAGAAAAAATAGAATAACAGCCTGCTCACTACGTACAAATTTTTGACGTTTAATAATATGTCAAAGTCAAACGGATAGTTACTAGCGCCTCTACCGGTAAAGCGTGTATACTAAATTGCATACTGTACCCGACACCACCGGTTGACATTTAATATACTTCGTTGTAGTAGGTTTGCGCTTAGGTTGTGCAACCGGCAATACTGCTTCATTCAAGAATTGGCCTTCTGGGGGTAGCGGCGAGTGGAAGCTACATTGCGAACGGCTACCAAATCAAGACTAAGCGTCGTAGACACCTCGGAGTGGTAGGGATTTGTAGGCACGGAACCAAGCTACACGCTTATGTAGCCGGATCTTGCGTTAAAGCGTTTATCGCGACTCCAGTGCTTCGGAGACCTTATTTTATGGACAACCCTCGTATATAGTAATGACATAAACTTAGTAGATATGTTTAACTAATATGTGTACATTCATTTTTGTGCCATGGTTGATACATTCGGTTTTATGTGATTTCTTGTGATTATGGTTTATTGTTTTTTTATTTAGTACTTCGGTATAATATTTAGTGACATTTCTCATTAGCTAATTTTATTTAATTCCCAACACATTACTTAGTTCCATTGTTTATTGTGTAATGACCGTGGCCCCCACATCCTGAAGCGGGCCCCCAGGCCAGGATCTATGGTGACCCGCCTTACCTATCGCTAAGGTTAAGAGCGGTGTGCTTTTCTACAGTAATGTTCCCCAAATTGTTTTCGTGAAACCCAAGGATTAAGGGTATTCCATGTAATTTTAGCAATTTTTAAATAAATCCAGTTGATTTATTGAGTTGTGGGCACTCAGCATCATATTATGAAGCACTAATATAAGTCATATTTGATAAATAGCCATTTTATAAGTAAGTAAACACATTAAAAATAATGATAAAAGAAAATTCTACATGTGAATTACCATTTAATTATATCAATCATTATAATATCACATATGTTTTAATGTAAAAAATCATTAAGAATGTACCTCAGTTGAGGCACGGTCTAAAAAGATCGTGGCTAGGCGATGCGTGGATTGCGGGTGCAAATGACGCATGCCAAACGAAATATAATTTGTCATATAAATCCAACATATGTCCATTTTATGTTCTGTTTATTGTTCTATTAGTAACAATAATAATATATATTCATTGACATGTTTTCTTTTTAAAGTAAATGGGTAATGTTTTTAGTCATCTTTACACGATTTAAGAATTAGTATGCCCATCGCTATCAGGAAACAAAGTGACGTGTTTCCAGCTCGACGTTCTCTTTCAGAATGCGAGCGAGTCCAAAATTTCGTCGCGCCTATAGTTGAAAATTATTTGCCGTTTCACTGATGTATCACCTTAAGGAAAGCAGGTGACTTTTTTTTCAGTTGGAGCAAAATTGTGGTGTGTTTTTCTCACTTATTGGTCGGATCGCCACGCCCAGCCCCCAGGCCCCCTGTCAGCCTCTCCTTGTGGGGGTCATAGTAATGACAATTTAATGCGACTAACTGAATGTATCAATAGCTGGTATCTAATGTATCTACTATGGGTTTTTACAAACATTTCAAATTTCCATAATATGTTTTTTTACCTGCTCCTTCACTCAGTTGGTACCAAACCAGGCAAAAAAACACAAAGGCAGGGTTTAAAATCTTTTTAAAAACTAACTGGCACCATCTGGAATTTTTATTCTTAGAGCGGAATGCAGAAACATTTGTCATAACTAAAATTTCCTTAGCAGAAAACACTATGCAGAAACATTGTCCTTAGTTAAGATCATTTCTATTGAAAATAATACCATATTCAAAAATTCTCTTTCCTATAGTTTAGGTAAATTATTTTATAATTGTTAAACGGTGACAAAAATATGACAACTGCATTTTATAAATACATATTAATATTTAAATAATACTCTTATGTTTCCGTTATAAGTCATTATACGTGATTCCACAGGCAAGATATTTTTTTTAACATGGTAACACTAGCGTCATTCTATCATCTGGCATCTTGTATTTCTGCAGGCTGGCGTATAAAAGTAAAATAATATTCTGCAAGTACATGCCAAACGAATTAACACTATCAATATCCATATTGAGATACATTGTTAAATGAATTTGAGTGTATGGACTGTTTTATAGACATGCGAATTTATTTTGATAGCAGCTGTCAGTGGTAAATGGTAATACAGAAAGGGGCGTTGTTCATAACAAAAGTAGTCTATGGTTAAGGATTCCTTAACTCTATACTCAGGATTGTCTATAGTTAAGTCATGCTTTTCGGCGACTTATCCTTAGGATCGAAATCTTAGATTGTGCATGCCGCTCTTAGTTCAATAAAAACAAATAAGTAGGTATGACTGACAAAAGTTTACTGTGCATTATCTATATTGGATCTTAAAAGCCTATCTCCACCCCTCGGCACTTTTCAATAGTATTTAATTACACAATTAAGGCTCAATGGGCACAGTAAATGATCTTTCGGGAAATTTAAGGGTTCGTACATTTCAGAGAGAGAATTTCCAAGGCGTAAGTGAGCACAGCTGAGTTAAATAAAACACTAAAATTAAATTCAACGTCTTTATTCAGTATGCAAATACACCATTAAAGCTTCAATGCTCAAAACATAATAAAAAAACATGGCAATAATAATGTATGTAAGAAACGAACAAATACAACATACATAAAATGATGGTTTAATATTTTTAAATAGCGGAATACACATACGAGAAGATTAACATAGTGTTACGTTCAGAAGTACTTTAAGTTAATGTATGTATATATTTTATTTTTCACAATGTTGAATTATTATATTTTTAATTACGATACAATTTTATTATAGAATAATATAGGAGGATTGACAGTGTAGATCCAATGACAAACGCATCTATTCTATGCACAACGCACTGTGAGTGTAAAACCAAGACATGTGCAATAGACATATTTTGGAGATGTTAGGGTTTGAAGTCTTCGTTTTGTTAGGAGAAATAGTTTCTAAAAAAAAAACCATAATTGGTTTATATCTACATTATATTGCATATTCTTTCAGTTACTTCACTTTTACATTATCAAGTTCACGACTTTTGCAGTTGTTTCGCATTTAATCTCGAAATTGAAAAATTTGCAAATGTCTTGGTTTTACACTCACGATGTGACAAGAATGCTATTGACGGTAGTTTTTCATATTTTTATATTGAAGTATAATTTTTACAATAAGGTAGTTGTAATTGTTACAATAAGTGCTACGTTTTAACAGGACCTCTCTTGGCTGTGCTAACTTTTAGAGCGAGATAGACAGTTTTGACTGTTTAGACGGCTAACTTATTGTAACAATTATAATACCTCAACACAAACATAATAATATGATGAACTACCCTGGATAACCGACGATAGCAGTCTTGTGTATAGAATAGATGCGCGCGCAGGTAGGGAATATATTTTTTGTTAACATTAATAGTTTTCAATGGGTATGATCTTGTTTAGGAGCATTATTTGTGGGGCTACCTAAATTGTAAAATAATGTAATTCTTTTTGTATATGTTGTATGTTTCAATACGCCAACTTACAAAATAACAATTTTCCGAGGCTACCAATAAATTATAGTACACTAAAAAGGTTCCAGAAATACCATCAAGTGCTGTAATACTAAAAGTATCTCTAGTATATAGTCCAAGCTCTGGTAAAATGCTTAGATATGTATTCAATACAATACTGCTTATTTACACATTAAATTAATACTTCATATGGGGTTTTTCATCCATCTGAATCCATGAAAATATTATTTTTGCGTTAAATGCAAAGTCCACAGAATGCGGCGTGACGATTGAGCATGTGCCAATTTTTAAAGTGACCACTCAATCAAATTGTGACCCCATTTACACATGCATGGATTTACTGCTTACAGTACGTATTACCGCGGCCATAACAAGAAAATGCATGTGTAAACATGTATTATTATGCAATTTGCAAGATTGCATGCATGATTCAGAAAAGTTTGGAAGTTTCTGAATTTTCACGTGGCAGTTGGGATTGTTCAATATATACACCTGCACAGTAGAACGATGTTGGTGAACCTGCCGGTAAAAAAACGAAATACACCGTTCTTATTTTGGGGTTAACCGATTTTCACAATCTGTCAAATAGAATTATAAAATGACAACATCGCGTCTCGCTTACTCTTGAAGAAAGAGATTGGCGAAACAGTCACCACTTATGTGTAAACAGTTTAAAATACACACTATTGGTGGAAGTGTACATGCATGAAGAATACATGCACGTGTACAGGCGCTATAATACTGTAGAACTCAAGAAATGTAACAGGGTGGAAAAGGCGTATGAGTACTCTGTCGTTGTTCTATTGAACACCGGATACCCCTCACGGCACTTGCCTATTTTTTTATTAATTGTCCAATCTATCTTAAATATTCACCAAAAGTTTTTTTGTGATCGGTTTACAGATAGAAACGTTACAAAAATATGCTCTTTATCTATTTTCTGAGATAATGAAAGTTAAACATTTCACTACTTCGCTAAAAAACCGGGAAGTGCAGTGGCGTCTCCTTTTACTTTGCTTTAATCTCTGTCTAAGGTTTGACTGTTGGGTTAGGTTTTTGTGGTTCAACATTTTTGCGAACAGAACTGTTGTGGTACAGACAAACAGGGAGTGTCTGCCCTGAATGACTGATCTGAAGATGTCTGCGAATGGAGCCACTCTGGATGGCTGCGTACGGGCAGTGTGGACATCGGTAGGGCCGCTCCTGTTAGAATAAAATATATCGATTAACTCAAGAGTTTAATCCTTTCTATGCCGCAATTAGTTAATTGATAGTAACTAACATAAGAATTGGTGTAATTAGGGCGTCCAAAGACGCTTTCGGCACTTAACCGGTTAAATGAGTAATGTTAAACAAAAATGCTTCCCAAACTATGAGACACGTATCTCTGGTAGATTGAAAAAAAATGCGGTTTTCATAATAATTGACTTCAGTGCGTTGCGCAATGTTGCCCACTTTACTCATTCGATATTGGCACCTTAGTGGATGATTTATGTCGGTACATTTGTAATGACAATAATATTGTCACTGTTCTGGCAGAAGACACTAATTCGAAAAAATTACATATTGAGTTAGTTATACCAAAATGTTCCTTATTTCAAACTTTACCGTCTGGAAACCTTCTTAATAAATAAACAGTCTTTATTTTAAAGTCATCCTTTTTACAATTACCTAATAAACTCACATGATTGACCATTTCAAACATTTTAACAACTTCAAAGTCAAATTACTCAAAACTAGTATTCTCCAGTTAGTGTGTTCTGCCAGAACAGAGATGATATATTCTGTGTGATCGTGGACAATTTCTCACCCCAGTATGTTTCATAAGATGTTTCCTCATCGTGTTGTGGTCTCCGGTTCTGTAAGCACAAAACGAGCAACCAAACGGTTTTTCTCCAGTATGCTGACGAGTGTGTAACTGTCAAAATAGAAAATAAACATTAGGTTGCTATTAGAAATTGAATGAGAATACATAATCACAATTCGGCCACTTAGGATTAAAGAAACATATCTCATTTTTCTCTACCCCAAACACAAGTAAATTTACACAAGTGTTCTTAGGAGATACATATTGTACTATCTTTTAACTGTTGAATTTTTTGTTCTCTCTTTATCATTATCGCAATTTGTTATTTTATGTTCAGTGCCATACGTAGGTAATTTAAAATCACTAAACATTCAGATACGTTTCATTGACCTTAAGGTGTCGAATTATTTCTGCCTTCATATGGTACGCGTACCCATGCAGACCTACAATACTAATTGCTATACATTCGCATGGTTCTTGTAAATATTGCCAAAACGACAAAGTTGCTCTCTAACTATGCATGTCAATTAGGGTTATTTACATTTACGGATTTAGTCCAGTCATATTAGGGTTTTACTTGGAAATAATTTCCCTAAAGGGGGGATTTGCAGCTAGTTTGCAGTAATAACTAAAAAAATAGACCCATATTAAATTTGCTGTATTAAAGCCGCCATATTGGAAAATAGCAGATGATTTTTAATTTTTCATCCATATTTCATTAACGGCTGGAAATATCGATAAACAATTCGACAAAAAGTAAAAACATTAAAAAATACACATTTTCATATCTGTAAAAATTATATTGAGATGCACATTGCGTACTGACACGGCGACAAATTTAGTCTATGGTTTTGTCATTTTGCAGAATATTTTGAACAATCACCATCTTTGTAAATTCAATGATGGAGAATGCCAACTCTAATGTATTAGTATTTTGAATTACTTTTCATTATTCATGCTAATTTCAATTAATTTTAACAGTTTCTACGTGTGTGTACATTAAAATTACTTGCGATATTACCATAGATAATATTTTGAACAGAACCCAACCTGCAGACCATAGACAATAGACAAAATTCATAAAGAAAAAACATAGTGCCAACCGTTAAAAAAAAAAAACAAGCAACTTTGAGTCGAAAATGTGTAGGCATGTAGAAAATGATAAAAAACGTTCATTGAGTCATGTGGGTGTCGATGCAGTGCGGTACGCGTGAGGTGACCTCATTCTTATTCTGATGATTTTCGTTCGACTGACAATGTTCGTTTAAAGGTTCAAAATATGCTACCGGATGGGAGCATCAGTCTGATAACATAAACACCAAGTAAACTACAAACACAAAGACATTACACACTATTTTCCCGTAGCGGCAGCTTACTGTGACGTGACATGAGATAGTACGCGACGTGCAGCTTAATATAATCACAACGTAAGCATCATTAAAATGGTAAAAACTGAGAGGACAAAATATGTTCTGGGGGACCTAAAATGACATAGTGAGACTGAGTTCACAGAGACACATATTCTTAGGGGAGTTTGCAGGATAATGCAAAGAAGACGTTTCCCAGAAGCGGCGAACATCGAAGAACCACATCGGGTGGTAGTGTGGATGCTGATAAATGATTTCTTACCTGAAGCATGTGCTTGCTAGCTGCCGAATGACCACAGACGGTGCATTTAAATGGTTTCAGTTTATTGTGAACAGCTTGGATGTGCTTCTTCAGACTCTTGGAATTGGCATAAATCTATAACAAAGAAATAAATATGAAGACGGGATGGGATGCAGAATAGGCTATTTAACATAATAACAGACTATACAACACACTTAACTCTCGCTGAACATTATATGAAATTTCTAGATAATACATTATTTTTATACAGTGATATATATTTAAAATTTCAACTTTTTTACTGAATCTTCCTTAGACATACCTACTTACGTCTAAGCAGAGCTGTCAGAATCATTATTTTTATAAGGTCGAGTTTCAGTGAAAAAATCGAATGGGTTCAGTTTGGGTTCTTTAAAATACTAATATGATGCCTAATTACCCATCAACCTAGATATCAGTGGCGAGGGGTGGAGGTAGGCTGTTAAAATTCGACATAAATAGTACAAACTAAACTATTGTCCGTCATACTTATTAATTTCATTGAACAATTTTGCAGATGATGGTTGATTTTTAAAATTCAATTAAACCCTGCCTAGACCAAAACATAATAGGTTGAGAAGTATGCTATGGGCGATCCGATAAATATAGTGCACACTTTTTCAGTCACGTTTATTTGTTTTCCTTGAATTAAGAACACATATTATTACAGATGGTGTTGGTTAGTTTTTTAAAATTCATTAAGCCCTGCCAAACCAAACCGCTATCGATAAAAAATATTGTTTTATCTATAAAATAACTAAAATAATGTATGGTTAAACGGCATAATTTTAGATATTTTATAGATAAACAAATATTTTTTGACTATTATCTACTATCCCTTGGATTAGGCAGGGTTTAATTAAATTTTATAAACTAACCAACACTGTCTACACATTGTAGGCAGTTCAATGATAGCAAAATACGTTTGACTGACAGAGTTTAGTGTGCACTATTTATGTCGGATTTTAACAGCCTACCTTGATCCTTCGCCGCTGCTAGCTTTAGGAATACAGTACTCTCTCAGTAATCCGCCACCCCAAAAACCAAACAAGTGTCCAATTAGTGAAAGCGGCGGATTATAGTGCATACATACAAAATATGGTAAAAATTAAAACACGTTTGAGAAATTTGTACTAGCAAATTACGGTTTTATTTATAATTAAAATCAAGTATTAACTAAATATTAAACAGTAAATCACTTGACACACCCAGTTATTCAGTGAGGCAGATATTCTTGAATGGCTTAGAATTCCTGGCTTTCCCTATGACCAAAAGTTTCAGTTTGTGTGTCCCAGTTGCATTGGAGCACGGCATAATTAATTGTGATGCGGTTCTTGGGCACTTTCCTCCCTGGTACATTACTTTCTTCACGATGAACGTATGTTTTACGAAGGAGAAGTCTGCGTTGTATACTTGTATGTGGCGGACTACTGAATTTGATAATCGAATGCCGGCGAATTATAGAGCTTGATTTTGTGCTTCTAACTAGTAAAAATAACGGCGGATTATAGTAGTTGTCGGATAATCGAGCGGCGGATTACTGAGAGTGTACTGTATTATATTTTAATTTCCAAACAGAAAAAGTAGAAATAAAATTAACATAAGTATATTATTCACCTTTTTGCAAATCTCGCAACGTCTCTGTGAATACCACCGAGGTGGTTTATTGGAAAATGTCGGTGCAGTCGGAGAAATTTCCGTTTCTACGTCACTGTCGTTGGACGAATTTCCTGCATCACACCTGTTACAATTCTTGTAGTCTTCGCGTAAGTTTCGAGAATGCCGCGATAGATGATGAACCATTTTTGCTGCAATAAAAGTATGAATGAATATGTCAACAGTTTCTAGAGTAATGTAATAGTACCTCTCTTCCTCAGTACTCTGTTAAACCTAACCGGAGAGGGTGGAGTCACTGCGTCTCTTTGCCATGACAGGTAGGCACACGTTAGAAACATTTTTGGAGATACACGTTATAATAGTCAAAACGCAGTATTTAATAGAGCCGCATACATTACATGATATTAAAAGTTACAAACAATAATCAAACTTATCACATTTTGACAAATTATTCCCAAAGTCTAAATCTGTACCACGGTACGAAGGATATTCGAATGAATGCTTCACAAAAGTTATAACAATAGATTTTTGTCTCTATGACAAAGATAGGTCATTATGATAAAATAAGAAGAACATCGAGGTATCGGCTTTCGTGTCCAGAAATTTGTACATATGCAGTTCACCATATCACACTTCATCGTGAAATATATGGTCATATATTAAAGACTGTCCAACCTCTTTGAGTCTTATAGTACTGAGATAAAATTCATGTCTAAATAAAACACGGTTCTTGTCGGTTTACAGGAAACCACGGCAAACAAATTTTGAAAATAGCCGATATACTGGATAATTTGTTAGGTTAGGTAAGGTTAACCGTATAGTATACGGTCATCTCTTTCCGATAAGAAAGCTCATGGCAAACTGTGCTACGGTGAAATGTAATACGTACAATTTACATTTAACCTTCGGCATTAGGCACCTTTTTGTATACAAAATATCATTGTTTGAACTGGATAAAACTGAAATTGTCCAGTCTTCATCTGGTGACGGTAGGTACTATATATTAAAATTAAATTAATTACATACTGACTGTTTAAGTTCACATATGTATACTTTATTAATCTTTACCAGCGCCAACATGCCAATCATCCAGTTGTCCCAGTGTCCAGATGGTTCAGTGTCTTTGGCTACCAATTCAATCACACAAAACATTGAGGAATTGCCAAAATAAATTCATTTGACTCATTCCTTCTAGTTATAGTATGTATTGCTTTTGATTCATACTTCTATATATCTTTCTCTTACCGACACTGTGCGTTCGCACTGATCTACAGATTGGACAGCACATCAGGTCCACATCAGACGTGTGCGCTCGCCATAAGTGTAGGGAACACAGAGGCCAGCTGTTAAAAGTCGTGTTGCAGATCGAGCATCTGAAATATGTAACAAGATGGAAGTAAACATCTACTGCATAACCATGGTAAGTAGGAATTGACAACTTCCTCCTCCGGTTTCCTTCTATGTAGATAACTGCAAGGGGTTGTTCAAACTTGCTGATTTGTGTGATTTGAAAGATAGTATGAGAATTTAATTAATCAGATTAATTTCAGACAGATATCTATTAGGAAAAAAACATTGAAAAAAGCAGGTTCTACCGCGTTACTGGAACTTACTAATGGTCTTTTCAAAATTTTGTTGCATGATTTTTTCAAAGTTGACACATCTAAAGAATTCCAACTATCTTTTAAATTTATTTTCTTGTAGAAGCTGATAACTGCTTCTTTGTTATTTTCGTCTGCCAGCAATAATCGTCGAAGCATATTATGTTTTGTATATAAACATTTGAATGTTAATATTACACCCTGATCCATCGGTTGTATTACCAACGTGACTTTTTTTGTCTTTACCACCCTTCTGAACCACAAAAAAATACACCCTTCAACTTCCATATTTCCTGATTTTTTCATAACTTTCCGCTCTCCGCTTCCATCGTCTGATATTAAACAATTAGTAAACTTCATAATAGTTTCACTTTGTTTTTTTATATCTGAGATAATTGACGTTCCGACACCATATTTATTAGATAGATAACGTCCCAAGTCACCTTATTTCAAAGCATCGATGATATCCAATTTGTCTTTTAATGATAATATGACACGTTTTCTTTTTGATGACACATCGGTAATATTAAAAATAATCCGGATAATCGAAAATCCGGATAATCGAGGTTCTACTGTATATCTCTACAGTTTGCAGATGTGGAATAGGTCTATTTAGTACTAAGATATATTTAAGATGTACTCCTACTATAAATTTTCTGTAAATCAAAAGATACTGGGATTAGAATTACAGTAAAACCTCGTTAGTAAGAACACTGATAATTCGAAATTCGCCGTAATTCGAAATTTTCGCAAAAAAAAGTCCCTTGAACATTAGTTTCATATAAAACCATACCTTTAATTCTAATTTCGTAATTCGCATTGAAAATTGTGACAGACTTTCTTAAAACATCAAAAATTACTTATTTTATGAAGTTAATAAAAATAATCCTGACATTTTATGACAAATTTCGGTAGCCACATCTCTATGATCGGAAACGAAATTAATGAAAATCAAAATTTTTTTTTTCTTCAAAATTTTAATAGTTTCCCCCCTACATTTCGTAATTCGAATTTTTTTTCGATTTATGGTCCCATGGAATTCGTATTAACAAGGTTTTACTGTTTAACTCTTCAAATACAATGTAAATATTTACGTGAATGGAGGTGGGGGTGCTCTTTGAGGAGAGCGTTGATAAGAAGTTGGTGGAACCGTGGTCCCCTCCGAGTGACACGAATGATGTAACTTCATGGCCTCAACAGACTTGAAACGGTGCAGGCACCTGGTCATCAAACATCTGCGTAAAAAGAATATTTATTAAACAATTGGTAGGTAGGGAGAATAGGTGCTTACTCACAGTGACGTCCCGTGGGGGTAGGCAGATTGAGCGTCGCTTGGTGGCGGCAGTTACTCGAAGGGCGGCAAATAGAGGACAATCATTTGGTAAATATATAAATAGCTACCTAAACTTAGTAATAACGAAAATATCCTTCTATTAAAATATCTATAAAATATCTAAAATTATGTCATTAAACCATACATTATTTTAGATATTTTATAGATAAAAGAATATTTTCTTTTGATTATGGTTTAGTTTAGGCAGGGTTTAATTGAATTTTAAAAAGTAACCAGCATCATCTGCAAATTGTATTCTTAATTCAAAGAAAACAAATAAATATGGCTGATAAAGTTTAGTGTGTACTATTTATGTCGAATCTTAACAGCCTATCTCCACCCTTCGCCACTGATGTCTTTGGCATTTTTGAAACAGATGGTTTTTATTCGAGGGTTTATTATCCCAGAACCCCCACACTCTTATAGCCCAAACTCATGGAGTCATGACAGACCCTCCTCAAAAGAATGGTTTCCTGGAAAAATCATTAATTTATTGTGGTACCCCCTATATGTATAACTTACTTTATAGTTCGTTCAGAACATAGTCGTATTTTCACCTCCCTAAAGGTCTTTGGCAGCAGCCAATATTCTAAGACTTCAGGAAGCATTTCTGGCAATTTATCTCCAGGATTTACATCATCATCGTCAGTCAAAACTTCATTCGGAGAATTCTTTCCTTGGATATTCGGAAAGTCTGTGTCTTGTGTTCTGAAATGTCAAATGATCTTTCATAATACCTACGTAACTATTTTTTTTATTCAACGAATAATTCATTTAAGAATGTAACATTCTAATTATTGAACATACATAATTTTGAAAACACTTATTAGCAAGTTCAAGTAAGTTACAACATAAAAATATCTTGGAGTGATCCGTGATGTCGGTTAGTAATTAAAGTAATACCCACTTTGATTTAAAATACAGAAGCCGATAGCCAATAGTAGCTCAATTTAGAAATCACTTCAGCGAGTGTTATACGAGCCATTAGTTAAAATTTGTCGTGATTAAGTATGGCACCTTTCGCATTGTGGTCAATGTTCATGGGCGCGAAACTCGGGAGATGCAGGTTCGATTCTTCCGGGATGTCTTACTTTTTTCAAAAAGATTTTTTCTATTGGTTATGTTATAATACATTTTCTCAGAAGTGTTTTCAAAATTATGTATCGTGGGTATTCTGCGAAAAAGCACTAAGTCAAAATTTTGCTGTTTTGACTTAATGATGAGGTAATCTTATTAAGAGTACGCTCTATAGACTACAAAAACACACACTGTCATATCTATAAAACTGGCGAAGATAATTTATGTTATAAGTCAAAAAGACATACATCTATTCAGAGAAAAGGCACTAAATGGACTTTGTGCATTTGCTTCTCTCATTCTCAGGCTATATTCACAAAATTCTGCGTGCGAAACTGCACTAAGTCATACTCAAAGCAATATCGCAGAAAGGAATTTGCCTTTTATATATATAAAATAAGTTAAGACCGTCCAAACTTTCAAACTCGATTATCTCAAAACTAGTATTTTTGACTTAATGCTTATTCGCAGTATACCCAAGGTATGTTCATAATAAATAATATCACACAATCATGACTTGTGATAACTGTCAAATATTCTTGGTGAAAAGACATTATATTACTTACTAAAAATTACAAAAAAAAAAATATATTATAATACTAATTATTCAATATCATTTATTAACAATCAGCAGGTCTTTAGTACTTTCCATTATTCTTTCATTCTTCCAAATTAGCACGGAAGGTATTCTTTACACTAAACGGTTGGTAGCAGCTATCTCTAATTCGTAATACGGCGAAAATTTAGGTTGGTAGACATGTCGGTCAAATTCGGATATGTTCATGCTGCCGAACCCAAGCGGATAAGACCAAACACAAGCGGGTAAAGCCGAACCAGCGCCATCCAGTCGGTAATGAGCTGAACACAAGAATTTTGTATTGACACGTCGGACATATCAACATAACCTAAAATTTTATTAGTCATGTCATTGCAATTGTAGCAAAACAGTCGGATCTTGCGTCTCAATTCTCAATATGTAAAATTAACATACTCTATCTCGTTCTCAAAGTTAGCACGGCCAAGAGAGGGGCGTATTACCTTTTGGTAATTCAGACAGTTAACTTTTTTACATAATTAACCGCCAGAATACGTAAAATGATAAATAATGTGATATATTTATCAGAATGAGATCTTTTTTGATGTTAAGAGATATGTTAGAATAGCCCTGTTTAGATAATTGACAATAGACCTGTTTTGTCCACTTTAAAGGTCATTCTCAATATTAATTTAACCAATAATTCAAATGAAACTATTTTTTATTTAAATAAATAAAACAAAGACATTTTAAATATAATGTTCTTCATTGAATAAACATAATTTTTCACAACATCTCAGTAACATGGCGTGATATTTATTTGTTCAAGCCCGTTACATGATATGTTTAGAGGTTTGATTATTATGTACAACGATTTAAAAATAAAAAATATTGATTGATGATATAAATACCTACTAATGTTTTAATGCTCCCCTTCACAATCGCCCCATCAAGGTGAATATTGGCACCCTTTGATGAGTGTTGAAACACTGACACTTTGCTGAAGTACGAAAAACATTTGCCGGCCATGGGCCACACAATGCGAATGTCACTCTCTTCACAATGGTGACCGCATACATTCGCCTTACTTGGCGAAATGTGAAAGGGCACATAAGAATTTTTTTCTCACAAAAATTGTACAAAGCTCGATATTTTTATTTAATCCCAGGATTAAACACAAACAAATCCCCGAATTGTCTGAGACAGGGATGGCGAACCGATGGCACGCGAGATGATTTTGCATGGCACGCGAATGTTTTATGTTGAAGAGAAAAAAAATAGATGTAATTTAAAAAATATGTTTTTCTACAAAAAAGCTTTACAAATACCTAAATATTTATTATATAACATTATAAATGCGTGTTTTCTTCGGTTTTGAATATTATTTTTACCAATAATATTTATCAATTGATGTGCAAACGGAAACGACGAAATTCATGTATAAATGCATGGTATAAAAAATAACAGGCAGATACTCTTCAAGAATAACCATTATCATTAATTTAAATTACATAGAATGGTCCTTATATTTTATGCGTCACACATAATAATATTATAGCACTGACCTTATCAGGCGGCGGGGGAAGTCGCATCTGAGCCAAGGAATTTTGGCGTCAATTTGTGCGTAAAGAACTAAACTAAGTAGGTATTATCGTAATATTATATAAATCGAATGAGTTAGGAAGCAGACAAGAGTACGCGATGTAATAGACATTGCCAAACAGCTGAAATGGAGATGGGCGGGGCACGTTGCTCGCCGAAAGGACGGCCGCTGGACAAATGCCGTCATCCAATGGTACCTAAGGGGTACGAAACGGCCACAGGGTCGCCCTAAAAGCCGCTGGATTGACGAACTGGTAAAGTTCGGCGAAAATACGTGGCAGCGAACGACACAGGACCGAGAGAGTTGGAAAAAGCTTGGGGAGGCCTTCATCCAGCAGTGGATTGACCCCGGCTGATGATGATGATATAAATATAGTATATAAATAAGTCATCACTTATATAGTATATAAATAAGTCAATTACTTATAACTTTTTTAATAGAATTCTTATAACTATTTTTTCATTTTTTTCTTGCTCGAACTACTTGAAAAACTTTTCGGCACGTCAGACAGTCAAAAAATAATATTTGGGAAATTTTGACACGCGTATGTAAAAAGGTTCGCCAACCCTGGTCTGAGATGTGTCAATCCACAGGACAGGTGTAATGATATGCAGGTATAAACGAATTCAATTAACTTACAGTGGTGGATAAGTCGCCCTAAAGTTGTGTACATTGATCATGTGCTGCCTGCAAGCCTGGATAGTTGGCAGCGGCGCAGAGCATTCTGCGCACATGTATTTCACATTTTCCTCTTCCTGGGTCTCCTCTATTTTAACTTCTGTTTTAATTGTGATGACATCCTCAGAGTCCGACGATATGCAGACACTCTTGTAAAGCAACAAAAATAGGGAGATTACTATTTTGACAAAGACATAATATATATTATATAAATAATAATCTCTATATATTATTATATATATATATTTTTAATTAACTATTTCTTTTATTCAACAAATGATTCACAAGATTTAAGAATGTACCATTCTAATTATTGAACATACATAATGCTGAAAACACTCATGAGAAAATATAGTCAATAGAAAAAAACTTTTTCGAAAAAAATAAGACACCGGACAGGTATCGAATATGTCACTTGGGTTTTGCGCCCTGTGCATTACCACTATGCTACAGCTGCCATGCTTAATTGCGACAAATTTTAAACTATTGGCCTTATTAATACCTGTTTATAAGCTCTATATACAGTCGAACTTGGTTATTACGAGGAAGATGGGACCGACTGAATTTGCTTGTTATAAGCATTACTCGTTATATCAGAAAATAGGTATTTTTAAATGAGCGGTCACATAAAAAGTCGCAATTCAAACAAAAATACACAATTTGAATTTTTCCCGGTAACAAGCATGGTTTTTATAAACTACAAAAGAAGTTGTTTATTGTAATGTCTTCTGGTAGGTACCTAACGACTTCACGAACCTTGGATTTTTTACATAGAATTTCAACCATATGCGTGGATACATTTTCAATATTGTCGGCGAAAACACCAATTAGGTACTTAGACACTTAACTAAAGTGTCATAAACGTAATCCGATTCCGGCGGCATCGGTCTACTGTCGGTTTTTATTGCTTAGGGTTGAAAATGTTTTTAAACGATCGACACATTAACAGTTTTAAGAAAATTTTTGTAGATATTTTTGCTCGGTATATCCGATAAGTAACTCGTTATAAAAGTGAATAAATGTATGGAGAAAATCATAGACTAAAATGTCAACGAATGTTTCCTCATTACATCCGAGATCTCGCTATGTCCGTGATCGTTCGAATCGACTCGACAGTATACCTATATAATTATTTATATACAGCACACATATCTTAGTAATACAAATTATATTATAGATCCTTCATATTGTTATTTAGCTGTGTGAATTTGAATGGTTCAATTATTTCACACTTAAACACCACATTTTTGGCACTTTACAAGTGAGGCGTGTATTTTCAAAGTGAACTTATTCCACTTCAACAAATTTTTGGCATAATATGTTTTTTATATTGGAATAAGTTACATTATAAAAATAGGAATATTAAAAGCATGTATACTCACTAGATCATTGTGACATTGCTGATGATGTATGAAAAGGTCAGCCTTATCCACCGTTAGAAATGGACACTCTTTACATTTCATAGCTTGAACTACCTGGCCAATAGTGTCTATATCATCTCCAGTTCCATCCGAATTATAAACTACGTCATCGAATTCTGGCCTAATTAATGAATTTGGATGCATCGGTTTGACTTTTCTTTTAGTTTTATTTGATAATTTACTGTCGTTTTGTGGAATTTCATTAATAGACACATTTGGTGTACACGTGGAATCATCTACGATGGATATACCTTCGTAGGTATCTTCATATTCATCATTTTCTGCTAAAATATATTCATTGCCGCTGTCATCAACAAAAATTGAGCAATACGCTTCTATATCGGTAGTGTTTTGATGTTCGTCGGCATCAATAGCTTCCAATGCCACGTAACCATCTGTCAGGCCAATATTTTCAACATGTTGTTCCGTATCAACTGCTATCGTTGAATCAGCCTAAAAATGAATTCATATAACTTCATTGATATTCAAGATTATTGATATTCAAGATCATTGTATTATTATGGACTTGGATAATTAAGAATCCTTTTTATAGACATTTATTTAATTTCACTTGTAGTATATTTTATTACTTATAAATTTATATGTTTGGCTTTTTGAGATGCTTTTTATTTCTCTCAACTTTACTAGAGGTTCGTATCATTCTACCTGAATTGAACAAATCAAATCACACCGTTGGATTTGTTGGATTTGGGACCGTTTGATGGAATGTCCACGGAAACGCTTTTCTGACGTTTGACAGATCGTCATTAGTCTATGAACCGTTCGAATCGGTTTGACGTTTCATGTCAAACCATTTCTGATAGTCCGAGAACAGTTTGAATTTCAATGATACACTGAACCAAACGTCAAATCTCAAACCATTTCCGGTGTATTTTCTACTCATACAATTTGTACGTATATTGTCTACAGTTTAGTTTGATTTGTTTGATTCAGGTTGAATGATACGAACCTTACATTGTTTTTTGCTGATAGATCAACCTGATAATGTTTTAGACTTTATTATTGAGAGTTGGAAAATTATGTTATATCGCCTGTACAACAATGATCCCTGTAAGGTGTGCGAGCACCAAAATGTGTCCGCACACATGTTTTCATCCCCCGCACAGTCCTCACACCTAGATTTAATATAGGTATAAAAAAAACCTTCTGCAAGTTTAGTATTTAATATTATATTTTATCAACGAATACTTTTTATTCTTTATTTCCTATTTTTTTATTTACTTCAAAAATTATTGTTGTTAGTGTTTTTATTATATAAAATCACTGGAATTAACATATTAATATAATAAATACCTTAAAAATATGTATATTGTAAATTTACCGCACCGAGTGACGGCCCGTCACAGAAGGATGACACCAACCTTAGTTACGCCACTGCTCAGATGGGTTGGTGACCCACACACACAATAGAAAAATTAGAGGGAACGTTGCTGTACACGTGCATGGATTTACTGGCATCATTAGTGTGTAAATTCAACTATCGCAATAATAACTGTTTACATGTAAAAGTGCTGACTATCTCGCCAATCAGATTCTTCACGCGTAAGTGCGTTGTTGTCATTTTACGGTGCTATTTAAATGTAACATTCCATATATTGAACATACATAACTTGAAAAACATAATAACGTAAGTTGATAAGCATTTCATGGATAACCTACTAGTTTAAATTATCGTCATTAGATACAGTGAAACCCCGATTCTACGATTTTCAAGGGACCCTAGAAAAAAACCATAAATGCGGGATATACAAAATTGTTTTAAAAAAAAACAACTCGTTTTTCTCCTGGATTTTTTTGACATCTTAAATTATTTTCAGTTTCTCTGCTAGAGTTATAGTTTTCTTCATGGGGGTCATTTTAGTTGAGATTATAAATTCGTGATTCGAGATGCGAGGCACGTCTGAGCGTCAACCAACCTGTGCAAATAAAGCGATGCAACTGAAAAGTCTGTAATAGTATGTATCATAAATAATTCTACGAAAGCGAAATGAAAAATATTCAACAAAAACGGTCAATCAGGATAATATTTGTGACGGGACTATAATATTTAGACGATAGATCGAGGAAAAAGATAAATCGGGGAACGGTTAATGCGGGATTATTTAACATTGTTCATACGGGTGTTTAGCGGGACTTTCAAAAATGAACGATCCGTGCGGGAAAACGATTTATGCGAGAACGGTAGATCGGGGTTCCACTGTAGGAGGCTCGTAGTATAATTGGTTAATGCACGGATTGGCACAACACCAATGGTTATACGGGTTCATACCTGTCGAGTTTTTTCTAGTGGGTATATTATATATCTGAGGTGTTTTTCAAGTTACGTATGTTTAAGGTTATTTATTTGAAGAGAGCAGTCTGCTATCTCTTTAACATGTTAGTATATTTCGTCACTGTTCTGGCAGAAGACACTAATTAGAAAAAATGACATATTGAGTTAGTACCAAAATGTTCCTTATTTCAAACTTTACCGTCTGGAAACCTTCTTAATAAATAAACAGTCTTTATTTTAAAGTCATCCTTTTTACGATTACTTAATAAACTCACATGATAGACCATTATTTCAAACTTTTTAAGAACTTCAAAGTCAAATTACTCAAAACTAGTATTCTCCAGCTAGTGTGTTCTGCCAGAACAGAGACGATTTTTTAGACCAAATATGGTGCGCACCTTCGTAATGTCTGTGCCAATGTCAAGCAGGACATCAGAGACGCTTGTAGCATTCTCCGATAACTGTCGACAATCGGACAGAGAAAACTTTTCTGTCAATTTTAAATCGACTAGAGGGTCTTCGGTTACATTATTGACAGCCAAGTATAACCCTCCTTCTGTAATAGCAATGAAAAGACATTAAAAACAATTCAATGTGTAATTTATTAAGATATTCAACAAAGATTAATATTTATAACAGTATAATAAAATGCTCCAGGCTTTTTAAAATTCTGGTTGATTGAAGTTTTGTATTATTCCGTTTGAATCGTTATTATCAACCTTCTGGCATATTCAGGCATATTCACCTATTGTTAATATACAACTGATATATTATGTAGCTTATGGTTACTTGATTGTCATCAGTGGTGAAGTGTCAATCAATATCATAAAAATAAATTGGACAGTAATTATCCAGGTATTGGAAATTTTTGCAACAATATTAATTTAAATTTAATAATATATGACAATAAACCTACTAAATTCAACATATAATAATTATTATTAACTATTTCTTTTAATCAACGAATAATTCACAAGATTTAAGAATGTAACATTCTAATTGAACGTATTTCTGCAAACACCTCGTGTGTAACATGTTGAGAAAATTCAATATTTGAGGGATTATTGATTTAAAATATATGATTTGTGATTATTTAATTTAAACATCTGATGGGATACTTTAATAAAATCAAATAATCACATATCATTTTAAATCAATACTAACTCAAATATTGTATTTTCTCAACAAGTTACACATGAGGGTTGGATCTTGTTTGCAGAAATACGTCCAATTATTGAACGTACATAATTCTGAAAACACTCATGAGGGAATATAGCCAATAGAAAAAATCTTTTTCGAAAAAAGTAAAACACCCGGCAGGAATCGAACCTGCGTCTCTTGGGTATCGCCCTATGCATTACCACTATGCTACGACTGCCATGCTTAATCGCGTTAATTAAAATTATTATCAAGTTCAAGTAAATTGCAACAGAAAATATTGGAGAGATCCGTGACGTATAAGAATACAAAAATCGATAGCCTACCGTAACTCAATTTGGAGAGCACTAATGAGCAGGTATGTATTAATAAAAAGCCAATAGTTGAAATTTGTCACAATTAAGCATGGCAGTCGTAGCATAGTGGTAATGCACAGGGCGCGATACCTAAGAGACGCAGGTTAGATTCCTGCCGGGTGTCTTACTTTTTTTCGAAAAAGATTTTTTCTATTGGCTATATTTTCTCATGAGTCTTTTCAGGATTATGTATGTTAAATAATAATTATACATAAATATATAAGTAAAAAAAGTTAAATACAGTATAACCCCTATTTTACGTTTTTTAAGGGACTGAAGAAAAAAAACCTAATTGGAGGGAAAATGTAAAAGGGGGGTATTGAAAAAAAGAACATTTAAATTTTATGTTTCTAAAAAAATAATGTTTTATTAAAAAACAACATTCAATTAAAATTTTTATTGAAAAATCGTTCGAATGTCACGACCCAATCATTGTCAAGTGCGCGTAACTCGCATATTTTGAATATTTCCGACGTAAATCGCGGGAAAGAAAAACGTAAATGCGGGTATTAAATGTACTGAAATACATCGGGACTGAAAAAAATACACGCAATTGCCGGGAAAACGTGAATTCCGGGCACGTAAAAACGAGGTTATACTGTATATAAATATATGTAGGAGTTCGATGTGAGTTAGCGTAGGTTATGGTGTTGAGGATGATAATGAAGAAGTCGAAGATGGATGCAGGAGCGAGTTTTTATTAGGCGTAATCGTTGGTACAATAGTATAAATAAAATGACAGTACATATACTGAGATAGTTAAGAGCCAGGTACTTAGATTCGAGTGACATTTCAACAAATTATTATCTGCAATTCATACTATCAAAATAATATCTAAACAATATAATTTAGTAAATAATTATTTGATAGAGTCAGCGAATAAATGGCGTTTGCGTCAATGGACAATGGACATACGAGTAGCTGAGAATTTATTATTTGATTATCATTGCAGTCATATAATTTGATACTATGGGAATGGATCAATCTACTGACACAAGTAATGAGTTGTTTATCGCCATATATATAAGTAAAAGAAATTGGACCTACCTCCTTGAATATATCAAAAGGCAAAGCATGTTGGATTAATTCATATTTTTTTACCTAAGGAACAATTGAAACTTGTAGCTTGCGAGTAATCTTCATAGATTGCATCTGAATCCTCAAGTCCTTCGGCAAGTGTAATTCCCGACGGAAGCTCTATAGTAAATAATTGTAACCCAGTACAGTTGTCGTCTACTTCTTGATTGTCTAAGCTCATTCTATGAAAAGTATAAAAAATAATATACAATAGAGGTATTTTTATGTACGAAAACTGTATTTATTCCTCCATTCATTCACTCGTATAGCAGCATGGTGTAGACTTGTAGGTCTATTCTATACTTATCTACCGCTAAAGTGATAAATATTATCAAACTTAGGGTAGGTTTGTATCAAAGTATTAGCATTTATTGTAACAATTACAATAAGTTGGTTGTAATTGTTGCATTAAGTGCTATATTTTAACAGCACCTCTCTTGGCTGTGATAAAATTTAGAGGGAGATAGACAGTTTTGACTGTTTAGACGGCTAACTTATTGTAAGAATTATAATACCTTAATACAAATATGTAATAAATACTATCACTTTAGCGGTTGATAGTCGCCTTGTGTATAGAAAAGACCCGCAGGGGTCCTATCCTTATTTCTATCAGGAGCATATTTATAGCCAAAATGGAATGGAGGACACATATCTTCCAAAGAAACTCGAAATACTGAATAGAAAGACAGAGATTACACACCAGGGACCGCTGGCGAAGGGTGGAGGTAGACTGTTAAGATCTGACAATAGTGCACACTAAACTTTGTCAGTCAAACGCATTTGTTTTCATTGAACTAAGACTATTTATAGATAGTGTTTGTTAGTTTTTAAAATTCAAATAAAACCTGCCCAATCCTAATATTAATAATAATTATAGAATATTAAAAAATATTTGTCTATCTATAGACGATATAGACGATGGTAAAAAATTAACAAACAAATTTTAATTAAATTTTCGACAAGTTAAAATTATTTTGACTAAAAGAGTTATAAAGTATTCACTACATACTACATACAATTAATTATAACTAGCAGAGCCACCTGGGGGTCGTCAGTCTGTCTCGCTAGGTCTTGCACAGCTTGGCGTCCAAATGACATGTTGGATTTTAATATAATTATGGGATTGATATAAATATCTAGATATTATAATATCACCAGTTGTTGCAATAATATGATGTCTTTTACTAATTTCAGATTGTTTAAAATAAAGATTTAAATTTTTTTTGCAATGGCAATTTTGTCTACAGTAGATTGAAATGTGGCATAATTATGACTATTGTAATCTATGGAAATTGGTAGCCTCAAATATCTTTAGGTAATTAATTATTCAATAAAAAAATAGTGTGTAAACAGCCATAAAGAAGTATTTAAAAAAATCAAATTTCGAAAAACCCAGTGAAGCGCTATCAAACAATAATATGTATATAGTGAATAATTGTACCAATATTATAGTTTTCTCACCGGAAAAAAATGTTCGCCAATGCGTACATAGTGATATTTGAATTAAAATAATCGGTTCCAGCTGTCAATAAAGGATTAGAAGATCTTAAGCGAAGAAAACGTCATGCTGTTGGACGTGAATAGAAATATGGCAAATCGTATACAGTATGTAAGAAAATGTGGATTTTAAACGTCACTTTTCTGTAAAATCATCGGATCTGTTCAATTCAATCGGTAGCGCACAGATCGAGCTGAAGATGTAAAAATATCAATAAATTGTTGTTTAAATGAGCAGTTAGTGCGTATTCTAAAATGTCTTAGGATAATAATAGTATTAGATGCTATGCAGTTAACAATGCAATATGTTTTTATAATTAAAACAAAATTTTTTTCACATTAAGATTTTGGTATACCTACTATAATAATTTATTCTACGTTCGAGGCCCCCTTTTAAATCTTATGAGGAATCGATTGCGTCATTTGCGTTACAGAAACGCGTCAATGCCAAAAACATGAAAGTGAATTAAAGTTACGGTAAAATGGCCAACTTAGTACATAGCAGTACTTAGTAGCATTGCAAACATTAGTGTTCTCGATATTCCTATACGGAGTCGAGTCGTGGACCCTGAAGGCAAGAGAACGGAAGGCAATTGATGCCTTTGAGATGTGGTGTTGGCGCCGAATGCTTCGCATTTCTTGGACGGAGCACAGGACGAACCAGTCAATCATCCAGGGACTGAAGATAAAGGAACGGCTCTCGACGATATGTCTGAGAAGAATGCTGCAGTTTTTTGGACATATTGTCAGGCACGGACCGGACAACCTGGAGGGACTGGTAGTTTTGGGTAGCCTCCAGGGAAGGCGAAGCAGAGGAAGAGCGTCTGCGCGATGGAGCGACCAAGTGAAAGAGCTGACTGGGAGCACCATCCATTCTGCCCTGAGAGAAGCGGAAGATCGAGAAGGATGGAAAGTCTTGGTCGCTCAAAGGATGGCGAAATTTAAATGTGGTCACGATCCTCAGCCATGAGTGCACGACCAAGAAGAAGAGAGTACATAGAAAAACCATTATTTTATGATTACTTATCATATAGTTTTATAAGTAATAACTTATAAGTTTATGTATATTATGTACCTATTTCAAAAGTTAATTTTCAGCAAGTCGAAATTGATGACAAACATCATTGAATACTGTTGTATATTATGTTATAAGTAACTCATAATCATTTATTGGTAATGTAGTTGAATTTCTAGAATATATTTTTTTCAATTAAATCCCGCTTATTTGTATCAAGAAAAGTACAATCAAATTTTAAATAATATGTTCTGACAGCTTCGAGGTTATTTTAATCTCATACACAAAAATGTGACCTAACGATGTATATACTGAAGACTATGGTATTAAACGACGTTTGGTGTAATTTTAGTATTAGTTATTTCCATAATGAGGCAAAATACCTGAATTTTGTGAAGAAACCATCAAGATAAACCACACATTACATATCGACACTTGTCACATTTTACAGGTTATGTAATCTATATCCGTTTGTATTATGGCGGGAGATTTAAAAAATATTTTTTTGCTTTATGACTTTGTGCTGTTCTATTTTACAATTACAACGTTTTTCTTAGCTCGTATTATTATTTGTCCAGTACAAATCTTGCAATCGATTTTTAACTAGCTTCCCAACTAGCTAGACATTTGAAACTTTTAGAATATAACAAGATGTTTGCGAATAAATGCTACTTTTACATTTTAAGTCCCGCTTACTATCTCGCCGAACCAAAAGCACTCTTTACAAGACACTTGTAAAGCCAGTGCTCACCTACGCATCGGAAACCTGGACATTAACTCTCCGAAATGAACGAGCCCTGAACATCTTTGAAAGAAAAATTTTCCGCCGTATATATGGACCGATCAGGGATGGCACCAATTGGAGGAGAAGATATAATGCTGAGCTCTACGGGCTGTACGAAGATTGCAGCGCAGTTCATTCAATTAAGATTGGGAGACTGCGATGGCTAGGTCATGTGCACCGTATAAATGACAATGAACCGGCAAAGAGAGTAATGTCCAGCAATCCAATAGGACGTAGAAGAAGAGGGAGGCCAAAGATTCGCTGGTTAGATGGAGCTGCCAGTGACTGCCGTATTCTGGGGGTACCAAATTGGAAAGCGGCCACACTGGATAGGGACAGGTGGAGGGAGCTGTTGGAGGAGGCCAGGACCCACACCGGGTTGTCGCACCCCTGATGATGATGATGAGAATATAACACGATGCCAATGCATTCTTTTAATACTTTTAGCCATATTTAAGTAGAATTGAATTCATTTTCAGTTTATTCTGTTTTGTATGAAAAGTTATTTCGACACCATTATTGGTTGCTCAAGCGGATGGTCCTAGCAGCTAAATTATTAATATATACGTGCGTTACTATGGAAATCAATATGAATTGTCAAAATGACATTTCAGTACTATTTCTACCAAGTACAATTTTTTTTGATCGTTTAAGCTAGTCAAGTCAAGTTTATATGATTCAACAGAAAATTTAAAAATGTTGTATATAAAAAGTTCTTTTTATATTGTAATTATTTATTAAATATAATTTCAGTGTTTTAATATATTTTTTTTATTGATTTTAGTAATTGAAAGGGTAATCATAAAATATATTAAATGTTGGGCTAAATCAATGATACTCAACTTTTTTTTCTTCGGGCCAAATACATATATTTGTAAAGTAACGCAGGCCGCATCACTACTGGTGTGACGAAAAAAATCATGAAACCCCCCCTTTTTTACAAAACATTTTTGAGATTTTGTGCAATAGCAACACTCTTATACCAGATCTGATGTGGACCATAATGACAATCCTCTTCGGGTGTCACTATCTGTGCGTCAAAGTCGAAACGAATCTCAAGATATACGAAATTCCTGAAATGTGTTTCGGGCCGCACATAAAAGCTTAAAGGGCCGCAGGTTGAGTATCGCTGGACTAAATGGAAACCTGTCTACTTTCAATGTTGAACCATTTCTCTCAGTCCAGTTCTATGTTCAATGTTTTATATTATATAATATCAACCCTGCAGTGCGTATCGATCTTGCAGCATCAAGTGAGGGAAGGCAATCTTTTCTCAAATAAAAAAATAAGATTAAAGAAAACACTTTTTAAAATAAATTGTAACTGTTTATTTTTCATGATACATAATAAATCTCATGTAATTTATGAGTACAGTAATAGCCCGACTTATGCAAACTCAGAGTGACGCGGTTGAAGTATCTGATACTTCAGATCCAGTTCCACCAGAAAACCACAAGACAATTGCAAGCTTGACAGAAGGTCTCAGCTCAATTGAAAAGGGTTTAAAAAATTTAAAAACAGACTCCAACGAAGAACGCGTTATAGCTATAAAGGAATAAAAAAATTATTAGCTTGCCACGAACAAATTCTGCATGAAAAAAAGAAGGTATTGTGTCCAGTGGCCTTCAGAATAGCATTTTTTGGTAGTGCGCAATGGTTTACCTTCTATACCCAGCATTGGAGCATAGGGCAAGCACAAGTTCACGCCACTTCCCTCGGTTCAACGCCAACTCTTGCGCCTCCCGCCATGTCAGACCTGCAGCACGTAGGTCGCTTTTGTAGCACCGCTGCAGGGTGAGGGAGGGCCGGCCATGGCAATGGAACCCTTGAAGCTGTGCCATAAGGGTACGCAGTGTCACACTCTTTGGCGGCATCAGGAACACTTGTCCTAGCCACGTAAAGGTCGTAAAGCGTCTCTCCATGATTACCTTAATCACCGAAGGCTGCCGTGTCAATAAGCTAAGATAATATTATCTTAGTGTAAAAAGACCGAAACGTCGAACTTCTCAGAAGGTAAATTAAATATGTCTTTGTTTATTTATTCTATTTCATAAAAAAGTTTTTAAACAGTTGATTTCATTTCAGCAGAATGATTTAATATCAATAAAGAAAAATAAATGTCACGGTTTATGGCTTAACGCTCTGAACAATGAATGCGTCAGGCAAATAAATAACCGCTGATGTGTTTTTTTTATATTGAATGTATTTGAGTGGTTTAGAAATAAATGCGGCAGTTTGTATGTTCGTAAAAGTTTGGCGATTCATTAAATCTTAAATGTGGAATTGTTAAAAATTAACTCGCCAACATTGTTATAAAACAGAAACTGACGTTTTTGTTTCTAGAGCCCTAATTTCGTGCGCCGATCATAAAGTGTGTAAAAAATGCTACACAAAACGCTACCACGGGAATATTGGACTACCGTTTAAGAAGTATACAATGACCTCATTGTAATCCTGTGCAAACTGAAAATCCATTTGGATCGCAATCGCTTTGCGCCCATGAACCGAGTATTGTTCATAATACTGCTACATGTTCTACTTCGCGAAGTGAGTGATACACATATGAATAACAATGATAAGTTGAGAGATGTCTTCAAAAATGCAGGCAGTGCGTAGCACTTGGATCGTATTAGAGGAGCCGCCGCTGATTGTGTTGTCAGACGAATTTGTTAGATTTCATGAAGCCATCGACATCAAAATAACTTATTTGATTTTTTAATATTTTGTACATATTAATAAGTACAAAAAACTGCAATTTGATTAAATATTTTTCTTCTAAACTAGTGTTATTGTTAGTCCTTGGTCCCAATATAACAAAATTTATATGTATTTATATGCAAAGTTGTAGCCCGACTTACGCGTTTGTCGTCGGATCCACCTATCGCGTATCTTCGGGGTATTACTGTACAGTATTTGAAATCCTTATGGTAAAAATATGTCACCAGGTAGCCAGATCCACGGTGGAGTACATCCACTTTTAAAGCAGCAAGACAAGGATACAAATCCACTTTACCATACAAAATAGTAACATTTTTGCTATGTATTTTTGAAAAGTATTACATACTGCAACAATTATTAAATAGTCATTTCTTTACACAGCAATAAACAACATCAAGTGTGATAATATAATAGTTTGCCAAAAACCCAAAATAAAAATGGGCAAGACACATAACTTAAAGGAGAGACTCGCTGAAGAGGGAATCGCTGGACAAATCTAATAATCTAGTGGTACCCAGTATGTAGAAAAGTTCTAAAGGTGGATCTACAAGCTGCTAGATCAACGACATAGTTCTGTGTAGGTAGGTGGTTATGCAGTGTACAGAATCAAGATGAACGAATCAGCTTGTAAAAACCTTCATCCAATAGTCAATTAATTCAATTAGTCATTATATTTGCTATTTTGGACAAGGTTGTTTATAATATTTTCTCTTGTTGGATTTCCTTTCACCTTTAAAAATAACACTAGGGAAAAAAAATCATTTAGCAATGATTACTTGAAGTTATCCATTAGATACTTTTTATATTTCCTTCGATATTATTGAGTAGGCAGTCGCCTTTTGTCTCGCAGCTGGTAACTATTTTGTTTTGTGCCATTATTATTTTTTCTATACCGACTCCAAGCGCACAGGGATAGATGTAAGTCTTTTTGACTGCATTGACTATTATGGAGTGGTTGGTGTAATATTTCTTGTGGTGCAGACGATACTGCAGATATTGTGCTAGCATAAGGTGTTTGATTTTTTTTTCTTTAGGTGGTTCATCTGCTTTCCGGTTTTACTGATTTAGTTCGTTTCTCTATAAAGTAAGCTCCGAAATCAATCTTCTTGCTTTAATTCAATATCCTTGATTGAATGCACTATCAGGTGCCAAAATACACGCATTCGCAATGAAAGATCTTTTTCTTCTTTCGACCATGTCCGATCCTAATAGGATCATATGGGCCTCCACAGAGTGGAGGTTTGTATTGACAGATTTTTGTTTTTACGAGAAATGGATGTCAGCCACTTGCTCAACCTATTAGGTCCATACTCTGACTCATACACAAATTGAAAAACAATATGTTTACTTGCCAGTTAATCATTAGTGAAAGAAAATATCAATTACTGTACCGTTTCTTTTCATAATTTTGTTTGGCTAATACCGGGTTAAACTGAGAATTATATTTTTGCTTCACAGCAGGTACAACCGGTTTTTCTTTCGGTGGCGATGCTGTCTTGCCAGAAAGTCTGACCAGTAAGCTCTCTACTTTAGCCTTTTCTTCGGTTTCTCTTTTTAAACGTTCTTTACGTAAATTATCCAACTTGATTTTCTTTTGTTCTCGAGATGGTTCACTATCACTGCTCGAATCAGATGTTTCAACACGTTTATGCTTACTCTTTTTGGATTTTTTATGCTTTTTATCTTTTTTATGAGATTTTTTCTTGTGACGTTTCTTTGGTTTAGGTCCCATAATGGGGCGATAGTCTTCTAAGCAGTCAAGCTTACGTTTTCTTGAAACAGTTGCATCAGTATGGACAGGTTTATCATGTGTATTCAACTGCGCTTTAAATATATTAATCGGATCATTACTAATTTTCCATTTAGATGCTACTTCCTCGTGTTCTTGGACAGTTTTTGCTGGCTTTACGTTTCCTTCAATATCCTTAATAACAAGTCTATCATAAGTCTCTTTAACAATAGCAGGTCTTTGCTTTCCTGTAATTCTTTCTGGTAATACATCATACCAATTCTTTTTACCTAAAGCCTCATTGGTGTCTTGCCCCAAATAAGTCAAATAACCTATCTGCTTTTCATATTTCTCTTTCTCATTTTTAATGTCTTCTTCGTGTCCTTTATTCGGTTTTGAATGATCGACGATTCCTTGTTCAATGTCAGAAAAAAAGTTAACATGCGCCTTTGTAGATAGTCTATCTTCAATTTCCTGTTCAGTATTTAAAGTTTCTGTTTGTTTAATGACAGCGGGTTCGTCTTTTGTTTCTGTGTCATCGTATTGATTGTTTTCTCTGGCCTTCTTCCGTAAAACATTTAATCGCGCTTCTTGATCGGCCTTGTGTATTCTTCTCTGAGTTTCTTTTTCCTCTTCTGCAGCGTTGGCTTCATCTCGTCTTACTCTAGCAATGTTATCTTTTGTCCGAACATGCCATCTATAAATAATAAAACAATTAGTTTTTAAGCAACATGAATATTAAGTACCTATCTACATAATTTGTGTTCCACTTCTTTGGTTATAAATCAGTGTGATCTTCGGTTAAAGTTAAATAAAATACAATCATTCAATACGAAATAATAGACATGTCTCAGAGGTATAGTGAAGAACATTAGGTACTCTTCGGCGACCTTTGCTGTAATTTATTGAAATTTATATAATCACACAATACCTTTTCTTTGGGAGGATATTCATGATTCTTTAATTTTAATTTCTGTGTAGAAGTAGTTACTGTATATTATTTTATAAAAAATACAATATTGAAACGTATCGGAAGTAAGAAGTAGGTAATGTTTTTGTTGAATAAAATTTGAAACGTCAAAAATTCATCAATGTTTCCAGATTGAAAAACATATTATGGAAATTTTTAAACCCACTCAACTAAATTAAATTCATTTCAATAAAATCTGAAATGGTTTTTCATACCTATTATATTAAATATAAATAAAAAGTTTACTAATAGTACTGTGGCGTGATTTCATGATTAGAAAGAATTCTTGGGAATATGAGTTTATGTGGAATGTAAACCCTTTCCTTTCACACGGCAATCTCGTTTTTGGTTAAATTGACGTTTAATTTCCCAATTGAGTGACAAGTCTTTGGACTTTTATATTATATTTAACAGAGAATATTTTTAAAACCTAAAGATGTCTGACATTACGTTTACTAGTCGATCGTATGGAAAAATAATGATGCATGCAGCAAAATATCCACACTGTGCCCTGAATGGGGTTTTACTGGCAGACAGTGACAGATCAAAAGAAAGTTTAAAAAACCACAAAATCACTGTCGTTGATGCTATTCCATTGTTTCATCAATGCCTACACGTTACTCCGATGGTGGAAATTGCATTGTCGCAGGTAAATAGCCTTTAGATTTTATATTTTAGTTATATTTTCCCTCTAGTCATTTACGTCTGACCCCCATCGAAGACATTGGGACCATAGATACTGCAGGAATAATGACCTATGAAATGGTTTACTCATTTCAGATTGATGCCTTGGCTGATGCAGCTGGTCTCACCGTTGTTGGATATTATGCAGCGAGTGACAATTTCAAGGAAAATTCCATAGAAAAAGCACCAGGATCCCGTATCGCCGATAAAATTGCAGAATTATTTCCTGCAGCTCTCTTTGTTGTGGTAAGTATTCGGACACCAAGTTTTTGAGATGTCATGTCGTAAAAATATTTTTTTTAAATACTTTGATCCCGACAAGTTTCGTATAAACTTAACTTTTTAACAAACTGGAATACGATATTTATTTTTTCGACGAAACTTGGTTTACGCCTTAATTGAATTTAAAAAATGGAAAAATTTGTATTCATAGTTCAATTAAAATAAATACGTAAGCTTGACAAAGTTTAGTGTGCACTATTCATGTCAGATCTTAACAGCCTACCTTCACCTTTCACATTGTATCTATTGCGTTTTCAAACATGAATAACATGTCCATTTTTATTAGCTATGAAACCCGTTTTTTTCACAATAAAATTATATATCAATACTTATTGGCACTAAAGTATGTACCTACCTATTTGTATAATTTTAAATAATTGGTTTTTGTAAGTCTTCGGTGTTTTTAAATATCTTTATCGTATTTACCCATGATGATCGAGCAGCTAACGCGCCCGCTTATAATGTGAGTCCCAGGTTCGAATCCTGCGTCTGGCAAATACATTGTTTTCCAATATGTGTTCGGAGTCAGAGCATGGACCTAATAGGTTGAGCAAGTGGCTAACATCCATTTCTCGTAAAAACAAAAATCTATTAATACAAACCTCCACTCTGTCGAGGCCCATATGAGCTTCTTAGGATCGGATATAGTAAAAAAAAAATGATTTTAGCGAATTTTAAAAGTTATCAATCATTACGTATTGTCTGATATTTATTACACAGAATATCGTCTGTGTTTTGTAAAAAGGGCAAATTAACCAAAATGCTATTTTACAGGAGGATTTTAACTATTGACGTTTATTTGTTTATGACCTGTGGATGATTATAAATATCTAACTAAATAACTAAAAGCTTAGAAAGAATACTGTCATTATAATAGGCAATATTATATAATATTTTAAAAGGCCTAATATGTCACATTCGCTTTTTATTCGTAATTTTAATTAATTTAATTTTAGTCGATTATCATTTTTATGTACTTTCCTGTGGAGATACAAATTCGCCGTTTTTACACAACAAAGCTAGTGGGGTACATATTGTATTTTCATTAAAATCTCGATTTCGCCAAAATAGTTGATTCGCCCTTTTTACAAAATGCCGACGATATGTACCTATTTTTTGATAGATTTTAACGATATGTGATTTTTTTGAAAACAGATGCCGCATTTATTGTGCTGTATATTATGCCCATATGCACCTACAGAAGAAAAGGAAGATTTAATAGATGCTGAAGTATCTGATGAATTTAATTTCTTTTGCTTTCAGTTTGACAACCGATCATTTTCATTAGACTTGGACTCGACAGTCTTAAAAGTAGCGCAGTTCAACGATAACAAATGGAAGATGAAGGATCCAAAACATGTAATAGTTGGTGAGTGATCTGCTTTCTAGTATAAAGTGTTGTGTATATTGGTTACCTGGCGCCAACCGTGAAGGACAAGGTATTGCGTCTAGCCACTGTGGGAAAAGGCTTGAAACCAAATGGTTGGGTCAAATTCAACGTGTGTTTGGATCCAGAGATAGACCCAATAGGTTGAATAAATATCTAACAATCATTCATTCTGATAACCTCCAACGAAAACAGTAATATAGATATATATTTGTTGAGAGTAGATACCGTGTGTTGTCTTTTTGTTGTCATTGCGGAGGTCATTTTTACAGATTTATTTACAGATTCGGATAAAATGTTCTGTTATGATTAAGCTGTATTGAGAGCGTACATAAGTGAAACGGCAAATAATTTTCAACTGTATGTGGAATGAAATTTCAGCCGCGTTGCCATTTGTAGACCGACAGTCGAGGTGTCTGTATGTCGATTTGTTTTGTCATGGCGTCGGATGAAAATATTTTTAAATCGTGTAAAGATGACTAAAAAACTTTACGTATGTACTTAAAAAAGAAAACAATGAATATATTATTATTATTATTAGTAATATAACAATAAACATAAAATTAAATGGACGCATGTTGCATTTTTATGACAAATTATATTTAGTTCGGCACGCGTCATTTGCACAATCCGCGCATCGCCTAGTCACGATCTTTTTAGAGCATGCCTCAGCTGAAGTATAGCCTTAACCCTTTCGCTGCGAGCCATTTTCGCGGGAATTTATTTTCAGTCAAGTGATCTGTTAAAACGGTCACTACAGCTAAAACAGATCGATTCCAAAATTAAAAAATAGATTACTAGATGAACTATATATCAGTTATTCCAAATGCACCAAGAAATAAACTATATTCGTTACATTCTCACTAAAATAAATCGAAGAAAGTGAAGACGCTAAAAAATATCCAAGCTTTGACCGCGCGTTCAAAATTGCGGCCGTCCACTCTTCACATAGACGGTTTCAACACATACTACCGAGCAATTCGCCGCGTTTGTATTTGTCATACACAGGGCTGTGCTGAGTACATGCTGCCGTAGTTGGTTACGGTCTATGACAGATATATTACTAAATCACTTGTGGAATAATCAGTGGGTTATCGCTTATCGCATTTAGTAAGTCGTAAACTCAAATTTTATTACCGTTTGAAATTCTGAACCTATATTTATTTTCGTCGCCATAAAATATTGTCATCCACTTATTCATTAGGATGTTTTGGAGAATAAAACACTAAAAATAATTACCGCACTGCTAAAATATTAATATAATATAATTTATGAGGCGCCGTCGGCTTTTTCATTGTACAAAGGGCCTGTCGAATAATCGCCAGGCATAATATGAGCATGTGAACAGAGCTAACACAGTTTCGTGGCACATAAAAATAAAAATTATTACCCATTATAATAATGTAAATATCAAATATAGAACAATGAACAAAGCCAAACAAATTTACTGGAGAGCTGTGCATCGATAAAATATTTTCCAGCATTATTTCTTCGATAATATTATGTGGTAGTGACATTTTGGTGGGTGAAATAATTATTTCACTTATATTTATAATGACAAAAAATACTAAAAACAAATCTTCAAAATGTTTCTATCGAGATCACAAATCACTAAGAAAAAATACATAACACTAACGTAATCATAATAATTAATTAAAAGGTAAATAAAAATATTATCGATGCACACTTTTCGATGCATGACCAATGTTTTGTTTTGATAACCCTGGTGACGCAACTAGTACACCCGTCTTCGCAATGGCGCGCGATTCAAACGACTGAATAACGAGTGTTCCTTTCAAAAATATATTTCCTTGTGTTTTACTTGACATTTTTATGATCTGTTGCCTGATATGTCTACCTAAAGGTTTGAACTAATTTTTAAAGCATATTATCCACAAGTGTCTCTTCTAGTTTGGTCAAAAATACGAGATAAAGTCTATGGCATGTTTACATGCCATACGCAGTCTAAGGGTTAATGCAAACGTTGAAAGAATTGTATGCCAAAAAAACACATTGTAATACAACTGAACTTTGTCAAAATTATTTTATATAAAATTTGGGGCAACTGGAAAAACTTCTTCTTCGGCCATATCCGCCCCATAGTTGGAGCATATGGACACCAAGAGGCGCCTCCAAAAATCTGTCGCTCGCCATTCTTCTTGCATCGTTCCATGTCAAACCAGCGTCTCACAACACTCTGTAGATAGTATTTAGCGGCCTTCCTGAAAGCTAGAATCCGGTTGGCTTGAAGAACAGGCAAGCCAGGTTGAAATTGTTTTCTGTCATCCGCAGCACGTGGCCAAGCCAGGTCCAACGTCGCCTCTTCACTTTCAGCATGATGAGAGGCTGCTTGGTTAAAAAATAGGTCTCTATAATACAAACATCGACTTCTGAGCAATGTTCACTAAAATATAACACCCAATTCTAAAAATTTTTAGTTTGTCACGATTATCACTTGCCTAATTGTATTTATTGTCTTCATTCTTTCAGACGATGATACATCAGCGTGTGTCTCCAGACTTTTAAGGAATGCAGCGTACAAATCACTCGTGGACTATGATAACCATCTCGATGACATCACGTTAGATTGGACTAATAGCAATATCAATACGCAGATAGATCAACTCATGAAAATGTGTGCTTAGAATCAATTATTTCGGATGGTAATATTGTTCTGTACTTTTATAAAACACAAACCAAACCTGTTAGAATAATTTTACTTATAATGTTTAAGACTAATTAAGTCGTCCGTGTATAGCCAGACTGTCTCGAATTATCATTGCAGTTTTTATGTGTTGTTAAACTTTTGTATTTGCAATTATATACAGGATATACACAAAGAAGTTTTCCCCAGGTCGGACCCTTCCGGGAATGAATAAAATCAGAAGTTGAATAGAGTATTACTTACAGCGGTGATATCCGCTGCAAACAGGTTCGTTTTTAAAAACTCTCATACAGTCATGGCATATGAAAGCGTATCATAGACACCAACGAACAATAGAAAATATGTTTGTCACCCCTTAGTGGAAGCCGACCACCATGTTCCGAGTGCTCGTGCACTTCATAATAGTGCAATCTTATAGACTAAGCCGTTCACAGTTTTCCTGTAAGATACGTCTACAGGTGGTCGCCTTCGATGGTAGTGTTGATCCCCTTAACGAGGTTGGTAATCTAATCTCATATTTGTCAAGCGTGTCGAGAGACAACACTCCTGCTATGACAGGAAGCGCATTTGATAACCTCGAATGGTAGATTTTTTATCAACGAGTCGCTGTCCGCTAATTATTGCGGTTCTAACTTTAGATGATGATTTTCCTCCTGGGTGCCACACGCTGGAGGCGTAACCGGCAATACCCATAAATATTACCCCGTATACGACAGTTGGTAGACCATGAATACGCTCGGGGGTGTGAGCGGTGGCAAAAAAATCAATAGTAAGATATTGTATTACTGTCCTTTTTTCTAAATGGCCTTCCCCAGACAGGTTTTCTGTGTGTGTGCCTAATTATATAATATACAATAAAACCTTGAATTGCTCGCATAATTTTATTCGGTCCGGATATGTGTTTGTAAACCAAAGCACGCGTATATCAAATTTTCGGGTGTTGCTTTTCTACAAATTTTTTCTCATACTGCAAAACCTCGCTCGTCAAAAACACTCCAAGGTTTTACTGTATCGTATTATTACATGTCACTAAATTTAAAAAAAATCGGTTAAGCTGTCATATTAAATTTATAAAATAATGGTGCTTAAGATAGTCTGATCACAAGGACGATATCACGTGTTTCTCGTAAGTCATTCCAATATACACTTCTCTCATTGCTAAATGTTTTTTTTTTGTGGCATATGACATGTAAGGCAGTCCCATAAATATTTGGTAGCATTTTAAACATAACTCAGTTCAACCTTCCTAATTCAAGTAACGAAATACCTTTGCCGAGTTAAACACTCCATGTAATTAAGTCTTTATAGGAAATTTTCATAGTGCATGTATGTCTCAAACTGATCGAGAAACATGGAGTTCAATACTTATGATGTGCTTTATGGATTATGAAAAGGAAAGTTTTAGTCCTTCAGGAACCTGTGTGAAAATTTGTTGTACTCTTGCCGTTACGTAGACCACTCTTCCACGGATGGATAGTTAACTTCAAGAAGGTAGAGAGTTATCAATGTACATCGGCATTTATTTCACTGTATCAAAGATTTACATTAAAAAACAGTCAATTGCGGGTCTAAAAAAATTGTACGTTTGGCGATTTTGGTATTAGTTAGGGTTTACCCCAGATAATTTTAATCCACCACGGTATGGTCTTGACTTCGGTTATTTTTGAAGGGTTGTCTTAGTTCATTCAACTGGCATTTCCATGGTAACACTCACCTACTAGCAATAGCTTCAATGGATGTATTAATAACCTTTCGGCTCTAATGTACGAAAGCCTACCTGTCAGATTCTGGCTATTACACAATGAAAACTATCAACCTCCACTTTTAACCATAGATATCCACAGTAATACGGTGTTTAAAATAATGTTGTAAAAGTTTCTAGTCACACGATTAGAAGACAAATTGCCCCACATAAACAAATGGCTCGGTAAAACTGTTCATACCTCTATTTAATACAATATTTCATTTGTATACCTTATTTGTTAACTAAATATGCATTTTAGTCTCTTCATAATTATTATGTAAACACAGTTGGAAACATCTGAAATAATATCCCAATACGATAATTTTGTGGCCGCGCGGCTTAAGCGTTGGACTATCACGCCGTGGGTCTCAGGTTCGAATCCTGGGTCTGGCAAGTACACATATTGTTTTTCAATTTGTGTGTGAGTCAGGGTACGGACCTAATAGGTTGAGCAAGTGGCTGACATCCATTTCTCGTAAAAAACAAAATCTGTTAATACAAACCTCTACTCTGTGGAGGCCCATATGATCCTATTAGGATCGGACATGGTCGAAGAAGAGTGGGCTGCTTTGTCAGGACTATTTTATTTGGTTGAGGCTAATTTGTATTGGAATCAAATGATTAGATATTTTTTACATTCAAAAGTGGAGGTTGATAGTTGTCATTGTGTAGCGGTCAGAAATCTGATGGGTAGGCTTTCGTACATTAGTGCCCCATTTTCTTTAGTCTCCTTTATAAGTCATTCGCACCGTGAGTGTAAAACCAAGACATGTGCAAATTTTTCAATTTCGAAATTAAATGCAAAACTGCAAAAGTCCTGAACTTGATAATGGAAAAGTGAAGTAACTGAAAGAACATGCAATATAATGTAGATATAAACCAAATATTATGGTTTTTTTTTAGAAACTCTATTTCTACAAAACGAAGACTTCAGACCCTAATATCTCCAAAATATGTCTTGGTTTTACACTTACGGTGCGATATTATAAATAACAATGTTTTATAAAGAAAAACCAGAAATAATATAAAAAAACCATAGAATATTCAATTGACATTTAAATAGAATGACTACATTTTCACGACAAATGCAATAATCACGTAACTCTGAACACAACTATGTAATATTTGCTTTTGCGTATCATCCCTTGGTCAGTTAAAATCAATAATTATTTTTTTTTGGTTCAAATTGAATTCTTCATGTTGTTACGTATTTATATAAATACAAGGATATGTTTGTTTATTATGTTTTGCATTGTATGGTAATATTGTTGTGTGAATGTTGGTTGCTACACAAAGTTGTTTATAAAAGTGTAAAAATTATTTAAAATATATTATGTTGCAATATTATTCCAAAACTGGTTATATTTTTTTTTCCATTATAATTTTTCCCCCATTCTTTTTTTTAAAGTGTAGGAGCCAGTGTATTTAATCATCTATAATTAAGAGGCGCAATGACATTAGTAGTGTATATCGACTGTGTTTTGGAAAAACGGCGTAACCCTCGATTTTTCGAAAAATGCTTTTATTAGATATTGGCTATGTATACAACTAAATACACGTTCTATAAAAAGGAAGTAAGCCGAAAATGCGGAATTATCTTAATTCTGGTTTTAATTGAGATTAATTAGTTTTAAATTTATGGAAAAAGCATTTATCCTCAATTTTAATGATTTTTCTGTAATAACTTCTTTAATTATTATAAGATCGAAAATATATTACACCAAATCATCAATCATCATGCACCCAATGTCTATCACTCAAAAAACATTTTTTGCCTCTCCTGTAAAATTTGTTCTGTGAGGGTTACGCCCTTTTTCCTAAACACGGTCGATATAGTAATAGAAGAGCAACAATCACAAACACCTAGGCTTTGAGTCACATACATATTGTGACCTCAGACCCAGAATCAAACTCAGGGCCACTGGATGAAAGACCTTCCTGAGGAGATTACTGTACCTGACAGAAAGTTATTAACCAAAACTGTTAAATGAATAGTTTATAAAGGTACATAATTGATTGTCATCAAAATTAACAGGCTCGGGATAAAATAATGACAATCTCAATTATCGTTAAAGTTGATTATATATCATTAAATTTATAGTTTATATTAACTATTAACTTATATGTAATTATTCAATCTATATTGTGCCGTTTGCACATTTTCACCATTTCACAAATCACATTATTTAGATTTAGTGCAATTTTACATTGTATGCGCGCTAAGGTATTTGTAAATGTAATTTAAAATTTGGGCGATAAGAATGTTTCCTATAATATTTAAAATATTTCAATAAATAAGGTAAAGACTATTTTAAATACAAATAATTATTAGCTGCAGATGATTAAATTTGCAGAGTTCTCAACTAGTTTTTAATTTAATCAAATTCGATGTGTTTTGAATTATTTATAAACACAGTGTACACTGAATTTTCATTTTTCCATCCCATGTCCTTAAATTGGTGATGAGGGGTACGTAATAATATATAGGTGATACATTAAAATATACACAGTTATTCCTTTTTCTTAGAAAAAAATGGTTTATTATTTGCAAAATGCACATGAGCAATGATCGAATATGAAAAACAAAAAATTACATCGGAACTGAGTAAAAGGCATCTTACAAATATAACACCTAAAACTATATTGCCACAGAAGACATCACTTTACTTCAAACTTACTGACAACAATCGTAGTACATTATTTTCGAGTATAAATCAACACTATGTCTCTCTCCCTTTCACACAACTAATAATAATTCATCTATAGATTCACTCAGTGAAAAATCTCAGTTACCGCCGGGTTCGCAAGCGGTAAAAATTATTCTGTTGATGGTTATCACAATTTAATAAAAAATAAATAAGTTTTGAAATATTTGAAGTAAGGCAACACTTTCCGGTGGTGACGACCCCCGTAATGACGCTGGGGGGCCGCCGCCGTGTCGGCACAAAGTCTTTTTTTTGTTCAATCGTCGCGTTTCACTTTTCTTTGCTTGGGCGACGTTTGCGTCTGCTGCTTCGGTGACTTTGGTGCTTTCGGCGATTTAGGGACCTTCGGTGATTTTTCTGTAAGAGACAATACACTTTAAAATGGGCTTTTTGAGTTATTTTTTATTCAACATACTTAATTTAGATAAACCCCAGAAACATACTTATTAGAATTTATTCAAGAAAAATATTTATTCCCATATTCATTGCAATCTGGACCGTGTACTTTTCAATCAGGTAAGCTAATGGTGCAATTACTACTTGTGCCAAAATTCTCTAATATGCATTTGCGCATCTATTCTATACACAAGACTGCTATCGAGGGTAGTTTATCATATTTATGTATTGAGGTATTATAATAATTGTTTCAATGTAGTTAGCCATCTAAACTGTCTATCTCGCTCTAAAAGTTATCACAGCTATGATAGGTGCTGTTAAAACATACCACTTTTTGACAGTTCAGACGGTTCAACTTATAACAATTAACAGCCTCAATACATAAATATGACAAACTACCCTCGATAGCCACTGATAGCAGTCTTGCGTAGGTATAGAATAGATTCCCTGAGGTTGTTATTTCAAATTCCATTATTATTAGCAACTATCTTAAGAAATTTTGAATAAAAAATATAAGTTTGATCATTAGAATTTTTTTAAATTCCAATTTTAGCTCCATATTCATGGCTTTCCAGGAAAGAGTTTGGATTGCAACTAAAAGAAGTCATATGAACTTAGAACTTACGTTATATTACACGCAACAACTGATTCCACAATGTTTTTAGTTTGCAGTATTCATTCATTCTGTAGGTTGGCAATTTGAAAGATGTTGTCCTATCTTCATGCTTTTTTTATAATGAAACTATGACTAATTGTTATTTGTAATTTTATGTGATTGTCTATCTATGGTTCACCATTTCTCTTGGCAAAATAATATGCATATTTAAAAATTCATTAATTGACAGTTAACAATGTGATTCTACAATTAAATCTGCAATGAGAAATATTACCTGCAAACTAATTTCATTAATCATTCATTTTATATTTAGCCCGTCTATATTGAGGTTTGCTTCAACATCGATGGCAAAAAGAGTAATAGTAACTTACTGATTTGTGAGAGAAGTTCTTTAGGCAACCATTCATAATCGATATTTGAGTTGGCAGTGCCAGTCTCGATATGTCTGGGGGCGGAGCGAGGCGCGCGACCTCTCGCCAAGGAAGCCAGAGCCTGCTGACCGGCGACTAAGGCGAGAACCAGACCTGCCCCTAAGAACAAATACAGGAAGAACGTCTCCCCATCCAGGCCTTCGCTGGCTTCCGTCACTGATATGGTCTGGTTGTAAACTGCCTCCTGGAAAATGAAAAATAAACGTCGTAAGCAAATATCGGGGAAATGTGTAGTGATATTCTAATAGTTAATATAGTAATAGAATGCCTACATCAAAAGCTTGGTCCAATTGGTAAAGCACCAGAAATGGCGCATTCTTAATCATTAGAAGGATGTAAGAAAATGATTTGGACATGTTATACAGGATGTCTGGAAACTTGTACATATTGCGCAGTTCGCTGCATCATACTTCACTGTGAAATGTTGGATCAGAAATATATGGCCATATATTAAAGATCATCGAACCTCTTTGGGTCGTATAGTACTGACATAAAATTCATTTCTAAATAAAACACGGTTCTTGTCGGTTTACACTTTACAGGAAACCAGCAGCAAACAAATTTTTAAAATAGCCAATATACTGGATTATTTGTTAGGTTAGGTTTTCATTTTTGAATTCATGAATTTTGCCAAAAATCAGCCATGAAAATTGAATTAATGTTCATATTGAATCTAATAAAATTGGAGACCGTATAGTATACGGTCATCTCTAAATGATAAGAAAGCTCACGGTGAAATGTTTTATGTACAATTTACATGTAACCGTTATACAGTGATACCTCTAGTGCATGGGTGGCCAACCTTTTCAGCAGCCGGGCCGGATTCTAAAAATGAGATTTCCTACCGGGCCGCACAACTGATTTTTTTATTATACAAAACAAAAAAGAAATATATATTAATAAAATAAAACAAAAATGAGAATCAAACATATTTATTAGATTGGACTTTTTTTAAATAAAAAAAAATAATCAAAATAATATAAAAATAATAAATTTTAGTAAGAAGTTTGATTTTGTGTGGCAGAACTAAGTGCATCAATATAGATATCGAGTGAGGTTATTCCTACACGCAAACAGTTTTCCAAATGCACATCAGTAATTATTCGTATTCTCACTCGGGATTTAATATGCTTCATCCCACTAAAAAGCTGTTCACACTTGTAAGTGTTTCTAAATAGCGAAGTCATCTTTAGAGCATGTTTGTAAAATGCAGGATATTTCTCCTTGTCCAAATGAGTTTTGTAAACTCTTCCTAACCAACCTGATGGAATTTCTCCTTTAACTGTTCATCGCAACATATTAATTAATTCACAATGTTCCATTTGTAAATTTCCCAGTAATAAATTCTCGTCTACAGAGAATGGCGTTAGAAATGCAGCAAAAAGCACACGGTGCTTTTTAAAATCTTGAGCCAATATCGAATCTCAATTTGCGAAATTAGTATATCTAGCGGCAGCATTTGATATTATTTTTATTTTCTCACTGCTCCACGGGCCACAAGTTGACACCCAGCGGGCCGCATGCGGCCCGCGGGCCTCAGGTTGGCCACCCCTGCTCTAGTGTCTCAAACATAATTATAAAACTAGGTCCACTCTATTGGGGAGGTCATGTCCCAAAGATAGAAGATACTTAATCACCCAAAGAGTTCTCTTAAACAGGAAGCAAAAAGGAGAAGAAATATTGCGAATTTTAATGATTGGATACTAGAAGGATTTATTTTAAAAATAGGTCTAGAAATATTCTGGAATTCTTTTATAAAAATATGTCCACGTTTTTGGACACAGTAAGTTATTAAAATCTGTGATATTTTTGTCTCTGTTATAGTTTTGTAATAATGATATATCTATATTCAGATACTGTATTTTGCATGATGGATATGATTTGTTTGGAAAACATTTAGAGATGAATGTATTTGATACGTTAATTTACGTCCCAATAAAAATAGACTAAAGGTCGACATTGTTTCAAGTCAATTACATTTATAATACACGGCACCTGAAGATGCCGAAAGGCGAAACCCGGGTCGCAAAAAATGACCTAAATAGAATAGTGCAAAACTTAAATCCATTAGAATTTAAATACAAATTCCATCAAGTACCTTCGGTCGATAGTATTAATACATTTATAATAGTTGAGTATCAGTCTGAACAAACCATGAAGCTGTTTCCACTGACGTCTCTGTAGTTAAGGTTGATGCTCAATCCGAAAGGTCTTCCGGCGAAAGCTTCTGATGGCAAGAAGGAGTACGAAAGCGTCGCCTGATGGTTGGGCTTCACTTCCCTCTGGTAAGCGATGGCTGAGAAGTTCTGGATGTAGAAGGTGAAGTCAACGGGATAGCGGAAAGACGCCTCCAGTGTCTCCAAAATGAATTCTTCTTTACCTTTGTTGCTGAAGCCAACTAGGAATTCGACCACGCGACCCGCAGGTAATTCTGAAAATAGACATAAAATGGTCCATCAGTCATTGAAACATTTTAGTGCTTGGATGCTTCCATTTCCTCCCGTGCACAAGAAATAGGATCGCGTCTGTTATCCCTGTCTCCCCTAGCTTCTTGGTTCCTGCTCAAACTATCGAACTTTACTCATGATGTGGTACATTTTATGACAGTGGCGCACAAGCAGCAGCCAACTGACTAAATGAAATATGCGAAAAAATCCATTCTAATCATTACCTATATTGGGTTTTCGTTAAACCCGGTAAAATACCATCTGTTAACTATAACTTTTGGTTTATTCTGCTGAAAGACTTGCATTTATTCCACCGTGACACCGCACCCGTTATGTTGGCGTATACTGTATTGTAACGAACATTAGGTGACCTTCAAAGTTGCGCTGAGGTCCCAGGAGCAACTGCCGAGACCTCGATTGGTATACACTAGATTGTGCACGATTCCAATTCTGATGTAATTTAAGAGACCTTCTCGGTCGCCATAAAATTTCGCAAACATTTAAACATGGTTTTTCTTTTTGCTATAACAGATATCATTGAAAACCTGTTATGATAGTACTTACCAAGTTGAGATTCAACGAAGTTGGCAACAGGTTTGGTAAATAGGATGGTGACATCTGCATCAGGCGAGGCGCGTAATGTTCCGTCATCTTCGCTATTCAGATCCTCGGTCGTTCCGACAACTTCTTCACCCTCTACATCTACCACTTCATCTTCTAATTCATCTTCTTCCGCGTACGCAAACAACTTCTTGTCTGAAATCAGATAAAATCGATTATATTTTAACAAAAATTGTAAACGAACCTTCGATCTGGTAGAACCACTAGTTGCTAGGAAGAAGCAAAACTACTGACGAGGAATAGACATTTTTGGACATGCCTCAGGACATAATATACTACAATCAAGAAGAAGTGAATTATTGTTAAAAAAGAAGTACTTAACCATATTAGTTACGATAAAAAATTGGGTGCATCCATCAATTGATACATAAATTATGGTATTCATTATATTGGAAGGGTATTTCCGAAACTCTTTGGGCTCTTCAGCCATTGTTAGGTTAAGCCCAGATAAACAATTAATTAAAGGGACAATCGCATTAGTATAGCCGATAGTATCGTGTACCATTTTTCTATCGAACAATCAATTAATTGTTCATGCGGGCTTAGGCACATGCCAGGCATTTTACTGACAAAGTAAATGATCTGTTGCTATCAATTTAGTTGTCAGAGCAATCATTTTTTTTTCCAAATAAAAATTCAAAATTGACGTATTGAAATTGAGTTGAGTGTATTATGTGCGAGGCCGGTTACTTAGAAATTCACTGTATCAGTTTTAATTGGTGACCTTACACTGCAGATGGACATGGAAGCAAACAGCATATTATTGTAACATTTGCGTGAAAGGGACCTTTATTAAAACTTATCATCTTGCCTATGTTGATAATGCTTGTCCACTTCTCTAAATATTCGATGAGATGCTATGATTAATAAAGGTTTGCCAATGAATGTTTTGGTGAAAATATTATCAAAAAATAATTGACAATTGATATAAAATAAGCTGCATATTGCGATCTTCTAATTGTCTATATTATACTGTAACAATAGAATATTTGAACCTATTTAAAGTCTTGTTGGCAACACTAAATTAAGAGATTCTCTATTTATTTTTTTACATTTGACGATATTAGTTCATCTCTCAATTAAATCGCATGTGGATTGTATAGATATCTGAACACAACAACGTTCAGTGATTCATTCTTGACAACTACTGTCAAAAATGTAGTTTTGACCTACAGAAAATTGAGAAATGGTCTATTCTAGTTTTCCCACTTCTTACAGATGAATTATTATTTTAGGTAGGTATGTAGGTAGTAGGTAAGGATAGGTAGGTATGTAACAAACATTATCTTAGATAACTAATTAGTATAACAATAGGAGATACACATATACTTCGTAAACACATGATATCTCTCAATGTGAAAAACAGGCTGGATTTATGTAAGACTTGAGAACACATATTTTTGAAACTGGACCATGGGCAAAATTTGACAGTACCCTGAATCATCTGAATTGCTAAAACTTTAGGTAATAACTTGCTTATATAAAATAAAAATGGTTTTTTGTATTACAATTTTGTTAGAATACAATATCATATCACAAAAAGGCATGTTTCAAGGAGTCTGACTTCTTAAGATGATGACCAGTTTTGACATATGGAAAAAACAAACGGATCAAGATTAGTCTGTAATCTATTACTTGCGAGGTCTTGGATTGTAAATATATATACCGTACAGTGACAAAAGTGTAATATATCCATTTAGAATGAAATCGTACGCTTGCCACGTATTTTTAAGAAGCCGCTAACGAAACGTCCTATTTTTAAAATAATAACTGAAAGCGTGACTTACCACTGTCAAATGTGAGTATTAGAGCTGGAAGCACCAATAGCGATAATAAGAAAAAGTTTTTCATTTTGAAATATGCGTATTTACGTCTCGAACGAAGTCGACTGCCAAATGAAAACTGACACTAGTGCAAAAGGAGCTAATACCGTTCTCCAACCAGGCACCGAGAAAGTCCAAGTGGAAATACGTGGAAGGTGCATGAATACGTATACGTTTCGAAAAACATAATTCTATGACATGCTTGCAACGCTTAAATAATACTCTGTATAACGAACCAAAAATAAAATTATTTATAAAATATAATCAAATAATGGAATAGGTAGCTAGAATAGAAATTATTACAATTTCACTATCATTATAAAAATATAAGCGATGTAAAACTAACATAATATTTTTGAAAAATTAGAAAAAATAAGATGGGTATGTAGGTATATTTAAAAAAAAATCAAAACTTTCCTACAAAATAATTATTATTCGAATTTGACTTTGAAGTCCTTGAGATAGGGTTAGCCCTTCCTTCTTCGCGTGAGGTTATATTCTACTAATTTATTTTCCTTTTTCTTGTCGTTGGTCATTCCTCCCTTTTTATAAACTGGTCATACCCGCGCGTCCCTTTTTTATGTAGGGAGTTTGGGACTCCTTTGTCTTCATTCTGGATTTGGCTTTCTTACTGTTTAGATGTTGCGTCTGACATTTCATTTCTAACTATCAAAAAAATTATCTTGGACGACCGTTAAGTGATCAGTGATTATGGCGCAACATCTGAATGACCGTGAGGAGGATATTCTAAAAGCAATGGACACCAGACGGCGGAGCAGAACTGCTACAGGAGGAAAAGTTCAACGTACGAGCGTCGATTAAGATGCTGATGTTTGAGATATCCTCGTTACGTACGTTATTTCAGCAGGGGGACCAGCAAGAAGTGGCACAACGCCCAAAAACAATTCTTGGCGGCCCCTACGTTCGTAGAGTTAGGTCTAAATGATGAGTTGCGTCGGTACGACCACTCGTCATCAGCTAACCATCTAACGGAGAGGACCATCGCGGCCTTCCAGAATGCGATGTTTTCCCAACGGGACAGCTTCTGGAAGGGTATGCAAGGGTTAGTGGATTGGGCAACCAATCCTCAAAACATCATAACAGCGATGGGCCTGTACCAAAAAATCGAAGAGGGTTTTGAGGACAACGCATTATCAAATTTGCGAGGACATGACTCAGATGCTTACCGGGAAGCGCGCCGAGATTATGCAAGTTCGGCGCCAGGTGATTTCGTCTTCAGTGAAGGATACCGTCACTCGGAAGGCACTATCAAGGATTTTTTTTTCTAGATGCCTTTATGGATACCTCGCATTTACTATCGAGTTTCTTAAGGACTTTGGCACGCAAACTACTCTACTTCATGCTAGTCAAATGAAAATTGTGCCGGCTGAGAGAATATGCCTTATTGAAAACTATTCTTCTACCCGCATCGGGTATTGCTAATTTAAATTCGGCCAGGGTCTATGAAACCGCCTTGCAAAAACCCTGGAAAATTCTTTGTAGCGCAAGGCGTTGGTGATTCTGATGAATATTTTGTCGTATTCATTGGGAACTGAGGACTGCGATTTGCAGTCGAGTTTTTTCCCGTGGTAAAAGAAATGTCGCATAGGACTGATATTCTGAGCATATACTTATCCTATCTTATATGATTGCAGTCACTGGATTTGAAAGGCATGAATCATCATTACATGTCACTATTTATTATTTTTATTCTTTTTATTACATCAATACAGAAATTAAAAGGTGCATCTCTTCCGGCCTCGTTTGCCATGGTCCCCGGAAGGTCTCGAAAGTCCGAATCTGCCATCTGTAATAAAAAGTTCAGGTTGTGTCGCTCCTTGCTAAAGATTTGACAATCTAGGAGTAAATGTAGGACGTCCTGGTCGCTTCCGTCGTCGCATGGACACTTTCCACCAGATGTTATTTTAAACCGGTGCAGGTATGCTCGCATGACTCCGTGACCTGTAAGAATCTGAGTCATCTCAAAACACAGCCCCTTATGCACCCTGACGTCTTGTGCTGCTGAAATCGAAGGTAAAACTTTCGGGTCAACCCCCTGTCGATGAGTTTATGTATCGTGAGTTCCATTCGTTTTTCACCATATCTGAAATTGTAATTTTTGCGTAGCTCAGAGAAAATTTGTCATAAGCTATCGCGGTCTTGGGTTCAGAGGCACCATGCTAAGCCAATTTGTCGGCTCTTTAATTTCCTTCTATCCCGGTGTGTCCCTTTATCCACTTGAAGTGCACCTCGGGGTGGTGCCGTCTCAGTATTGCGGACTCGCTGTGAATAGAAAAGACAATCGGATTAGTAGACAAGGGATCTCCAATTGCTTGGATTGAGCTTTTGGAGTCCGAACAAATACAAATACTATGGTTTTCGGTGAGCTTTTGTTGGATTGGATCTGAGTCTGCTCACTCCAGAGCGCATTTGGATGGCATAGAGTTCGGCCTGCATTACCGTACAATAGCTGGCAAGGCGTTACTTACGAGCCGCTATCTCACCGCCATTAATGTATGCCACAAACCCTGCAACCGTGAAAATCAGCATGTTATTGCATTCGTTGCTTTCCAACGTTCCAGGATAAGAAAACACTTCAGAAAATAGTCTAGCCGGATGTGGCAGCCTTCTGTAGTCCACCGGTTTTTCGTAAAGCCTATCGTCAGGCAGAAAACTTGCGAGGCCCTCCTCGCCCTTCTTAGCTTTGTAAGTGAGAGCGATTTGTTTTAAACGTAAATCTAGAGGCATACGTCCTGCTAGAGCTTGCGTTGAATTTAGCGAAGCCGTGCAGTAAGCTCTGCATATTCGTATCGCTAGTGCTCGCTGAACCGTATTGAGTTTTTTTGCTATGTTTTTCCGTTTGGCAGCTTCATACCATATGCTGGCCGCATACGTGATCATAGGCTCAAAAGCACAAGTGTAGAGAATTCGAAGAGCTTCAGAAGATACACCCCATGACTCATGAGGTTTGACCATTCTTGCTAGTTTGAGCGAAGTCACCGCTGCTCTTTTGCAGATGCTGTCCGCGTGCTTTGACCAATTTAGTTTGTCATCGATTACCACCCCTAAAAGTTTAAAATCTCTAGAAAAAGATAGAGGTTGCTCATTCATCACCAGCGAAGGTGGAGAGACGCGCCTCCAGCTAGTAAAGAATAAGGCTTTCGTTTTCTCCGCGGAGAAAGACAGTTTGACCTTCCTTTCCCAGGCCTTGACGCGCTTCAACACGCTGTTAGTCATGGTTTCGCGAGAACCAAGTTCTTTGGATTCCACAATCAGCAATACATCATCAGCAAAGGCCTGTGCGTGTACACCTTCAGGAAACGGCATAGAGAGAAGATCGTCGAGAACTATGTTCCACAGGACAGGGCCGCAAGACGAACCTTCTATGCATCCCTTTGATGTCTCTTTGGTAGCAGATGCTCCAGCATATTCGACGAAGACTTCTCGGTCGGATGGATAGTTTTTGATGAGCCTGAAAATGTTAGCGGGACAATTTTTAGATTTCAACTGTTGAAGAAGATATGGCCACCATGCGTTGTCAAACTACTACGAGCTGACCATCGCGGTTAGCCCCCCCCCCCGATTCTATCAATTACTGCATGAAGCGCGTCTTCAGTACTCTTTTGAGGGGTGAAACCGTACTGGTATTCGCTGAGCAGGTGTTTAGTCTGATGTTTCCAGGAAACTCGATTAATAAATAATTTTTCTCGAGTACTTTGCCGAACACGGGCAACAATCCGATGGGCTGATATGACGAGACGTTAGCGTAGTCGTCCTTTTCCGGTTTGGGAATGACCACCACTTTAGCTACCTTCCAGATTTTTGGAAAATGACCAATTCGCAAACAAGCATTATAAAGAGTGACAACTAGGCTAGGAACAGTTAAGAATGAATTGAGACAGATATCCGCCGTGAAGCTGTCGTATCCCTGAGCTTTAGCTGGATTGAACAGCCTCATTGTTCTTTCGACCTCTTCGAGAGTAAAGTTTTCGTCGTCATCTTCCTTTGAAGGAATCGAGTCGGCATTTCGGATCAATGACTGTTGCTCCGTTTCGTTTGCAATATTGTCGTCTGGAAAAAATACGCAAGAAGAGCCTCTGCAGATTCTAGAGCCGAAGAGGTCATGCCACCGTTGATTGTCAGAGTTTCAGGCGGTTTGAACGCCTTACTTTTGAGCATTCTCTGAAGACTGGACCATACATTCTCTTTTCCCTGAGCCGAGCAATGGCTCTTCCAGCTTTCTAATTTCACTTCCGCAATCGCAGTTTCATACTTATTCTTTGCGGTTTCAAAAATCTGTCGAGTGAACGGCCGTCGAACCACGCCTGAATTGCAAAATTTTGTCCTTGCTACTCTAAAAGCAGTCTTCAATGTATCCAGTTTCGGACTCCACCATGGATTACTTTTTCTTTGGAATCCTTCGCCCGAAGAGCGCACCATCGTGCTCTCGCAACCCGACTCGTTCGCCAATGACCATTATTTGACAATGTCTTCGAGCTCATGTGCGTCTGTGACGCTATCCAACCTATCTACAGTGATACCGCGATCCTGAATCTGGGAAATAAGTGCAAGCCCAAAATCTATCCAGTTAGCCTTGGACGTCTTAAACAAACCTGGTCGCTGTTGATTGACATTTGAACTTTTGTTTGCAGCGTAGCTATCTGCGGCCTGTAATGAAAAAACAATCGCATTGTGGTCGGATCCCAACGCTGCATCACGACAAAATCTCCAATTTTCAACTCTGGTGAGCAGAGCGTTGGAACACGCAGTAATATAATATAGCTTTCCAGCTTACGAGTTTCTCCGATCGTTTCAAACGTTGGGACAGAACCCTCGTTTAATACGTTTAGGTCGTGCTGTGCTAAAAAATCTGACACAGCTGTGCCTCTTCTATCAGTACATCGACTGCCCCACCAGATGCTCTTTGCGTTTACGTCGCCTCCGAGCAACAGCCTGTGACTCTTTGAAGTGTTTATTAGTCTGCTCATGCCGGTCAGCGATTCATCGATGTGCCCCGACGGCGCGCAGTACAGTGATCCGACCAGTAGCGTTTCTCCAGTAGTCGAGTTTTACAACAGCGCAACTATATGAGCTAAACTCGGAAAGTAAAATGCAGTGGGTTAGGCCTACCGCGCATGGACGATTACATAACCGGCCGGTAGCATTCGGACAATCGTTGGTTTGCTCGCGCATGGTTTAATTTTTACCGGTCAGTATTTTTGAAAGCGCATAGCGTGATAATACATCGGACGCAATGCGCGCGCACTGAAGATATGAGTCCGCACCAAAAAATGGCGCACGCGATATGATAAGAAACGTCAAAATGGATTTTGTAGAGCTTATAATATATAATATATGGAGGTTTTGTATAGATTATCAAACTGTTTTAAAATGTGTGTGTAAGTATATATTATTAATTTATAAAGAAAGAAACTGAAAAAATGGGACTGGTACGCGCATGCAAAGCCAATAGGTACGCATCGATGAACTGTCAAATGTGGATCTCGTAACGGTTCGATGTATGAGTGCGCTCCATACGACCGCGTCACTTATGCGTGCATGTATGAGTGCACTCTCGGCCGGCTATGAAGTGTCATGCGCGGGCTTTCATTTAAAAGCATTGCCAATGGGGCCCCGGCCGGTTCGAACGGTGTAAAATTTTGTGTCTGAACACAGATTTTCAACTCGGCCGTTTGCTCGATCGTCCATGCGCGGGGTTGCATTGCAATACGATGGTTACAACTCCTCGATTGTTGGCCGTACGATAGTAAATCGTTCATGCGCGGTAGGCCTTAGAGATGACGTTCGACGCATAAGAATAGCTGCCTTCACTGGATACAGTCTGTTGGGCTTCTGAAAAATGATACCTGAAAAAAGCGATGAACGGATTTGATCCGTGTTGCCAGTGTACGGTTCCTGGATTAGAGCCAAGTCCACGTTATTAGATTCCATATACCTCATGAAAGAGACTGTGGTGACCTCGCACCGTGCAACATTCGCTTGTGCAATTTTTAGGTGTATAGCCATTATTGGTTTCCGAAGTCAGTTGCGGAAGTAGACTTGGCTTCTTGTTGGCGGTGCAATATGCATGCGCGCGATAGAGGACTGTGACCCGTCGGAGCTGTCAGATGGAGCCGCCTATTTTTCCGAACGCAGTTGACGCATGTCAACTTTCCCTTTTTGGGACATTCCGAAAGTTTGTGGTCCCCCCCCCCTACATCCCCGACACGCAAAGGCTTCCTTACAAGTATGACCAGTATGCCCATACCCCAAGCATTTCGTGCAATGTACAACACTAGAGCATGTCTGCACTCGAACCCGCTGGATACCAACCTTCAGGCCACCAACTTCCGCCATCTGATGATACAAGGAGGACTCCACCTCCAGAATGTAATTGGATTTGCCCTGGATGCGACCTTTTGTTTTGAACACAACCCTGAAGGAATCGTTCGCGGATGTTTTGATAAAGCATTTTGATAACGTAGTGCATTTATCAATTGTTCCCCATCAAAATTTTCTTCAATACCCTTTAGGACAACCCTCAGCCTTTTCAGTCAGCTGACCGATGCGGTGAGAACCTCCGAGCCGCTGACAGCGTCCACCAGTTTCCGGGAGTCGTCCTCGCTCATCAATGCACTTGTTGTGAGCCGCCCTCGTCAATGACACGACAGCGATCCCTAGACCCTCCGAGCTCAGAGTCCCGGCAGGCCCTCGAACTCACATTATAGCCGGGGTACTCCGAAGGGGAGACGTCCTGTGGGAAGGGAGTTCTCCAGGGGAGGTACTGGCTCCACCAGGGGTCCGTACTCCAAGCGGAGGTGACTGCATCTGGACGACCAACACCATTGGGACCGCCTAAGAGACTTTCGGAGTATGGATGGTGTAGGGTACCCCCCCCCCCCAACATTGGTAAAAAAAAGCCGTAGCTCGCATACCTTTTGTGCGGACACCACCATTGGTAATTCCGTCTTTACTTTTACGGAAAGAATTTCAAACGCAACAATCAGCAGAGGTCACTCTCGAGGTCGAGGAGTTAAAGAACTCAGGGGTTCTAGAAGAAACGGGTCCAACCCCCAGTTTTCTCTCAACCCTGTTTCTGATCAAGAAACAAGACGGGACCCTATGCCCTGTTTTGAACCAAAAGCGTTTAAATGCGTTCCTACAGCCAAAGCCATTCAAACTAATTTACCATTACGAGGTTCCAGCCGTCTTACAAAAAGAAGACTGGCTAGTAATAATTAATCTAAGCCAGGCGTACCTTCAGGTACCCATGGCTTCTCAACATCGTCGATTCGTTCGACTGGCCTACTGAGGGGAGCTCCTACAATTCACGTGTCTCCCGTTCGTGCTGTCAGCCGCTCCGATTATGTTTGCATCCCTGAGCAATTGGGTCGCCGAACGCTTACGAAAGAATGGCTGAGAATATTCACTTACCTAGACGACTTCTTAGTAGCCAAGCAATCCGAGAAACAGTCTCGGTTCAGGTGGAATATAAGATAACCTTCCTACAGTGTTTAGGGTGGTTAATAAATATAAAAAGATCCTGTCTGATCCCAAACCAACAATGAGGGTTCCTGGACATCACGTGGGACACACACAACAAGCGGAGGTTTCTGTCGCCGAAGAAGTGTGTAGCACTCCGTCACCATCTGCTAACGCAGGTACAAAAAGGCAGTTTGTCCCTCAGACAGGCACATATCCAATCCCTTCTGGGGCGACTCAACTTCACATCCTACATCCACGAGGAAGGTAGCATTGCCGACGGCTACAACGCTCCAGTCGTCAATATGGCCGAGGTCCCATCCTTTCCAATTGATAACAATCCCACCACAGGCCCAACAGAACATCATGTGGTGGCTCTAGGCGATAGAATCCTCAGAGTTGACACAACGTCGCTGTAGGATTGGTTTCCCGAATAGACCAAATGTTCAGGAGACGAAAAACAAATTTCATAATCCTATATTTAAATACATGGAGATATTGAAATTGTTATTTTTACAGCATATGAAGGATGTATTCATTACCATTACAAAGTAATTTAAAGAAAGGGATGGTTCTCGTCCAATTAGATACAAAAAACATTCTGCATTAAGAGGTCGATTTTGACAAACACGGATATTCGAGAAACCAATCTTATAGCGACGACAACGCAGGTACAAAAAGGCAGTTGGTCCCTCAAACAGGCACATGTTCAATCCCTTCTGGGGCGACTTAATTTCGCATCCTACCTCCACGAGGAAGGTTGCATTGCCAACGGCTACAAAGCTCCAGTCATCAATATTGTCGAGGTCCCATTCTCGCCAATAGACGACAATCCCATCACAGGCCTAACAGGACATCATGTGGTGGCTCTAGGTGATAGGATCCTCAGAGTTGACACACAGAACGACATTCAATCACTTCCTGACGACAGACGCAGCAGACCCAGGCTGGGGAGCCAACTAAATGAACACCACCTATCAGGTACGTGGAAACAAGACCAGTTAGCATGGCATGGCATTACAACAGGAAGGAAATGTTTGCAATTCAATCTCAGGTACAAGCAATCATAGGATCAGATCTGCTTCTGCAGACAGACAGTAATAGAGTGGTGGCCTACATCAACAACGAGGGCGGCACAAAATCTGTCACCCTCCTAAACCTATGCCGACAGATACAGAACTAGTATTTACCAGTCGAGCCAACATCACGTTTACTACACAATACCTCCGCAGAAATTACAACTGCGTGGCAGATCATCTCTCCCGCAGACAACTCATTCCCGAATGGCACCTCATCAACACCGCAACCACCCCCCTGTTTCAAAGATGGGGAGTTCCCGAGGTGGATTTATTCGCAAGCGAAACAGCAAATGTCGTTGCAACGTACGTCTCACGAGACGTTACAGACAGTGGCGCGCTGTTTCACGACGCCTTCAGCCGAGTATAGGACTTCAGACTGGCGTGGATATTTCCCCCACCAAACTTACTTCCACGAGTCCTAGCGCACCTGAACTCAGCAAAAGGGAAGTACTTACTAGTGGCACCGAGTAGTAGTAGTAGGTACGGAGACCAACCGTCCACCTCCAAGGACCCAGGACCTGTCCCTTTAACTATGGATGATTTCGGGTGGGGTGAAATAACATCAAATTGAATGGTGGAAGAAAGGGAACTCCTTACTTCCAGATGGTGGCCTTCGACTCTAAAAACTTATAAATCAGCTTGGAACAAATGGAAGTCAATGACATGGTGTAACATAAACCTAATGGATCATAATAGCCCTCAACCAATGGAATTGGCCAGATACCTAGGCTACTTGCACAACACGGAGGGTTTGTCGTACAACAGCATCCTGGTGCATATAAGTCAGCCATAGCCACATTTTGCAAACCGATTATTATTGTAGATATCAGCATCAACGTGGTAGTACAACACAATAATGTTAAAGGCAATTTCGGTACATAAAACCAAATCCGTCAAACCACCGGTTTGGGATACAGGACAAGTGGTAGATCATCTTAGGAAAACAACACCTGTGGAGTACAACCTATTCGAAACGTCTCGCAGGACAGCTACTCGGCTGCTTCTCGTATCGGGACGAAGGGTTCATGACCTCACACTACTCAGTAATAGTAGACAATGGATTTGTGGATAAAGGTGACCACATAATTGTATGGCCAATGTTTGGCTCAAAGACATATACCGCCAAGCATCGTCAATCGGAATGGAAGCTAAGCGCTTCCACGTGTCAAAACATCAACCCAGTATTCTGGTTACGGAAACTCGCCTGCGTGTCAAACCCATGGAGAGAGGAAGGTGGGGATATTTCGGAATTATTTATATCGTCAAGAGGACCACCAAAACCAGCCACCAGGATAGTTATAGGGAATTGGATAAGGTCTGTACTGTTGGAAGCACGGGTACAAGAACCACCAGGCAGTGTCCGCTCAGTGGTGGATTTTTTAAACTGTAAATATACCCAATAGATGATATCTTAAAGAGAGGTAACTGGCGTAGTGAGTCGACATTTCACAACAACTACCAGAGAACGATGGACACACTACCATCAGAAAGGGAAAAGAACCCATTAACTTCTCTATTTAACCCTATACATTGAACGTCACGATGGTCTATACTTCGTCAATGAATCATTGTCACATACAGGAATTTGGCATACCCAACACCAGGTGATAACAAACAGATATCTCAAGGACTTCAAAGTCAAATTCGAATAATGAAAGGAGTTTTACCTAGCAATAAAATTCTTATTATTCATGTTGACTTTGAAGTCTAGGTAACTTCTACCTGGTTTCTTGACCCATATCATAATGAAGACAAAGGAGTCCCAAACTCCCTACATATAAAAGGGACGCGCGGGTATGACCTGTTAATAAAAAGGGAAGAATGACCAACGACAAGAAAAAGGAAAATAAATTAGTAGAATATAACCTCACGCGAAGAAGAAAGAGCAAACCCTATCTGAAGGACTTCAAAGTCAACATGAATAATAAGAGTTTTATTGGTAGGTAAAACTCCTTTCATTATCAGGCTCTACCTATTTATCAAGGTAAATATTTAATTAACTGGATGACATTATTTTTTAAATTTAATTTTTCATCCTATTTAAAAGGTATAGGGAAAGTGTTTTTTAGTAATTTCTGGCAGTGCCATATTGGTCTATGGAAGTATATTAGTGATATTAGTCTAGTCTATGGTCTACGGCGCCTAACGTCAATGTGTCAATACTGTCAAAGAAATTAACCTATACAAAATAGTAATTAATATTGGAGAACTTATGTAGTGATTAATATAATTATTTGTCAATAATCTTCATTCTAATTGGGCGGAAATATAGAAAAATAAACCATACATTTTAGTGTTATCTGCTTTATTATTATTAAAATTATTACAGTTAATAATGGTGTTCAAGTGCCAAGAAGATAGTTTTCTACGAGAGGTATTTAGAATATTACTATTTACAATGAATTATAAAGTATGTGTTTTTATTCCAAATATTTTATTTACTTTGTCCGTTTGTTATTACAGTATACAAGCACAGTTAAATCGTGCAAGAAAGCTGAATATACAACACTCATTAATGGAAAGAAAACAAAATTGCAAGGATTTGACGTTATTCTTGAAAATACTATCCTTTTTCCCGAAGGCGGAGGCCAGGTATGTTTCTCTTAATTTTATTTAAACAATAGGTTCGTTTCATTCAACCCGAATAAAACTAATCAAATGGAACTGTTTGATTCATTGGATTTGGGCCGTTTGGCAGAATGTCCACGGGAACGCTTTTCTGACGACTAATTAGTGTTGCCAGTATTTAAAAATAATTCAATAACATATTAGTCTCTAAAACAGAAACACATTTATTGAAACGTCAACTTGTTATGAAATTCTAACCTACCGTCGTCTACAATAACACAAATTTAACAAACTGTTGTATTCATTTATTTTAAATGTACAAAATATAAATAATGCTTCATGAATAGATAGCCATTTATAGTTCATTTATAAGATTTATAGGTAGGTATGACAAAAGTTTTTAAAAATTACTTTTGCCTAAAGCTTTTCATAATTGCCCACTTGTTAGATTGTATTCATGTCGACAGTATAATATTGTGACTTAGACGACAATCGAACATATTAAATTGATAAAATTCGTTAAATTCCTAATAATATAAAACCTGATCATTCCGGGTTGATTTAAGACAGTTTGAAGTTTAGAATCTCCGTTACAAAATATACGTAAATAAAATGAAAATAAATTCTTGGTCTGACATGATAATTATAAGTACGTAATGATATTAAATCAAACTCTTTACGTAGAAAATATGGCTGGATTTTGGGATAAAAAGACCAAAAGCGGCTTCTTGTTCGTGTATGGTTAGTTATGAATAATAGGGATTGATTATTAATCTATAATATACATCATTCAAGTGAACTCCTATGGTCTAAAATATTAATATGAACATCTCACGATATATAAATGCTGAATAATGCCTATCATCACTTTGACAGATCGTCATTAGTCTATGGATCATCCGAATTGGTTTACGTTTCATGTCAAACTATTTCTGATGGTCCGAGAAAGGTGTGATTTTCAATGATACACTGAACCAAACGTCAAATCTCAAACCATTTCCGGTCTACTTTCTACTCATACAATTTGTACGTATATTATCTATGGTTTAGTTTGATTTGTTTCGTTCAGGATGAAAGATACGAACCTTTTAACAACACTATTCTTTTTTTTGATCACATCAGTGTTGCCCTCCATTATGTTTAAAAATCAGACTTCACCCACGATGGCCGCGCGGTTTAAACGTCGGCCTATAACGTTGTGGGTCCCAGGTTCGAACCCTGGATCAGACAAGTTGACAAGACACATATTGCTTTTCAATTTGTGTATGAGTCAGAGTATGGACCTAATAGGTTGAGCAAGTGGCTGACGTCCATTTCTCGTAAAAAAAATATGTTAATACAAACCTCCACTTTGTGTAGGCCCATATGATCCTATTAGGATCGGACATGGTCGGAAGAAGAAGAACTAGAAGGGATATTAGTATGGATAACGGCGAATGATTAAATATTATCCGATTATCTGACATAAAGAGATTTAAAAATGTACCGGACAATATAAAAGAGATTAATACACTCTTCATTTTCTTGTATTACAACGATTCATAGTGATCCCGAGTGTACAGCTGAATTGTGCAAAAATAGATATTCATTGTATAAGTAGCATTGTTTATAAGTAAAATGCAAATGAAGATGAGCTGTTGATGCTTTGCTTTTATTTCTTATTTACTATTGTTCGATGAACACATGGTACGTGTGGTTCTGTGGCATCTAACCATAAGTGAAGGGTCTCAGCTTTCGCATTTTAAAAATCGGTGTTTCCACAAAATTTTACAGTAAATCCGGTATGATCGCGTCACAGACTGTTATATTTACTGTCATCAATAACCTCGTTTGAAATATGAAATTATTAATTTGGGCGCCTTGAAAGTGTGTGTTTTACAAGTTAAATAAACAATGGTAAAAATAAGAACATAGCATAGTTTGTTAAAAGAGTTATTTAATTACACACAACACAATTACGTACAACAAGCGTACAACATTGAAATTTAGAATTGATACAAAAAAAATAGAAATTTAATACAAATTCGAGGTGTATTCGTTTGGTACGGGTCATAGAGTATTTAAATGGTTTGATTGTACTTAACTTTATTTTAAATGATGGCTGTTATTACAACTTGGCTGGAACTGTTGTTAAAGATAATTCCCGTCTGAAGGGAAGCATCTTTAAATGGCGTTGAACTGTTACTATACGTTGACCGGGTCACGTCCGTACTGCATCGATACTAATCTCGGAGTGCTTGATATTTTGCGGCCGGGAATAAGTTTGTTTGTTATTTTCCCTTCCCCTTGTGACAGATTATTGTGTCATGCTTTAAAAAAGCGGGAAGACTTTTTATTGGTTGATTTATAACGGTTTATTGTTTTAAGGTGCAGGCTTGACACACAATGTCAACAAGGTTGTGCCAAATTTATTTGTTAATTAATTTACGATATTTATTTAAGTTTGCGTTTAAGATGTAGACATGTCACATGAAATGTAACATGACAAGACACAAGAATTACGTAAGTCTGTTGTGACATACGTAATTAGTAATTACGAACAGGCTCTTCATTACGTTAGAACATGTATTTGGGATTTTATTTGAGAGTGTGACACTTTGCTCTCTTATGGTACGCCCTTACAGATTCATTTGTCGTGGTCGATATTCCCTCACTCTGTAGCACTACTACAAGGGTGACCTATATGGTTCATAGCCGACATGGGTAAAGTAAAAATTAAATAAAGTGAATTACCATTTTCATCCTTACGTAGAGTAGGTATATGGGTTTCCATAGTGTGTTAACAGAATTTAAATAAAAATGTAGATGTCGACCTGTTTAATAGTTATCTATTAAAACTGGTGGTAATTCTGCTACAGATGCCCGCATGAGCTTTTATAATTTTTTTTAACGAAAACAGTTTATTTCATGTCTTCTTCTTATTGTGCCACCCCCTAGCGGATGTCGGCCACCATCAAGGCGATCTTATCTTTGTCGTCTGCTACCCGTAACAGTTTGGTGGAGCTGCACTCGTACCAATCGCGGAGGTTGTTAAGCCACGAAATGCGGCGCCGTCCTCTGCTACGCTTCCCATTGATCTTTCCTTGAATGACAAGTTGGGGAATGCTGTATTTTTGTCCTCTCATAATGTGGCCGAGTGATACACCCCTGTTACAGGCGGGCTTCTCTCGATGTAAAATAATCATTTAGTAGTCATAAGTCGAAACGTAACCCTGACCTCTAGAAACGGCTTCATAAAACATCTAATCTGATTCCTTGCTCAACTACGTAATTTTTTTTTATTATTCATAAGTAAAGGCCTTCGTCCGGTGTGTGAAAATCATACACATGGCGGAGGTGTAATTAAGATAAATTTAATTTGATTTAAAAAGTATAAATGATGATGGATGAAAGAGATAATTTTAAGACTAAATATAAGTATTCATATATAATAATTTTTGCCGCGCTTGCCGGCAACGTTCAAATTTCCACGCGCCTGCGCCGGGGTGGTCCTCGTGATTCGTCAAATCAAAAACATCACGTGATAAAATTTGGCCAATCACGAGAGTCCTTTTTGCTGGACGGCGTGGGTACGCGAAATTTGAAAAGGAAAAAAGACTTAGAAGCGTCCCTTTTCCAACATGTACGGACCTGCGAAACTTATTGTTAAAACAAAATATATAAACGTGTAAAGAAAATGTAAAATATAAGAGAATACCAAGTTACGCACGAGACAGACGTGGTTTCATTTAATTTCTCCTCAATTTAAAATATCTTTTTTTGTGAATCCGGGGTTCGATGGACACCTGAGCTAGCTGCTGGAACCCCGGGTATCTCACGAGGTATTGTAGTTTCCTGGTTTTAATACTACGTAGAACTTCTCGGTCCTTCCCCATTCGATTGAGAACTTCAACATTTGTCACCCGGTCAGTCCAAGGAATTTTGAGGATGCGTCTATACAGCCACATCTCGAAACCTTGAAGTCAAGACAATTAATTATATAAATACCCTTTTCTGTCGGCGCAGATGCTTTCCAATCCAATAATTGTTAATTTAAAATTTGAATTTTCATACATTTTGATATTACATCATTATCACAAATTAAGAATATATTAGGTTATATTAGGTTGGGGTAGGTAAGGTTTGGTTAGGTTATGTTAGGTTTGATTTGGTCTAAAAAACAATTATAAAATCTCATTCGGGCATCTGCGGCATATTTACTGAACTGGTTTTGTAATCGAGGATATTTCATGAAGTAAATATTTAAAGCGTAATAAATATTAATAAGATTAAATATATAAAATAAATAAAAACTATGCTAATGGATAGGTTTAACGAAAACACCCTCTCTTTCTGACATGATTTGCGTATTATTAACATTCACTGATTGAATTTTTAGGATTACCTAGTTATCTTTGTATCATTCTGAGGATGGGTTAATTGGCCGAAACAGCTGTCAATATAAATGACTTAATTATCGCAGAATTAACAATAACTGCAAACTTTTTATAGCCATGTGACTTTGGATGGATGGGTGACAAGCAGGTGCTTCGAGTAACTCGCAATGGTGGAGATGCTCTTCATTTCCTGACAGAGGAACTCGTGGAGGGATCTGAGATTCATCAGAAAGTAGACTGGCCGCGACGGTTCGATCACATGCAGCAACATAGCGGTCAGCAATGGATATTTTTTTTATTGAAATAACATTCATTTTACTTGATAGAGTTATTTTCATATCAATATTATGATAAATAAGTGCGGTAGAATCTCACTAATCTGGTACCATCAAGGGTGAGGCTTAAGTGTTAGAAAATAATCGTATATAACAGATTATTTTGGTTAACATTATGTTTTACTATTACCCATAAAACTGATTTAAAAAATATATAATTATATTATGTTAAATAAAATCGCAGTGTACCAATTTTGTCATTTTTGAGTTAAGGTGACGCATCAGTGAAACGCCAAATAATTTTTAACTGTAGGCGCGACGAAATTTTGGACTCGCTCGCATTCAGTGAGAGAATGTGGAGCCAGATACACGTCACTTTGCTGCGTGATGGCGACGGGCCAATTAATTCTAAAATCGTGTAAAGATGACTAAAAACGTTACACATTTACTTTAAAAAGAAAACATGTCAATGAATATATTATTATTGTTACTAATAGAACAATAAACAGAACATAAAATGGACGTATGTTGGATTTATATGACAAATAATATTTCGTTTGACAGGCGTCATTTTCACCCGCAATCCGCGCATCGCCTAGCAACGATCTTTTTAGACCGTGCCTCAACTAATGCACGGCCTTAAGTATGCAGAAATGTTCCTAGCTATCATTTCTATCCGCACAAACAGCGGCATAATTCTTAAAAATATAATGGTGACCTTAAAAGCAATTTTATCATTATTATATTATAAAATTTTACTTAAATTCAAGCAGAAATAGTGGCACAATAATTATTGTGCCATTGTTATTGCGGATAAAATTGAAAACCAGATGACGCAAGTGTGCCAACTTCACGCTTATATAAAGTTGTGCCTCTATTCTTGCGAATGTCTTTTAAAATCTATGGTCTTTATTTGAAGCACAACTCATTCCAAGTCACTATCATCAGTTTTACAAAAAATTGAAGGCTTCCACTACTACCGATGCTGATAGGGTTGATAATATTCTTGATGATAATTGATTTCCTCGTTATTTTGTTTATGTACGAGGGTGGGTCAATAAGTCCTTAGAAAAGCCGACAGGTGGCGCGACTAGTACTGCAAGCGGTTTGTTTTCATGCAGCGGCACTACCGATTCAGTATGCTGCGAAGTTTCAATCAGATTGGTCGGGTTGTTGTGTGTTTCTCGTACATTTAAAAAAAAAATTTGCTTGTGGAAAATGGAAAAATGGAAAATGGAGAAAATTGAGTTTAGAGTTGTTATTAAACATTTTAATATAAAAGGGTTAACAGCAAAGGAAATAAAAAATGAGTTGGATTTAGTTCACGGCATATCTGCTCCTTCACTTGCAACTATTTATAACTGGTTAAATGAATTTAAACGTGGTCGTACATCAACAAAGGATGAACCACGCTCAGGACGTCCTGTAGAGGTGACTACACCAGAAATGATCAATAAAATCCACGATATGGTGTTAAGTGACCGAAGATTAAAGTTGAGTGAGATAATTGAGGTTACAGGGATCTCAAAAGGTAGCGTCATTTCTATTTTACATGACAAATTGGGCATGAAAAATATTTCTGCAAGATGGGTGCCGCGTTTGCTCACAGTCGACAATAAACGCAGTAGGGTGGTGGCCTCTAAAGCCCTGTTGTCGCTCATGCAACGCAATCCGGATGAATTTTTTCGTCGCTTTGGGACTGTAGATGAAACATGGATACACCACTATACTCCCGAGACGAAAGAACAGTCAAAGCAGTGGATTGCGAAGGCAAACCATGTCCAAAGAAGGCGAAAACCGTAAAATCAGCTGGTAAGGTTATGGCTACTGTATTTTGGGATGCACGTGAAATTATTTTCGTTGACTATTTGGAAAAAGGAAAAACAATAACAGGGGATTATTATGCATCTTTATTGGACCAGCTAAAAAACAAAATTGAAGAAAAACGGCCTCATTTAAACAGGAAAAAAATCCTCTTTCATCAGGACAATGACCGTGTTCACACATGTTTACGATCAATGGCTAAAATTGAAGAATTGAAGTTCGAATTGGTCGACCACCCACCGTATTCGCCAGATTTAGCCCCCAGTGACTTTTTCCTTTTCCCAAACTTAAAAAAATGGCTAAGTGGACAACGTTTTTTTTCAAATGAAGAAGTCATCGATCGGACAAATGCTTATTTTGAGGACCTTCCGAAAACTTATTTTTCTGACGGTTTAAAAAAAATTGAGAAACGTCTAACCAAGTGTATTGAGCTCCAAGGAGATTATGTTGAGAAATAAAAAAAAAATACAAAAATAAAACCTGTTTTAATGCTTTTTTCTAAAGAATTATTGACCCACCCTCGTATTATTAACTTTATTCTATATTTTTTTCAATGTTGTGGTTTATTAGTATAAACTATTGTTTCTTATAATTAAAATGTTTCTCCAGCTATTTTGAAATTATGCTGATGACTTACCTACTTGTTTCAATAATAATTTTCATTGACAATTTTTAATTTATAAGCGTGTCTTAAGCAACTTTGTAATAAGAAAAAAGGTTTATTTTTATTTTGTTTATAGTTATTTGGTTTAAATAAAAATGTTTACAAATTGGATTTTATTTACATTATATTTTAACAATATCATGTTTCATAATTATATTGTTCAGAGGCACAAGATAAAATTTTGAAAATATTTTGGCAATAACAATGGCACAACCTCGAATTTTGTCTTATATACCCTTAAAATATAAAAAATTTAAAAAATTCAGATTTGTAATCTAATCAAATACCTAGTTCCCACATTTTGATGCAAAAATATTTTGAAATTTATAATAAACCGATTTAACACACAAACATAAAATATTCAAACTGCTCTCCTGAAAAACAGGTTTTTCGACTTGTGCCACTATTATTCCCCGGGTGCGATTTGCATATATTTTTATTTTATAGTTTTCCATAAACCCCAGCAATACGGCTGCATTAGGTTTTATGTAGAGCAAGATTAGTGAGATTCTACTATATACCACTAATAATATGATCGTATCTATTATTCTACAAAATATTTGGTATTTTTTGTCATATTTAGAGAAAGTTTTCATATCGTCTCTGTTCTGGCAAAAGACACTAATTCGAAAAAATGTCATATTGAGTTAGTTATACCAAAATGTTCTTTATTTCAAACTTTACTGCCTGGAAAGCTTCTTAATAAATAAAGTCTTTATTTTAAAGTCATCCTTTTTACGATTACTTAATAAACTCACATGATAGACCATTTCAAACATTTTAACAACTTCAAAGTCAAATTACTCAAAACTAGTATTCTCCAGTTAGTGTGTTCTGCCAGAACAGAGACGATATGATGGAAATTTACAATAAGGATTGAAGTAGGAGATTTTAACTATGGGTCATGTCATGTCCCAAAATTGAGTCGGGACACATTTTCAAATATAAAGAAAACTTTGTACGATAATTTACAAATGTACAATTAATAACCTTTGCAAAAATTTTTTGGTTGGAAGAGGTAAGAACTGGGAAAAAGGTTTATTTTGGATAGATTTTTGTTTCCTGGGTCGTAAAACAAAATTGTTACCCTAATCTGGACCACGCCTCACACGTGCACACCTTACAGGGAGCATTGCCCCACGGTGAAGCTGTGCGACCTGGAATATGCTGTTCTATTCAACAACTCAATATTCTTGAGGGTATTCAAGGAAAAATTGGCAGGCTGCATGACAATTCAGCCCATTCAATTCCCATTGATTTTCAAATGTGATAACCAACGTGTAGTGCAATAGCAGCTGTCCTGATCCAGATTTAACCCTGATTAGCAACAGGAAAACCTTTGATATTGTCGACAGCTTCAAATACATGGGGGTACATATTATTTGACAGTTTAATTATAAGTGTATTTGCTTGGCATGGCAATCAATCAGCAAACTAACCGCCTCAAGTTTTGAGCGCTGTTAGTGATTACTTCATTCCTGCGCAACTATGCTGTTCCCCTGTCAACCAATGCGAGTCGCACTTTGTTTATAGGAAGCGTAATTTCTAATTATTGATATGCCATAGAAGTTTATTATCATTTAACTTAATTTTCTTTCCTTATTTCAGGTCAGCATCTCTTGTCAGCAATTTTAGAGCGAGATCACAACGTTGTTACAACTTCCTGGTGGCTAGGAGAAGAAGAATCTTATGTTGAACTGGATTGCAAGACATTGGACTTAAACATTATTAATAAAGTTGAAGAGACATGTAATAATTTGATTAGAGATGCCATACCTGTTTCGATAATAGTGTGCGACAGAGACAACCCATGCCTGGATGCTGTAAGTAAATCAACATACTATTTAATTTTATGGTAATAGACAAGAACTGATCCAAACACAGTTCCAATTATAAAAATTTAAATTATGTTGCCATTTATTAATACAGTCGAACTTGGTTATTACGAGGAAAATGGGACCGACTGAATTTGCTCGTTATAAGTATTACTCGTTATATAACATTTTTCGCACCACGTTCTATTTAAGCATAGAACATAAAAAATCAGAAAACCATCGTAAAAATCCCCGAAACAAGCATGGTATTCATAAACTACAAAAGAAGTTGTTTATTGTAATGAAGGGCTGAGCTGCCGCCGCTGGTAGGTACCTACTAACTTCACAAAGCTTGGATTTTTTACATGCAATTTCTACCATATGCGTGGATACTTTTTCAATGTTGACGGCGAAAACACCATTAGACACTTAACTAGTGTCATAAACGTAATCCGATCCCGGCGGCATCGGTCTAGTTATCTTAGTCTAGTTAACAGTTTTACTCGGTATACCCGAGAAGTAGCTCGTTATAAAAGTGAATAAATGTATGGAAAATCATAAACAAAAATGTCATCGAATGTTTCATCATTACATCTGAGATCTTGCTATTTCTGTGATCGTAATAACCAAGTTTGACTGTAATCAGTTTAAAATATTGTATTTTTATTCTTTATAACAGGCACACACCAGAGGATTACCTGACGATGTCTCTGGGCCAGTTCGAATTATATCCATTGATGGTGTCGATAAAAACCTATGCTGTGGTACACATGTTACTAATTTAAGGTATTTTATACATCATATTATTGTATTAATACTTGACAATGAAGAAGAGAGTAAAAATATAGGTATTTAAATGCTGTCATTCATAGACTATAGATACATCTAGACGCCATCCGTTGCATTGCTAAATGAAGCTACGTGCCGTGCGTTTGGTTTGTGGGCGAACGAACGCATTCGCCTACAAATGTTTGAGACCATAGACCATTTCGCTAGTGCTCGCACTAGACGCTCAGAATTAAAATATAATTTTCTATTTTTTTACGTTATATAGTATTTTTAAGGGGTCAAAATGCAACCATTAGGTAAAGATATCCGTAATTTAAGTTATTTTAAAGAAAAACTAGGTCACTGATATTAAAATAAATAATAATATACAAATAAATTGTCACGAACATGTATCAACTTACCTATGAAACGTAATACCATCTTCTTGCTTATCAGTACGGCTATCATATTTTAATACAACACGCAGAACCACCTTTCCTACTTAATTAACTAAAAATATATACCACTGACTTTATGTTTAACACAAAAAATGGCAAATTTAGCAACACGAACTCGCAGATTATCGATGCTACGTGAAGCGATTCACCACGATTTGCCAGCGATACTTTTGGAAACTGACTCAAAAATATGTAGACCTTTTATCTTACTCTAGCGCGTGTCGCAGAGATTATAAGCGTGCCGAATACTTTCTCACTCGCACTCATGCATCGTTTTTGTTCAGGCCTTGCTGTCATTCTTAATTTGAAAATTTATCGAAGGATTTTTTTTTGGTAATCTATTACATTTATATTGCCAGTAACAAAATAAAAATTTTCCTTCAATTATATGTGTATTGTAATGTTATATTTGAAACTAAAATTTTAATTTTTGTTACTTACAGTCAGCTCCAAGTAATAAAACTCATTAAATCTGAATCTGGGAAGAAAGACAAAATAAATTTACACTTTTTAGTTGGATCTAGAGTTGTTTCCAGTCTTCAAACTTCCATACAAAGAGAACAGGGTCTCACAACACTATTGAAGTAAGTTGAATTTTTATAATAATAATTCATCACGAACTACTTATATTAGTCCTGGCACTTATATGCTTATCGAAATAGGCGGTAACAGACGCGGCACACACGTTTGGGGTTTTCGGACCAGACCTCCCCAAAATTGGAAAAATACAAATTATTTAGGTAAATGGCATATTAGTTGTCCTTCACCTTCTTCTTCTCATGATTGAGTATCGTGACCCGGATGATTTGATTGTCAAACAGCCTTCTCAACAGTTTGGTCCTACTTCTCTCGGCATTCTATGACACGCAAGGTCTGTGGACACTTGAAGACCAGTAGCACTCATAAAATAATGATACACCCCTGTTACAGGCGGGCTTCTCCCGGTGTAAAATAATCATTTAGTAGTCATAAGTCGAAACGTAACCCTGACCTCTAGAAACGGCTTCATAAAACATCTAATCTGATTCCTTGCTCAACTACGTAATTTTTTTATTTATTCATAAGTAAAGGCCTTCGTCCGGTGTGTGAAAATCATATACTGGGCGGAGGTGTAATTAAGATAAATTTAATTTGATTTAAAAAGTATAAATGATGATGGATGAAAGAGATAATTTTAAGACTAAATATAATGTATAAAATATAAGTATTTATATCTAATAAATTTTGCCGGCAACGTTAAAATCTCCGCGCGCCTGCGCCGAGGTGGTCCTCGTGATTCGTCAAATCAAAAAGATCACACGATAAAATTTGGCCAATCACGAGAGTCCTTTTTGCTGGTCGGCGTGGGTACGGGGAATTTAACCTTTTTATCGCGACATAATTTCGCTCATGTACTTGTTCGGGCGCGCTGCGATTTTTACGATTCATAAATCATACCGAAACGTCATTAAAAATGTACCTAAAAATCCACTGAGTGGCTCTAGCTATAATAAAACATTCCTTTTAATTTTACAGCATGTGAAAATAAACAAAAAGATCGTAAATTAAGCAACAGAGCTTTAAGAAATTCTGTCATACATAATAAAGCACGCTTGGAGTACATACCGCAGAGTGAAGTGGCCTCTATGATACCGGATAAGTGGTAGACACTTGCGCCGATGATTAATGTTCACACGTTTTTTAACACCAACACAGAACGCACACAATCGTTATTGTTATATTATTTCCTTACAACTTGGTCTCATATTTCAGTCACACCTAATTAATGTTTATGGCTTAACTATATTTCAAAAATTGATTTTGTCATGGTAGTCATAAAAACAGGGCACAGAGCATAAAGCGACATCACATGCTTCACACATAATGTTCGTCATTTTTCTTTTTTTATCTTTAGTAGTTGAAGCAATACACACACGACATCTTCGATATGGTTTTGTTTTATTTACTGTTGGAGGAATTTTACGGGGTAAATGTCTTAGGAGTTCTGTTTTTAAAATTCTTTTTGGGTTATTAACTACACGAGTAGTTTGTGATGTCGATGGTCTTGAGGCACTGCCATATGTTTCGATTAATTGCCGGATTACGTTTAATTGAAATTCAGCTAAACTAATTTTTTTACCGGTGATAACTTTGTAAAGTATGCTACTATTTAATAAAAATAAATCTATGATGTGGAATCCAACCTTTTTATACCACTTAAGACTCTTTCGCATACACGAGAGGCTGCTCAACATCATGTCAGCTTTGTCTACCGTGCCCATATTTTTATTATAATCCACAACGCATTGTGGTTTTATAATGGGTTGTCCTGTGGCCCTATTAATTTTATCTGTCGGTACCATGGAGTCATCGTGCATGGTACTGATCATATGCACTTCCCGCCTATCATGTCATTTTAACACGAGCAATGGGCCACGGTTAAGAGATTTTACTTGTCCTTTCTTCAGTTTATCAAATTTTGGCATTGACTTTCGTGTTTTACGTACCGTGCCGCAAGCATTTGTCTTTTTTTTATGTAGAAACTGAAATAATTCTGGGCTGCTGTACCAATTATCACAAAATAGTTTATGCCCTTTACCAAAATAATCCTTCATCAAAGTGGTGACAACAGCCCCAGATATTCCCAAAAGTTCACTATCACTTATTTCGGTTTCTACACCACAATAAATAATAAAGTCTAAAATATAACCGGTTTCCACATCACAAATCACAAATAATTTGATTCCAAACCTATGTCTTTTTGACGGTATAAATTGTTTGAATATTAATCTCCCTTTAAAAACAATGATACTTTCGTCGATGCAGAGATTTTCGTTTGGTAGCATTGTTTCTTTGAATATTTTTCTGCAGTGGTCAAGAAGTGAGCGCACTTTATAAAGACGATCTCCAGTAGGGATTTGGGTATCAGAGTAATGTAGCATTTGTAGAATCAACTCATACCGATCTCTTATCATAGTTTGGCCAAATATTTTAGAATTTAATAATGGATCAGCACTCCAATGTTCTTCAATTGTGAGATGGCGATTTCTTGTCATCAACATTGATACAGCATAAAAAAACATACATCTCTTCTGGGCATGTATCATACCAGGCATGGATCCTTGCATTCGGAGTGTGGGCTTGTGTGTTGAGCATATGGTTGTGGTAATTATTTGTATGGTTAACTATGGTATTCATTATTGTTTTGTTAAGAAAATGACGAAAAAATTCCATTTCTGTGGAATTTTCATTGAGCTGTACACTAGGGTTAACGCCTGAGTTGAAACTATCAAAATCGTATGTGATCGGCACGAAGGGACCCGCAGTCCACGATTGGAGTAAACTGTCTGGTGCTGCACTGGTAGACGGTTCAGCCACTCCTTCATCACTGCCTATATTGGAAGGCTCGTCAACATCGTCGGGATGTTCTACTAGCGCAGCTTCTTCATTATCACTTTCCATCTCATAGTCCGAATCCAAACATTCAACATCAGGGATAGACATTTTTATTTAAACACTAAATATGCTATTATAACTTAACAGTTTTGAGGAAATTTAAAGTTTTAATTCACTACACAATAATATTAAATTTTAATCTTAGTTCTTTATTCGACTAAAATGAAAAGAATTTTAATCATCACTTTCCTTGAAATAAAAATGAGTGGCCGTGAATTTTGAAAATCTATTCTACATTTTTTAATTTAAATTTAAATATTTTACAGATTATTATTTACTTATTCTCAATTTTTCGTATGTATTTCCATACAGTACAAAAGATTTATTATAGGAATTTTAAATTATTTATGTGTTAATAATTTCGTTTTCACTTTACAACCACTGATTTAATTCATAAAATCACTTTTCATTTAAAGAATTAACGCACATAATTAATTATTAACAGAATGGCGCATCAATAATAATTTTATAGAAAACCGTAAAAAACTTTGAAATGTATCAATCACAACACGAAAGCAATCGACTGTTGAAAATTATCACCGCACTAGCCGATTTCATGTATGAGATCATTAACATCAATTCGCGCCGGCGCAAATTGCGCAAAGCAACTAGCGGTAAATTTTGAAACCAATCATTGGAAATCTGTTTTACTCCAATATCGACAGGGTATGTGTCTTTGCTTAATTTCGAATTATCTAAAAAGTCTTATTGAAAAAAAGTCACAGATGTCAGTAAAGGAATAACCCAGCTAGTTTTTCAAACAAATTTCGACTGTATTACTCGCCGAATTACGAAAATACGGAGGTAGAAACTTATGGGCACTTCTGGATGCCCTTAGCGGTGAACGGTTTAACTATCATGGGCATTTCTAGATGCCGTTAGCGGGAGGAGGGTTAAAAAGAGAAAAAAAAAGTGAGTAAGCGTCCCTTTTCCAACATGTACGGACCTGCGAAACTTATTGTAAAAACAAAATATATAAACCTGTAAAGAAAATTTAAAATATAAGATAATACCAAGTTATGCACGAGACAGACGTGGTTTCATTTAATTTCTCAATTTAAAATTTCTTTTTTTGTGAATCCGGGGTTTGATGGACACCTGAGCTAGCCGCTGGAACCCTGGATATCTCAATAAGTCACGAGTTTATCGCCAGACTCAATGGAAGTCAGTGGCACCTGCTAGATTTTGTTCACCACGCCCCGTTCTGCCGCCTTATAAATCAATAAAATAATATTATGGATAATTTTTCAAAATGGAACCCATTTTTTTGTGTGCTTGCCTGGGCGGTAAGATACGTTATAGTGTGGGTGTGGCGAGCAGGATCGACAGATAGCTGAAAACTACTAAGACAAATAATTGATTTGACTAATTTCTTCACACCCCACTCACCCACCTAAGTCGAATATTGCCAAATACTCACCTGTTTCTGAAAATAGTCACATTTCAAAATTAAATGTGAACCCTTTACAGCAGGGGGTGGCAAACTTTTTGGCTGGAGGGCCAAATTCAAGAATTCAAAATGAGCGGCGGGCCGCAAGTAAAATACCATTTTTAGATATACGCTATTTATTATCATGAAAAATAAACATTACATAAAGATCAATGAGAAGAATGAAACTGTTGTACATTTTTTAACAATTTTTTAAATTCAGGTGTTAATTTTGTAGTTGGTATTCTCAAAACTGCTTGTAAATGGGCATCGGAGATATTTGATCGTAAAGAATTTTTATTGAGGTTCATGATCGAAAATGTTTGTTCACATATTGATCCAAAAATAACGAACATTTTTCTTGCATAATCTTTACGTTGGTTGAATTTGTCTGAATTAAGGGCATTGTAAAATTTGGAGATTCCTTCACGACGATGTAATTCTCTTAAATCAGTATCACACTGCAGATCAATAATCTCAAGTTGTAGCTCTGTCGGTATACTATCAATATCTATTGAAAATGGATCGCGTACTATTGCTAAACAAATTTTAATCTATTGTTAATATTTTTTTAAAAATATATAAAAAAGTTATTCGTTATCAGAAGTACAATTAATGATATCGGGCCGCAAAAAAATACCCGGCGGGCCACATGCGGCCCCCAGTTTGCCGCCCCCTACTTTACAGTATTCATAGTTGGAATTAGTGGATTTATTCTTTTGCGATTAATCCTTCTAGCCTGACACATGGGTGAGATGTGATCTTGTAAATTTCAAAACAATTAAAATCTATGGTCTAATTTATTTCTAGGAATGAACCAGGAAAGCACATAGAGCTTGTCGATAAACTTCAAAAAGCTCTTAAAATTGCAAACAAAACTCTTAAAAATGCCCTGACAGATTTGGCTGCTCTTGAAACGGATAACATTAAAGTTCAAGATCCCCTACCATCCTTTGTTTGTCTGCACCGCAAAGACGGTGACTCGGATTATATGAGACAGATCTGTCGTGGTCTTGAAGGCCTCAAAATTTTCATCTTCCTGACAATCGGTGATGGCAAACAAGGAGGCAGTATGTTGATGGAAGGCGATGAGAAGCATATTCAGAAACTAGCACCTGAGTAAGTATTCTGGTGAATTTTTCCACCATTTCTATTCATTGTATTCCTTTTGACTTACAAATCAGCTGGCGCGTGCCATGGCATAAAACGGGTTCAAAGATATTTATTATTTTTTTACAGAATATGCAAAATCTTGGATGGCAAAGGCGCCGGGAAAGGGAACAAGTATCAAGCGAAAGTCAACAATTTAACAGATATTTCAAAATGTCACGAAATAGTCAAAGCACATTTTCAGTCGCTGAATGAAATTTAATTACCTATGTATTTATCTACATATTAGTAATGCTAAATATATTTATATCTAAGTATTAATTGAAACTGCGTCCTGAAATTATATTTCTACGAACTGGTCAAGTAAAGGTAAGCCAATAACTGTGGCGAAGGGTGGATATAGGCTATTAAGATGCGACATTAATAGTTCACACTAAACTTTAAGGGGAGAGGCATGCTAGCAGAGAATCTAGCGGAAAAATACGAAGCTTGCAATTTGAAATTTTTTTTGATAATTTACAATTTCATATTACATATTAATTAATAAATATGTATCTGAAAACTTTAAAAAGATTTTTTATTTATTTTTTAATTTAAAGATAAACTTACAATTGTAAAAAAATGTGAATTCGTTGCAGGGTCACATCTTATTATTGAATTATATTTTATGGTCATATTTATTATTAAAATTTAGTTTATTAAGTTTTAAATTTTTCGTCATTTAGATTTTTGACCAATTCATCGTTTTAATATTTTTTATATTTATTTTAAAAAACATCGATTTTTATAAAAATATAAATGTGTATAACTTGAAATCCTTTTTATTTATATCAAATTTTATTTTAGGTATGGTCCCAATATCGAAGCTCGATTTGATATTCATCATTTAGCCCTGCCTATACAAAACTATAATCGATAAAAAATATTCTTCTATCTATAAAATATCTAATATCATGTATGGTTCAATATCATAATTTTAGATAAACAAATATTTTTTGACTATTATCTACTATGGCTTGGATTAGGCAGGGTTTAATTGAATTTTGAAAGCTAACACTATCTACACATTGTAGTCTTAGTTCAATGAATATAAATACATTTGACTGACAAAGTTTAGTGTGCACTATTTATGTCAGATTTTAACAGCCTACCTCCACCCTTCGCCACTGGCCGACAGTTGCTGCATATTTCAGTTCTTATACAAGATAGCTTGATAGTTCATAAAAACTTAAATAACTTTTGGGATAAACCTAACCAAAATATAAAAATGTGAATAAATTTACTCACAATTATTTGATTAAAGATATGAAAGTATTATCGTATTTTATTTACACTAATAACTGAGGAATAAATGTATCCCAAGAATAACCAATCCCAATGTAACCAAGTTTAGTTAATCAACTTAAAAGTTGAATGTCACGATTATAAATTCTAGTTTGCTGTTTTGAACGTTATGTAAATTAAATCAGATATATGAATAGGGTACTAAATTTTGGAAGAACAGAACGTAGAACAACATGTTCACGATTTCCACAACTTTAATATTCCACAGTTAAAGATTAATTACTGATAAAACACTTCATAAAAATATCTTGACCCTCGTCCTCTCATGACTGGGGATCATAATAATTTTGAAATAGATACTGCTAAATTCTGAATCACCTTTCTCTATCCTCTGTAAGCCTTACGGAGAATGCTATCGATTTTCCAATAAATTCCTTCAATTAGTCACCACCTCATCCACGGCCACGGCGAACAGTGTAGCCGTATTACACAATTATTACGCTGCAGGCACATAAACAACAGTCTCTCACACTTCAGTACAGAGGTTTAAATGTTGTTTCTAACATATCTCTATCAAACGATCAAATAAAATAATAATAAGGAAAATATGTATTGTATGTTTTCGATATATACATGGCGACATTTTTAAAAATCCATATTGTATTTTACTTTTAAAATGAATTTGTAAACAGTTTTAATACAGGAATAATGACCCTCCCCTCTCCCTACTCATTGTAAACAACGAACTTATCCTATTGCAGCTAAAGCATTTTATTCTTAACATTGTAGTGTAATCCAATGTTAAGAATAAAATGGTTATAACTTTATGTATAAATTAATTACACAGATATGGTGTTATGAAAACTGCCTCTAAATCAACAACTAACTTTGAATTAAGTTCAATTCCCGGTGAGGTCACAATATATATGTGTCGCTACATTTTAAATTCAGCCAAGTCCGCCTTTAGGTATTTTTTACTTTTTTGTGAATTGCTGAAGAACTACTGCTTTCTAACATTTCTGCATTATCAAAATGTGGGATTTATTAATTTTAAATATTCTATACTCGAAATAATATAAACTTTCACCCTTGTGACTATATTTGAGAAAACAAAAAGGTGTTTTTCTCCTATTCATCTATTATGGACTTGGCTGATTATGAAATCTAGCGACACATGTGGTTTTCTCATTGCCTGATTATAATATGAGATCGTTTCGCTTCTACTACTGCACTACTTAACTATTACTGGGCCTCATAGCTTGTTGTAGGGTTAAAAGAATATATGTGCATATTACATGTAGGTATATTTTATTCTTTTAATATAACGTATCGATTGATATTGTTTTAAATGCATACTTACAATAGGTCCTACTAAATAATGTATTTATTCGAATATTTGACCTTGTGTCTGAGATCACATTTGTTCGAATGATGTAATAGTCAAATTTTGTAAAGATATTGTTTCCAATATGGTTTTGGTGTGGGCTTGCATGTTAATTGCCTGAATTATTATCCGCATCAATTACCTTTTTTGAACCTTGCGGCGTGTTCGTTATTTAGAATAAAATTGTAAATCATGTTTACCTCGCCAGATCTACTGCTTCTGTTGGATTAATTGTATCATAACTTGTGCATGTGTTTTTTACAATACGTGTATTAAAAATACTTTATGCAGTCATCAAATGTTTAAAATAAATATAAAGGATAATAAGGCTTCAAAATTATATAAATAGATTATCTACAACGTTTAAGGAATGTCCAGGCTTATGCTCTGAAAATACCATAAAATCTCCATTTTGACATACATGCTACATGTGGGCCTTTAACTATCAATATTAAACAATATATTTCCCTACTGGCTGAAGATTTTCTTTCTGCTGCTTAATTGTATTGGTAAAATTCAGCATATGAGGACCTATTATCATATTGAATTAAACAAGTACTTAATTACGATTGTATCAACTCAATAGAACATCTGTTTCTTGCGTTGTAAATTCATCTGAGAAAATACCTGTTCGGTATAGTAATGTTGGTATGCTTAAAATAAGAGAAATTAGCTTGAAAATATTTAATTTAATAACTTGAATAACTGATGCCGTTTCTGTAATCTTTCGAGAGTTTTTTACAATCACATCAATAGAAAGTTTCAGCAAGTAAAATTCTTCATACATCAAATCCACATTTACCTCTCGAGCCAAATTTAACATAGACACTACATTCTCTATACTTTTTTCATTCTTCATGGTTTTGAAAAATAACTGTGTATCACGCATCCATCGCGTTCTTTTCTAAACGTCGTATTTGTATTTGTTGAATAATCATGCATTTAGCTGTCCTGCAAAAATCGGAACATCTGGAAACGCTGTTCTTCACACAATAAAAACATTAATAATACACATTAAAGTTTTTTAATGAAATAGTAATAAAGGTGGCTTATTTCCATCAGGGAAAACAAGAAGAATGTCAAAAACGGTAATATGGAGTTTACAATTACATATTTAAGTACCTATCTTTGAATGTGATTTACATAACGTAGTTATCGTAATAGATTCTTGGGTTTCCACCGCGTGTACTTCTTCCTTCTTACCTCAATGTTTCGGGCTCGTTCCACAGGCCATTATCAAGATATATGTATTATGATGAAGCATAATGTAGGTGTATGAATGTAAACGTCGCTCTAAGACTGCCAAAAGCAATCCGATTAGCTAAGTCAATCGTTACGACAAGAGATACAGGATCGAATATTGGATTTTGCTGACAGTGCCGGACATGGGGCCCCCAGACTAGGATGTTTACCTATCGCTAAGATTAATAACAGTATGGCGTTGTAGCAATGCTCCCCAAATGATATATTCCGTGGTAAAATGAAGGGTATTCCATGTATTGTTACCAGACAAAAAAAGAAAAGAACCAGGCACGACAGTTTCAAATTCTAGATCAACAATTTAACAACCAAAAAAATACCCAGCTCCGCTGGCGAATGTTTAGAATCTCTGACAATGTTAAGTAAACAATAACACCCTCGACAGGCGAACAAAATTGTACCTGCCGACAGAAAAGATCACCGTTAGGTTTTGACTTGACCGAAAGATTCCCTTCGTACCTCTCCCCGCTGTCTCACCACCGATAGGGTCGTTGCAGATAAGGGCGGACAGTATTCATTCTCCCGCCAGAGTGGAAGCTGACATCCGGGGTTGCACCTTCGGTGTGGCCCGGAGTTTTTACGATGTAAACTGTAAAGTCGCGCTCGTTTCATTATTATAAATCAGTGAATTCCTTTTGTGTAAGCGGCCCGATAGTAATCCCTATAACCACCTCAAAACCATGTGTCGCGTCCTCGATAAAACACTTTCGCGCCGATTCGGCTAATTAAACACGTGTTCCCATATAATGACTGTGCGATAGCTAAATCTAAGACTCCTGTGCAAGTGTAATTAATGATGTAATCCAACCAATGTCTGAAAAGTTAATGTAATTAAACGTCCCTGCGCAGGGAAATTGTCAAATCAAAGACGTGTTTTATCTTGAATTATATGTCCTGATGTCCACACAACCCTCAATCAAGGTGATGCTCGTGAAGAATGCTGCCAGCATACATGTGAGTTCTCCACCCATTCTTCCCGGTATCAGTATGTATAGTGATTTTTCGTATTTTCAATTAAATTCACTTGAATTATTGAGTTGTCGGCACTCGTCTACACTAAAGCACTAATCGTGACCCCCTTTTGTTGTATCATGGGATCTTTTGCTATATTGGATAAATAGCCGGTTTTCTTAGTCAAGAAAAACACTAAAAATAATTATAAAATGCACGTGAATTATTATTTAATTATACCAATCATCATATCACATCCAATTGAATCTCACAACCACATATTTTACAATTTTAATAGTCTAAGTAAAATTGTGCCGCAGGTGACTTTTTTTACTATTAGGGAAAATTTGTAGTGCATCTCACTTAACTGCTCGACCCGCCATACCAGTTCCCCAGGCTAGAGCCCTGTCAGTCCTCTGTGGTGCCGGAAACCATGACATTATTAACCGTAACCCATCATCCCTATTAATATTTTTAGGGTTTCTATGAAATGAAATAGTCTCAAAACATTATATAACTTAAGTTATCTATGCACTTGGATCCCTTTAATGGCTCCGTTCCTCAATAACACACTTTCCTGTAAATAGATAAAATTGCTTGAGAGCGCATACATGGTGGATAGTGTCAAGTTATACATGCCACACTGAGGCAATTCGAAGTTTTCAGGCAGGCAACACCGAAAAATGGACTGAGCAAGATGGCGGCGATGAGAAAAGGAAGTCAGACGTTTTTTTTTGTGATTGGCGTATCGAGCGAAGTTAATTAAAACATGATTAAGATGAAGACAGTTTTTTTGTGGGGGGGCTTACATGTTCAACTACGATAGAAGACAGACGTGCCTGAGGTCGGTTCGCAAATTTGCGACCGTTCCACAATGGTGGATCGTCGATTGAGTACCGTGTACACTAAATATCACCGGCGATTACTTTGGTCCACCGATGTAACAAAGGAAGAACCATAAGCTGTATCATTCCATTATTTATTAAAACCCTTCCGCAAGATTGCCGGGGCCGCATGTTTTTCTCTAGATAGTGTTTCATCCGCTCTTAAATTCTTTTGTTACGCCTGTGTAATACCATCTGTCAAAACATTCTATACGAAACAATATAACCTCTTTGTTGAACGTAAACTATCTTTTATTTGCTCCTAATTTCCTATATATATTATTACTCCAGATTTCGGAGTTGGCGCCCATCTTACTTGTTATATCTTTTGCTTCTCGATTATGGTCCACACAGGGTATGAATTCCACCGGAGGATGGAGATTTCGGGGTAAATGGCACTCGAGAAACCTTACGGCCCGAGTTATTAGTCTCTTATATGTGCTAGCTGGTATTTATACATTGTAACTTATCTTATTATATTCTTTACATACCCAGCTCACATCTTTACGTGACAATAGCAAGCATGCTGCTGTAATTCGGCCAGGCTTAGTTTGAGTGAATGGCCAACTAATTATTCTTTGTAAAAAATGTCTGCAACGATAACTCTTCACAGCTTTTCTTTATATGGGGTGGGTGGAAGTAAAAGGCGCACAAAATCATGATTGTATTTTATTAGAAAATATTTACAAATCATCACAAGAGAATTTTTCAATTATAGTTTCTTTAGTTTCTATAAATGAACATCACAGGCAGTTGTGAGTTAAACAAACAATTTTGGTCTAAAAAATTGGATAATGGGTGTTACACGTTCTTTCAGTTAATTCATTATAACTTTGCTTTACAAAAATACTACAACACACTATCGTAATATGGACACTCATATATGAATAACGTATTATTATATTGGTAAAATAATAATATTTAATAATTTTATTAATATTAAACATTTTTCTTTAAAAACCGTCTTCAACCGATATTGCCACACTAACACATGTACAGATTATAATATGTGACAAAATTTACAAGACTTGAGAATGTAACATTCCATATATTGAACATACATAACTCGAAAACACCTCAGATATATTACCAACTAGAAAAAATCACATTTGAAAAAAAATACGATGCTCGACGGGATTTGAACCTGTATATCCACTGGTATTGCACCAATATGCTTTAACCAATTAAGCTACGAGAGACGCCGGTCAGTAATTAAGGTAATTAATATTCCTTGATTTAAAACACAAAAACTGATAGTCAATAATAACGCAATTTGATAAGCATTTCATGCGATGATTTAAATTACTCGGGTACTGTATTATATTCAAAGCTCATAGATAAATAGTATATATTTTCATTCAAAGAGGAGTCTCCTTTAACACTGTTTGATTAAATCGTATACAAAGTCGAGATCCATTGAATTCCAGACAGACATAAGTCAAAGAAGTAAAACATCACTCAATATGGCATTAAATACAATGAATAATAAATGCAAATTATAATATGTTTGTATGTTAAGTATGGCAATATACTGGGTATCTTTATCAATTCTTAAAGTCAACACTAATAATATATTTACAGATAAAAATACATAATTACATTAGAGTTTCAAGCATCATTTATTTAATAACAATTAACTATTAAAATAAATCGCACCGTGAGTGTAAAACCAAGACATGTGCAAAAGACATATTTTGGAGATAGGGTTTGAAGTCTTCATTTTGTTAGAACAAATAGTTACTAAAAAAAAAATCAAAATATTTGGTTTATATCTACATTATATTGCATGTTCTTTCAGTTACTTCACTTTTACATTATCAAGTTCACGACTTTTGCAGTTGTTTTGCATTTAATCTCGAAATTGAAAAATTTGCAGATGCCTTGGTTTTACACTCACGGTGCGAAATGATTAAAAAAAAACAAAGGTAAAGAATTTTTTATGGATTGTAGGCATCTAAGAAAAAGGGCATTTATGTCATAAATTTGCTGTGATTTATATTATGCTGATGTACTTATTTTATAAAGAATAGTTACACTCATACCTTGATTTACATGGAAATTTTTATGTCATTTTGGTCTTATATGAGTTTGCAAAATAAAAATTGATCATAGGTAGTTCGTTCATTTCAAGCTAATATCAAGTGATCAAAACAAACTAGAATTACTATAAACATACCAAAAAATGTGACGTAGTTAGAGCGAAGTTGAGCGAGAGAAAACGATGCAATAAGCTAATAACGGTAACAATAATATCACACATCCGACCATGGCCGACCCTAATAAGATTATAATATGGGCCTCCAAAGCGTGGAGGTTTGTATTAACGGCCCACATGCTCGTCGTAGGTCAAAATTGAGTTTTTATTGTATTTTCAAACCATGATCCTGGACACTCCTTAAACGTTGTAGATAATCTATTTATATAATTTTGAAGCCTTATTATCCTTTATAGTTATTTTAAACATTTGATGATTGCATAAAGTAGTTTTGTTACATAAAATAGTATTCTTTTAAACCTCTCGCTCTAATGTTTTAGAATATAGTCATATTTCGGTACATAACTGTGCAGTGGTGTTAAGATTTTTTACATTTATTAATTTTTAAACGCATTTATAAAACCATTAGTATAATTTATTACGAGATAATTTTTGTAAAATATTCACGATAAAAAATTATATTGATAATCTCTGTGATCCCAAATTTGATAAGAATTAGGCATTTTATTATTCAAAAAATCGGCAAGATTAACACATTTGAAGATGATTCTAAAGATACTTATTATAAGCTATGTCTTTGACCATTCAAGTGTGATAAACATCTTATGAATAATGATTGCTTTATAATAATTATTGACCTAAGAATAAGGTAGTGTTTTTTTGAAATACGCCATTTCTTTTGTCATTCCCTAGAAACTCAATTTTGACCTTCGACGAGCATGTCCCCCCTTAACAGATTTTGTTTTTACGAGAAATGGATGTCAGCCACTTGCTCAACCTATTAGGTCCATACTGTGACTAATACACAAATTGAAAAACAATATGTGTACTTGCCAGACCCAGGATTCAAACCTGGGACGCGATAGAACGACGCTTGTGCAGATTGCGATTACTTTTACTGGGCATGAATTACATAGAGTAAATTTAATTATCGTTACTGCTTTTACATGAATCCTATTACACATAATTTTCTCTCGCTCAGCGTCGCTCTAACTACGTCATATTTTCTATCAAAACTATTAAACCTCACGCTGTGGTAAGTTTATAGAAAGCTTTGTATGATAATTTTAATATTTTTTTACTATGTAGTTGTCATTTATGCAGAACGTATCTCCGTCATAAATCAAGAAATGAGTGTATTCCAGTAATCTATCGGAAACGCTTTGTTTGACATACTTATTCATTAAAAACTAGTGTAATGAAAACTATAATGCCCTTTGATTCACAATAAATAAATTTATTAATAAAAAACAATTTAGTCTATTATATAAATACTATTCCAAAGTTCAAGTTGAGACATCTGCGTTATTTGATAATATTTCTGATTGAGTATTTTTCTTTCAAAGTTATCAAATTATTATTATTTTTTGATTAAAATGATCTAAGTACTATTCATTTACTCACAGCAACTAGTGACATATATAATTAGAAGTACAATGTTCAAAATTATATAATATACTCCAGTAAATCAAACAAAACAGAATATTCAAATTTATAAAACCTAAGGTAATTTCTATAAGCGCTTCGGTATCGAGAGGTATATAAAACCAAAAATCAAAAATTTGGTGACAATTGCATTCCTGCACTGAACTTTCAATCCCGGAACTTTGAGATTGGTATAACATTGATGAAAGAAACAAATTTAAATAGTAAACAATTACCGTTTCTATGGAGACCTACTTGTAAAGGTTTCAATACCTTTTGATATGCAATATGGGTGTCTTACAAGGAAAAAATAGATGAATTTTGTAGATATAAGTTGCGATTATATTGAGATGCACATCGCGTAGTGTCACGGCGACAAATTTATTCTATGGTTTCATCTTTTTGAACGAACACAATCTCTGTAAATTCAATAAAATTACAGAACCCAACCTGCAGACCATAGATAATAGACAACATTCTTATAGAAAATACATAGTGCCAACCGCTAATAACAAAAAACATGCGATTTTGACATGAGCCGAAAATATGTAGGCATGTAGAAAATGATAAAAACCATTCATTGAGTCATGCGGGTGTCGATACAGTGCCGTACGCGTGAGGTGACCTCGTTGTTATTCTGGTGATTTCGGCTGATTTTGCTAACTGACAATGTTCGTTTAAAGGTTCAAAATATGCTATGGGATGGGAGCATTAAACACCAAGAAAAGCGACATTACACTTTTTTTCTCCGTAGCAGCAGCTTATTGTGACAGTACGTGACGTGCATCAAAATATATTTGGCGCTATAGAATCGTCCGACCGACTGGTATCAATTAAAAAAATATATAAAACTATTAAAATTTACCTTTTAATACAGAATTACTCATTATATACAAATTAAATAATTCACCAGTAGACTAAGCGGTGACAAAAATGCAACATTCATAGGTAATTAAAAAATATATAGATATTTTATAATAATGACAGGTAAGTACTTACTTAATTAGTGTTATAATATTAATGCAGTATATTTAAATCGGTGGATAAAATCAGTGGTAGAAATGTACATAAACAAAAATTCTTAGTAATTATAGTACTATATTATAGTATATATTATACTATATTATATTATAGTACTAATTATGTACACAGTTACCGATACGTTGAGCTGTAACATCTTACCTTTACCACCTATCATTAAAATCATGCTAGTATATCGCATTAAGAGATCACACTTGTACAGACATTACATTGACAAGCAAGTCAGACGACTCCAATGTAAATAAAAAGCCTTCAAAGCAAAACAACGTGTCAACCAGATTAGGCCATAATGCCGGTATACTGTAGAGCGGAGGCTGGCAATCGTTTTTTAAATGGAGATATAAGGCACAATTCACTGCACCCTAAGTCATGCACGTATTGGCCCTATCATCTGACTTGCTCGTGAATAAAGTTCCTGCATTACACATACTGATAAATGAACCCTGAAGATTTTTGAAAGAAAAATTCCCTACCATATTTACGAGTCAATACGGGACGGCGACAATTGGAAGAAAGGATACAATGCTGAGCTATGGTATGAAAATTGTAACACAGTTAACTATGATTGGGAGACTGCGCTGCCTAGGTTATATACACCGTATGAAACGGCAAAAAGGGTAATAATGTTGAGGTATTCAATAGGGCGCAGAAAATTCACTGGCTAGATAAAACTACTAATGATTGCCTTATACCTGAGAGTATCAAATTGGAAAGTGGCCACTGTGGATAAAGACAGGTAGAGAGTTATAGGGATGGAAGCCAAGACCCACACTGGGTTATCGTGCTACTGATGGTGACTATGATGATTGAAGTGTTATGTCCATGAGTTATTAAATAAGTAGGCCTTCATGATTTTTAATATGTATAGGATAGTAATAGACCTTCCAAAACAATGATAATTTTTGTTTCGCCATTAAGAATTGAATTGATATTTGGACAGATTTATACTTATACTACTCATTTTAATAGAAATATGTTAATCTTTTCAATTTTATGATCTATTCTTCATTTGGTACAACCATAGAGTTTAGACTCGTAACTAGAAAGTGTTATACGAATTTGTTTATAAAACACTTCATGGTGATTTCACAATGTCTTTATTCTGGTGGAATTGGCAACCGTGAAAAATTTATGTTCTGTACATTGGCGTACAAAATTGGTTCACAATCGATTCATTACAAACTGGAGTTTCTGTGGGTTGGCAACATCTGCATATTATTTAATAATTTATGGGATTGACTGTAGGCCTAAATTTGTGTTGAAATGCAGAAGAGTTTGTGAATGCAGGTGAAAAACAGTGAAAAGTTTACTGCAAATGACTTGCAGCTATTTTAATCATAAACTTTAGTAACCAATTTTTCATCTTAACTTTCATAGTGCTACAAACTAGGAATTAGTAGTTTTGAGTAATGGCTGATCAAAGTTTTGACTCACCTATACTGACTTGTAGAAAAGTGATAAAAACATCGGCCATACACGGACAACTAGTAATTTTTTCGAGTTGTAATTTTGTGGAACTGAAGAGAAGCGATTAAACTTGAAATTTTTGACTTATTGTATTATGGAACTGACCCATTGATAAGTATATATGTTTCGTAAATAAATACAAATTGTATAAAACTCTCCCGTGCCCAATATTAATGTATGGATCAGAATGCTGGGCAGAACAGAAACAGAATGAGAGAAATATTGAGATATATTTGAGAGGATAGTTATCATCAGCCTGAATCTATCCACTGCTGGATGAAGGCCTCTCCAAGCTGAATTCACTTAATCATTTCATCCAGCGGCGAGAGGAGAGTATTGAGAAGAATATTTGGGGCTGTTCAAGAAATTGGAGATCAAGGTATAATGAGGAGCTGTACACAGCGGGGGCTTTATGGGGGCGATATGTCATATGCCACGTGCATAGAATGCCGGAAGAGATATCAGCAAGGCGGGCTATGTATGCAATCCACGAGGGCTAGAGGACCTGGACGGCCGAAACTGAGATGGCGAGACTGCGCCATAGATTTAAGAATGCTCAATTCAATTTATTTATTTTACATATTGTGGACATTACAAATTATAAGTTTAAGACTTTCACAACATGACATGAAACCGGCGCAGGATCGTCCAGGATGGAGGAAGTTTTCGAAAAGAGATCAAGACCTGCCAAGGGTTGTAGTGCAATAAATGATGATGATATAGGTTTTTTCTTGACACAAAAACAACCTGAAGTGCTACAGTTTTCATTATTTTTTAACGATTTACGCCAGTATCAAATACAAATAGGCCCTAAGGATGTTCATAATAAATTATTTCTCACAACAGCAATTTATTCAACCTAATTATCCGTAACTCCTATTTAAAGCTCATGCGGGCATGTAGAAAATTGAATTTCCGAAACAATTGAGCAACAAAAAAAACAACAGCAAAATGCAGAAGTTTTAGTGAACAAGGGATAGTCAAAATGGTATTTCTTGTTAATCATTGGAAGTTTTGATTTAAGTAATAATAACTTATCATTATCTTGGTGGTGAACCGATCTATTCCACATTTGAAAATTTTACGTCCTATTACACAATATTTTTCAAAAAAGATATTTGGTAAAATAAAATAATTTTTAAATACCTATGCAAATGTGAAGTGGTCAGTTCACCACCAAGGCAAACATGTATTCATTCCTTTTATGAAAATTTCTATTCACCAATAAGAGGTTTTATTTAGAATAACATTGAAATTTAACTACTTTACATAAAACATAATAATGTTGGCAAACCTATTTTGAGAGTATGTAGTGAGGGATACCAACATAGGAAATGTATGGTAAGAAATCGTCTTCAACATTATTAATTTTATAATGCCATGACCACTCGACCACACGTAAACTTTATCCTTTGTTTTTATGTGGACATATAGAAAATATATTAATAATTCATGCAAAACATTCAGGTTAATCTTAACCTTGTCTTATTGGAAAAAATGCCTTGTGCTTCCAACAAAATTGACAAAATCATGAAAGAAAAATAAAATGTTTTGTACATAGAAACATCTCATGTATCACTGACGGCAAATGTTTGTTGGACGGAACCAATGACATTATTAATGGACGACTCACTCAATACAGTAGCTAGCAAGTAAATTCGCACATGTATAGGTAGACGTCACGCAATTTCCATTATGCGATACCACGCATCGGGAATTTATAGCAATATCACCTTTATTGTAATGGCGTTAGAACAGTGTTTCTAGTGTCAATGTTCATTTGAGCGAACCGAACCATTCGGCAGGCCCGACAAAAAGCATCGGAAATTTATAGCAATACCACCTTTATTGTAATGGCGTTAGAACAGATTATGCCATTCGGCAGACCCGACAAAAAAGTGAGTGTCATTTTTTTTCCAGGTGCTTCGTCCATATTAATGTCATTGGACGGAACGAAAAGAATTATATATTTTGTGCACCAATTGACACAATATAGGTATAGGGTACCAGATGATGAATGCGTTTTGTACCTTCTATATGAGAATTTGGATTTTCACCAGGGAAATAATAGGAACTGAAATACCTAACGGGTAAGGAGAAGTAGGCAACCGATCTCGAGTACGAAAGAATACGGAATACGTCGAATACTGACAACTGCTCTCGGTTTATGCATTGACACTCATTTAATATTGGTGCATTACACATACTATTGCACGTCTATAATGCGTGGTTCATTTTCGTAGGCCACTCGCACATTAAAAACCCTGCATCAAAATTTACTGTATTGGAATATAGTCTATCGGAATTATATTTATTATCTGTTCTGTGATTTTCACATTGTAATTTTAATTAGATGGATACCAATGTCCCTTGCAGGTGTTGGTTTCAAAGTCGGTTACCTCTATATTCCGCCATTTTGAGACAATCGAAAAAAAGGGTGAATATCTGAATGTTTAAAGTTGGTTGTAAATTATAAAAAATGGCAGCTGATAAATATAACTGACTTTGTAATCAACTTCTGATGTTTAATTTTGTTTAACTAAGTAACAAATGGAGCTACATTTGATATTTTATGAATGTACATACATGATGGAATAGTACCTAGGTACTTACAGAATCAGAATTTAAAAAAAATGGAGGTAACAGACTTTGAAACCTATAACCTAAATTGAATGTTTCATTGACTTATGTGCGAGGCCATCAAAATGAGAAAGCTCTACCTGCGTGCTGATATAATATTATTGAAGGAAGCACATGAAATTGAGGAAACCAAAGAGATTGAACTAATATAATAGAGGACGTAAAAAAAACTAGTGATTCCAGAACACATTTAAGAAGAACGGTTGAATTGGTAACTATTTAATAATCTTTGCGTTGGTAGCATTAAACACAATATTGTTTATGAGCAGAAGGTGACATGCTGTCGATGTCTTACTTTGGTTGGTTACTAAGAGCGCGATGCAGAGTACAAAAGTTATACATCTAACTTAGGCAATGGAAAATGGCATCTAAGATTGCATCGCTTACCCCATAAATAAAAATCGTCCAGTAGTAGTAAATTTATGGTAAAGCGTCGGCCTATAGTGTCGTGGGTCCCAGGTTCGAATCCTGAGTCTGGCAAGTACACATATAATATTGTTTTTCAATTTGTGTATGAGTCAGAGTATGGACCTAATAGGTTGAGCAAGTGGCTGACATCCATTTCTCGTAAAAACAAAATCTGTTAATATAAATCTCCACTTTGTGGAGACATGGCCGGAAGAAGGAGAACTAGAAGGGACTGAGTCACTGGCAAATGAGATGACAAGTATACAAAAATTAATTCATTCATTCCTGCAAATATGAATGTGAATAATTTTGATGGAATGTTTTCCATTGTTAACATCGTAACTGTGTTATCAACATGCTATAGATGAAAATGTCAATAATTAATAGCAGTTTATAAAATAGTGTTGGCGTTAAAAAATATTTCACAATGCCTGCTGTGCATTTATTCTGTCAAATAATAATTGATAACACAGCAATAAAATTATTCAAATTAGGGTTATTGAACGTTTTTCATAATTTTGGCCACAATTTCTCAGTTAAAAATATATTAACGAAGTAATTACTTAATATGTAATCAAATTAAAGAAAATCCATTTTTTTAACATTTTCAATAAAAAAATGTATGAATCCTTGAGTACTTGAGTATCATTTAAACATTCTTAGTACCTATACAGTACAAGATTCTGAATGGTATTTTAAACTAAGTGTGAGCAAGTAGCGTGCGAAAAAATTAAGTTGATGTGCGATGGCTTGAAGAACTAGAATTCCCTCCTCTTGCGTTTCAGTATTCATTCCCCTCAGCATGAAAGCGTTTGACGTTTCTTATATCTGCGTGGTATCAGTCATTTACACGTGTTAATAATGGCAAAAGTTTTGAAAAGTGACAGCAGGAAGATTATAAGTCATCTTATCTCATACTGTGAAGAAGAAAAAGGGCAAAATCCTTTTTGCCTTCAACAATGTTATTGAAAGAGTTGCCGAGATGACAGGTACAAAACAGATTCGAAATTTTAATGTTACCATATAAAATTTATCTTAACCCATAGCTTACGGGCCGCACAAAATTAATTAAAAGGGCCCGTAAACATTGTGTTAAGTTATTTGGAAAAAATGTATGTTATCGTCTATGTAAGTTGAATACCGCATATGAGCCAATATGTTCAAAATAGGTATTTTTGGCGCTTTCGGTTAAACGGCACAAGCCGCATTGATTGGTGCACTCAAATTTTGAAATTGACCAATAGACTACTTGCATTCGCTTAAAATCAATACCACGTATGAATTATCCATACTAAAGAAGCAAGCAAGATTGCGTATATCCGTAGATCCAATACAGTGGACGAGCGGAGAGTTGCGGCAATACCGCATATTTACAAAATAATCCTATGGCAATTAATTTGCACAGACTCATACGATAGTAAAAATATAAAATATAAAACAGAAACAGACACAAAAAACTGTATGTAAATTTATTTTTTATCTTTTTTATTAATAAAATTGCAAGGTTTTTTGTCCCTCCTGAACATTTTGACAATGGTTCTTCCGCGGTATTGAACTTACATAGACGTTATTGTATTTGAAATTTGCGAAAATATATACCTATTTAAGGAAGTGGGAAATAATATCTTCCAATCCTGGCAATACTCTCACAATACTTCAATATCGAAAACAATACGAGCGCCGCCGCGAAGCATCACATTAAACTTTTCGGTCTCTAAGACTAGAAATCTATGCATCGCATTCTTACGTACATACTGTTATTTGCAATTTTACATAGCTACATAATCATTCATTGTATAAAAAACTTTTAGGCTTGTAATACAAATAATATAAGGCATTTTTATCAGCAAAAATAAAACTGAGCATAATTAGTGTGAATCGTATTAGTTATTAATCTGCAATGTGACTTGCAGCTGATTTAAGCTTTAGGAATCGTGCTTTCAGAATTACTGTCATATATTAAAATCCTATTTAGATAGATGAAGCCGTTTTGGTTCTTGTTTATTTAGTGAAAGCCAGCAGCAAAACAATTGTGAAAATAGTCGATATCCTGGATTACTTGTTGGATTAGATTATCGTTCTTGAATTTTGCTGAAATCGGCTTTGAAAATCGCCACTGTTCACACCTGGCTTCCAGGAAACAAATTTGAACCAGCGTTTCTTCAATATCTTCTTGATAAATGGTTAACATTGTGTTTGTCATAACTATACTCCATAATGTGCAGAATCGAGGAAGTATGTAAGACCAAATCTATCATATTAAATCTGTCATTTCTTTGTACTCATGTCTGTAAATATAATCTTTGTAATTACTTATTTATGGATGTCATACAACTTTTTGTAATGCTCGATTTTAAATTATGTAGGTACATCTATTGGCATTTTTTTTTAAATTATTATTAGTGACTGTAAAATATACTTATCATCGTATCAATGAGAACATACAAGACAGGACTATAAGTGAGCTGGTACTCCTGGACCACAGTAAATAATTGACAACAATAAGACTTAAAAATTATGCAACATTTACAGAATATCTATTAATATGTATATAATATAAAACACTAAGGAGAAAGAAAGGTGAAAAACCATTGAAAAGACATGCTCTCATTAGTAAAATATCTATTTATAAAATTAAAATACCTAAGAGATAAAATGACCTTGTCGGTTGGAAGATACTGAATATACAATGGAAAATTTTGCTGTTTCTATTATAACTAACATTAATTGATTTTGGCATAGCTGGCTCGTGTTAATGGAAGAACTCCTTGAACTTTAGAGTGATTAACTTGACAAGTTTGTTTTGACGAAGTTGATGTTGAATATTCATGAGGGTGTAGTGAAAACAGAAATTATTATAACGAAACCGTCCGTCCACCGGTCGACTGGCGAAATCTCGTCCCGTGGAAGCACATCTTGAGAAGTCTGGGGCGTCTTTTGGTAGACATTATTGAGATATATGCACAATAACTACACGACTTATCCACTGCCGCACCGTTCAATATCACAATGGTTAGCCCAAAACAAACAGTTCCCTACGCCACTGTAGCAAATTAAAAACACCGCCGCTATGAACAAGAAACTGCAAATCGCACACGGTTTTCTCTCGAGGAAGAAGCCGATTAGATACAGCACCATAAACATAACATGGGTGTGCATGAGAGCTGCGTTGACCGGTTTCGGTATCAGGAGGACGGGAATTAGCCATTGTAGGCAGTACATTGTGTTGAATGGCGAAAACACTGAATTTCACACTGTTCATATCATTGTATGTCGTCGTTTCGAATTCTACGGATGGCCAATAGTGTCGTATCTATGTTGGCAAACAACATTTTCAATATCAGCCGACACCTGAATTTACAATGACATCCGTCAGACAGCTAGGCAACCATTTACGCATAGATAATATACGTACATTTACGAACTTCAACTCAGTGTTGCCAAGTCAAAATTTTTAATTTCAGTAGAATGTGTAAAAAAAATTCAATAGCTTCGACAAAATATCAGTAGATTTCTGTTTTAGGAAAAAAATTTCGCCGCGAGCCGCAGGTTCCCTATTTTTCATGGTCGGCTCGTTTTTTAAGAAAAAAATTTCGCCGCGGGCCGCAGATTCCCAAGTTTTCAAAAATGGATAGTTTTTTTCCCGGCGGGTGGGAAAAATGTGAAATGAAGAAATATCAGTAGATTTCAGAAAATATCAGTAGATTCAAAATTGACAAAAATATCAGTAGATCTACTGAAATTTCAGTAGACATGGCAACGCTGCGAGTTCAATGACAAGTAAAACAAGGCCTTGCAGTAAATCATTGCCAGAAATATAATTTTTGAATAATTGTAAAATTGAAAAAAATACCTAGGCATACCTACCTATCTAAATAAAATGTTCAAATTACTCTTTAAAAATAAGCTTAAATTAACCTATTTAGATGACATATTATTTATAATATTTAGAAAATATATATTTTTTTTTCGACCATGTCCGATCCTAATAGGATCATATGGGCCTCCACAGAATAGAGGTTTGTATTAACAGATTTTGTTTTTTACGAGAAATGGATGTCAGCCACTTGCTCAACCTATTAGGTTCATACCCTGACTCACACACAAATTGAAAAACAATAATGTGTACTTGCCAGACCCAGGATTCGAACCTGAGACCCACGGCGTGATAGTCCAACGCTCAAGCCGCGCGACCACCGTGGGTGGATACCGGACATAAATTTCAATCGTGGCATAATCTTACTCCATTTTACGAAACGGTAATTTTCCATCCCTCATTTATGAGGTTTCTTTATTATCTAATATGGCAAGATTTCTATTGTAATCGTGAAAAACATAGACTAGTGAAAAACGAGTTTTGACGTTTCGGCGGTTGACGTATTGTGGATTGTCATTGTTCGGATGATTGTTCGGTGTGTGGTGTGTAGACAAAAACTTATTTATTTTGTTATGAATTTGTTGTCGTGTCGTCCGGTGGCTGCCGACATACAGTTATTATTCTTTAAAGTGACGCGACATTAAGAAGTTCAAGTGCCATGACGAATAATACACGAATTTTAATTAATGTTACTAACAATCAGTGATAATAAATGGATTCGAATTCTAGATGTAATGGTAGATAAATGTATTTAACCATTCTTTTATAATATTTAGAAACATATTGTATATGGCGTTTAATCCATTTTTTCTTTTCAAATTCGCTAATATTTATCGTATATGTATTATTAAAATGGATTTCAAATGCATATCATTTATTAGCTGATAAATGATGATTTCACTATTCCTGGTTTCGGATAAATACACCTACTTACTTATTAATTGTCAGAAATTGAGAAGCGTACTTTAGGTTAGTACTAAGTTAGGTACTTACAATTATTTTGTGCAATAATAAACCCCATTACAATTTATATAGTTTTGCTTAATCAGAAAATATAGATTAAGTAGTATTGTGATTTATTTTCATCTCTTGAGAATGGTCTCAGCAATGAGCCCGAAACATTGAGAAAAGAAGGATGAAGAAGACACGCCAACAACCCAAAAATCAAATACAATACCATATATGAGGCGTCTAATTACAAAAAGCGATAAGTCTACAATTAAATATTTTCAGGAAACAACGTTTTTATGTTTCTAGCTTCAATTATTTGTTTTAACGTGAGATTTTTTTTCCCGTTGTATTCTATGTCGAAATTAGAACCAAATGGCAATTTGTTTCAGCCGATAAACTCTTAAATGTAATAAATATAGGCAAAATAAAATTGGACTTAGCGCTACTTGTACTTCACTTTTTAATTTATCCCGCATAAGGCACATATTTCCGTGGCACTGTCATAAGTTTACCAGATGCTAGAGCATGGGAGACGCCCTTTTCAATATTGAACGTTCCCTTATTGGTTGACATAAACACGCGCGAAATCAACCAAGCTTTAAATAATATGAAAAACGGACTTGGCGCTTTTTGTAATAAATCGAGACTTAAAATATTTTTTTTCGTAGGGTTATGTCGCGTTTTGAAATTTATAGATCAATACATATTGTGTAAAATTATACAAAGAATACGTGCGTATTTTTTTCCTTATTTTGACCAAATGTGGACTTATCGCTTTTTGGAATTAGACGCCTCATATTATTTATGCTTGAAACAGAAACATGTATTTAACTGCTTTGTATGACAAGATATATGTACGAATGTTATTCCTAAGATCGGACTAATTATAACACCTGTCCATATATGGTGTATAAAATTTTGTCATTTTCATAATATTAGTAGTGTGTACCTATAATAAGTACCAACGAAACGTACCTTTTTGTCATCCAATTGCAGGTAATGATTTGCAACACACGAATTATTATTGAAATAATTCAACATACGAGCCGTATGTTATGCTAATACGATCATATATTTATGGGGCACCAAAAATATACATTTGGGCTGCATGGTTTAGATCAGTGCTTCCGAATAGTGGGCGATATCATCATGGTGTGATCCAGTGGCGAAGGGTGACTTTTGGAAAGAGGTAGGCTGTGGAGATCTGATAAAAAGAACATACTTGTCAAGTATACTTACGAGAAATAAGAAGATAATACGATATTACTAGTAATGAATAGGTACACACTAATGAAAACGACACACTAATTTAATGAAACTTCAAAAATTCACTGACGACATTAAATTAAGCAATCACTTTAAATTACGTATATTTTCAAAACATTTATACACATAAAAAATCATTAGATAAAAGTTCTTTTTATTTTTACAGTCTGTATTTATTAATATTCGATTAAACACAATAGAATTTTTTTTTTTAATTATGTAATTATGAATAACTTATTTAGTTTTAGGCTCCGCGATCGGAGCTTACCTTACTTTATATAATTCGATAGACTGGCCGGGGCTACGTGACGTAAAGTCCATATGAAAAAAATTGACAATTATTTGAAACATAATCTGACCTTTATTTACGTCAAGACAGATGGCGTGCTGTGGTTTATTTTTTAAAACCTTTGCAGACTGTTTTGTAATTATCTGTGTAATATGTACATTCCTACACATGCATCTCTCGTTGGCAAAATAAATTATTTTATAGAATATATGAATACGTGTATTAAATAAGGCTCTAAGTACCAAAAAGTAGTATTGCCTGTAGTTACAAAATACTGAGTCATTGCAGTAAAATTTCATGAAGCAGACCTTTTGAAAAATGTAGTTTTACAGTGTGAAGCAATCACGGCAGCTTCTATAATTTTAGGTATTAAGAACTCGCAAGTGTCAACACACCATCGTCAGCTATTTTATATTGAATGCCGTTGACCACTGCAGTGCTACTTACACCATTATAAATAAAACACGCCAATGGACTTACAACGTCGACAGGTTTAATTATGTTGCTGTATTTTTTTGACTTGCTTGAGGCACTTAGACTATAGTTGAAGTTATTGGCGTAGGTATGTAGAACATTTTTCTATAAAAATGTCAGTTTTTATGTTTTTGGTACTTAGCGCCTTAATTAATACACGTATTCATATTATAATCAAGTAATTATATAAATAAATCAATTTGCAATTAAAAAATATTTTTCTTAAGAAGGTAGGCTTCAAATAATCGCCTAGTATGGAGTCTTCGCCACTGGTGTGATCTAGAGGGAACTGTAGTAGCCCCAGAAGCATTTGGGAGGCTTTGAATAATGTTGGTAGTGAAAGCAAAAATAAAGTAGAAGAAAATTTTGAAAAACTGCATGTCAATTAAATTTGTAATTATTATAATATACACAAATGCTAATTTCTTATACAATACGCGCTCACGTCTACCGACAGGTCTTACCAAACAAATTGTTAGAAGGTGAACGTGTCGGCAGGATTATGTGCATGTTATTACTTGTGACACCATAAATAGATGATAATATGTATAAAATCTATTTTAGATTGTGTCCGAATTTTGTGACAAGCAGTTAACAATAGTAACAACAAGTGCAATAAATATTTATGATCTTTTATATATATTCGATACATTTGATCTTACGGATTAAGCATCGGGGCATCTTATTTATAACAGAATCTTTCTTTACCATATTCCGTAGGTAGAACAGTGGCGAAGAGTGGAGGTAGGCTATTGAGATCCGACAAATAGTGTACACTAAACGTCAGTCATATTTATTTGTTATCATTGAACTAGGACTGCAAATTGTAGATAGTGTTGGAGACTTTTTAAAAATCAATCAAACCCTGCCTAAACCAAGCCATAATAGATAATAGTAAAAAAATATTCATGTATCTATAAAATATCTAAAATTATGTCATTAAATCATATATAATTTATAGATAGAAGAATATTTTTTTATCTATTATGGTTTCGTTTAGGCAGAGGGATACTTCACATGAATTAAAAAAAATATCCAACACTATCTGCAATTTGAACTCTTAATTCAATGAAAACAAATAAGTATGACTGACAAAGTGTACCCCATTTTTGTCAGATCTTCACAGCCTACCTCCACTATGATAGTTTGGTTTAGGCAGGGTTTAATTGAATTTTAAAAACTAACCACCAACATCTGCAATTTGTATTCTTAGTTCAATGAAAACATATAAGTATGACTGACAAAGTTTAGTGTGCACTATGTATGTCGGATATCAACAGCCTGCCTCCACCCTTCGCCACTAGGTAGAAATATAGATACATAAAAGAGCGCAAATTTATCACTGCATTTTTCTGTTTATTTGCTTAAAGAAGGTAGGTTTCCAATTGAGTATTTTTTTTATTGAAAGAGGGGGTAGTGCACCAATATAAGTTTAGTAATCACTGCTGATGATAGTTTACCATTTGCATACTAATATTTCAGTATAAACATTAAACCATTCTGTGATACAATATAAAGTGTGAATTCTTCACTGCAATCATGATTCCTACTAGCAACGCAGAAAGTGATTTGACCGAAAGTGTCAATAGTGAGAGTGGTCATGTTCGACATGGTGTCTTAATCCGAAAACAGTTCATCTACGGGATGGGTCACATCCTGAACGACATGTGCGCATCTATGTGGTTCACGTACTTGTTGGTTTATTTCCATCTGGTGCTGGGCTTCGATGCCACACAGGCGGGGGCGGTACTGCTAGTCGGGCAGGTGGCAGACGCGCTGGCTACCCCCTTTGTCGGCTACTTCTCCGACACTTCGCAGCCAGGAGTCATGTGCGGTTACGGCAGAAGAAAAACGTGGCATCTTTTTGGTGAGAATTTAATTCTTAATCTTTTGAAGCAATTCAATGTTTACTTTGTTGTAATTATTAATGATATTCTGATATGTTTTTTAACTACACAAACCCTTAAAAGGTCGTTATATCACGTTTATCCATGATATTGTGATATGTTTATTAACTACACAAACCCTTAAAAGGTCATTATATCACGTTTATTCATGATATTGTGGTATGTTTTTCAACTTCACAAACCATTAAAAGGTCGTAATATCACGTTGATGTCACCACTTTGCTGTACTGCCACTTGTAGTTGCTGATGGAGATGGCGAGTTTATTGGATCGGCTGTTGGACAATCTACTGAAGACGGAAAATGGTCTACAGTAGCGAAGAAGAAGCGACCAGCGGCTGTCCGTGGCATCTTAGGCGGAGGAGTGAAGGGGAGCGATGTAGTTAAAAACTACCACTTCTACCCATTTCACCCAGAGACGTCTGCTGCGGATATGTCTAATTATTTAAAAAAACTTGCAAATTGTAACGCCGAATTTACAATTGCAAAGCTAAAGTCAAAAGGGGACTACGCATCTTTTAAGATAGGGATCCCTGTTAAACTGAGTACGTTGATTCTAAAGCCTGATAATTGGCCACGTTACTCATTCATTAAAGAATGGGTGTCAAAAATTGAAACACCACGGCTGCCAACCAGCTGACTTAACAATGAAAATAATAATTGCCCAAGGCAATTATTGTTCTACTACCAAAATGTACGTGGCTTAAAGACAAAAGCTGTCGATTTTTTGAGAAATGTTTTGGCTGACGACTATGATGTCATAGGGTTAACTGAAACATGGCTTAATGACAGTGTTTTTAATCGCGAATATTTTGGAAGTGAGTACTTAGTCTTTAGGAGGGATCGAGATTCCGGCGCAGGCCACAGGCAGGGTGGAGGCTGTCTTTTGGGGGTTAGAAGCATGGAGGGGTTGAAGGCCGAACGTGTCCATGCTTTAGAGACTCCAAATGAGGACCTTTGGGTGAAACTAACCTGTGATGGAGTCACTATTTACGTTTGTGTTCTATATTTTCCTCCAGCCAGTGACGTGGAGGTGTATAAATGTTTTGTTGAGAATATGCTATCTAGTGTCAACTTGATTGGAGACAGAAGTATTATTGTGTTGGGAGACTTTAATCTAACTTCAGCGCGCAACGGTGAAAGGGTCAATAGTGACCTGGAATTTATGTGCGCTGTTTTTGGATTTTCTCAGTACAATGATATTTCTAACTCTAGTAATGGGCTTCTGGATAGGGTATTCAGCAACATCAATTTGTCAGTTTCCCGATGCATGTCCCCTCTTGTACGGGAGGATGACTATCATCCTACTTTGGTTTTTGTGCTCAGGTTTCGGTCGATTCGCCCGCTGCGAACTGACATACCCTCACATGAAACTGATCGGTGCAGGGGATGGAAGTTTGAAGGTGGAAACTTCGAGCTACTTTACTCATTAATGAGTGAAGTAGATTGGAGTGAGTTGCTCGGGATTTGTGATGTAAATGAGGCGGTACAATTCTTTTATAATACTGTATATAATGTGTTTGATGAATGTTTTTCAAGGAAGTCGCCATGTCGTGGTGGAAGGCGATACCCGAGGTGGTTTTCTCGAGAGATTATTGGGGACATTCAGATCAAGCATTGCTAAGAGTGAGGCAAGCTGTTCGAATGGCCTATCGAACATATATGGAATCGGTAGAAGATTGCATTCGTGAAAATCCCAAATCGTTTTGGGATTATATTAAATCATTAAGAAGGGATGGCGGGTATGCCGATTCGATGAGTTGGAAAGGCGAAAAGGTGACCGGACATGGAGTGGCAGAAGCATTTGCTGGTCACTTCAGGTCTGTCTACGCAAGTAGTATTCCTTATTTGGATGTTGCCTCTGCGTCGAGACAGCCATCATGCGGTGCCCAGTCCATTGATATTTTTCCAGTTGATGAGAGTGATGTGTTAAAATTTATTAAAAAACTAAAAAATACTCACTCTTTGGGACCTGATAACGTCCCTACATTTTTTTTAAAGGGGTGTGTTGATTTTGTCAAAGGCCCACTTTCATATATTTATAATCTTACAATGGAGACAGGTATCTTTCCGGAAACGTGGAAGATGTCGAAGGTTACTCCAATCCATAAGAGTGGTACAGAGTCATCAGTGGAAAATTACAGGCCGGTAGCTGTTCTCTCTGCACCAGCAAAAGTTCTTGAGATGATCATGCACAACATGATTTCTCCAAAAATTGAGTCATTTATAATAAATGAACAGCATGGATTTAGAGCAGGCCGATCAACGGAAACTAACCTGATGGTATTTACCAATTATGTGTCATCGGCCCTGGATAGAGGTCACCAGGTTGACTGTTCTTACAATGACTTCTCGAAAGCATTTGACAAAGTCGATCATGATGTCCTGATGGAAAAACTCCAACTTATTGGATTGTCTGATCGATTTTTGAAGCTATTCGGGAGTTATTTTAGGAACCGTCAACAATACGTATCGTACGGCCTTTATCAGTCACAGACCTTTAACACATTTTCTGGTGTCCCTCAGGGCTCAAACTTAGGGCCGTTGCTGTTCACGATTTTTATAAATGACATAGCATTGGTAATAAAAAAATAAAAAATGCTATGTTTTTGTTGTTCGCTGATGACTTGAAACTCTTTTTGGAAGTTGTCACCTTGGACGATTGTCGTCAGCTCCAACTTGATATAGATAATATATTAGATTGGGGCAGGCGTAACAAACTAGAATTCAATATTGATAAATGCAATCTTTTGTCGTTTACCAGAGCCTCAAAAGTGTTGTTTTTCCAATACTCGATGCATGGCAGAGTTCTGTCACGAATATCATCTGTAAGGGATCTTGGCATTACGTTTGAGAGTAAACTGACATTTATTAGCCATATAGTTACCATTTGTAACAAGGCGCTTAAAATGTTGGGCTTCGTCATGCGTACTTCCCGGGTCTTTTCAGATGTTACGGTATTAAAACTTTTATTTAATTCTTTAGTTCGAAGCAGACTTGAGAGTGGGTCTATTGTTTGGGCACCGCATCAGTTGAAGTATGGCCTTATGGTGGAGAGGGTTCAGAAGAAATTCTTGAGACTCCTTTATTTGAGGTTGTACGGATACTATCCGTGGCTTTATCCAACTGACTTTCTCTTAGGCATGCTTACATACTGCAGTTTGCAATTTAGAAGAAATCTTTATTTAGCTATGTATTTTTTTCGACTTATACGAGGTATAAATGAGAACTCTGCCATTCTGGGCAGTGTTGACCTGTGTGTCCCTGATAACTATCTTAGAAATAGAGAACATCAGTTGTTTATTCTCCCAAGGTGCAGAACCAACCTGCCACTGGTAATGCCAATTGGGAGGGCGATAACTATGTTCAACGAAATTGCTTCGGGTGTTGATATATTCCACCTACGTGAAGATGAGTATAGGTGGACGTTATTTTATAATTTTTTAAAATAGGGTCTGCTTAACTCATCCGGTGTATTTCCATGTGCCTATATAATTAATATTTTTGTATGTACATATTTGTTTAATAACATATTATCTATCTCTTTTTTATGTCATGTTGTGAACGTCTTAAACTTATAATTTGTAATGTCCACAATATGTAAAAATAAATAAATTGAAATTGAAAATTGAAATTGAAATTGAAAAATTACTGATTGGCAAGTACAGTTTACACATGTACAATAAAGACAAGAATATAAGATATAAAAACGAGTGAGATATTTAACTCGAGGCTCGGCGATACTGAGTGACAATTATTCAATCGTGATAGGCTATTTATTGAATCCCTCACGATTAAATATTGCTGACACTGACTATCCCATGCCTTTCGGTGAAAAATGCATTTTAACATAATAAATATTACTGAGGTAAAAGTTCTTATTTGCAAGTGGTAACTAGATTCGTGTGAAATTTATATACTTACTAAGAAGATGTACGTAATAAACAATCTTATTTTTGCCGTCAGCGTTTCTCACTGAGTAAGCACTGACCGATACTACTGATGGCCTGTGAAAAATGTATATAAAAATTATTAAATAATATTTTCGCGATCGATTCGTATGTCACGGATTTTGCAGACAATGCTTGGTTCTCACATGACTCGTTGATCGCCACATAACTACTTATTATACTTAACTAATATACTGTAGGCCATCTCAAACAATTGTATTAAAAACTATGACACACACACTCTTTTATAACTTGAGAATATTACACAAAGTCTATAAAATTATTGAAATTTTAGTTAGACAAAGATCTAACTATTTTCCTGCTCTGCAATGAGCGTACCGTGCATGAGTAAGAGGAAACTAAACCTTAGTTTAAAGTGCGGGCATTTGCATCTTCTCTTTCTCTCACTCCTGTGGCAGGCTGTTAGTGATGCAATACAAATCAAGTGATATGACGAGTTCACATGGATAATTATAATAATGACCTTCACATAAGCTGCTCAAGTAAATAAAATAAGAAATGATTAATACTTCCCTTTCAATACTACAAAGAAATTATATTGCTTATATTACAACTGAATATACACAATTTCCACATTTTCACGACTTAATTTCTATAGGCTTGTATAGGGCAATCAACCAAAATCCATCCCACAATTGACGTGTTGGTTGCCTGGTATAAGAGCCGTTTCACACGAGACACTGCATATATACATAAATGAATAGGTGCATTCTCACGGAGCCACTAGTGTCTCGCATTCATTTATGTGTACATGCAGTGTCTCGTGTGAAATGTCTCTAAGTGTATATTTAGTTAAGTACATACATTATCTTCAACTTCAATTAGGTATTGAGTTTGTAATGTTAGTGTAAACTCCAGATAGTGATTATTGCAAATGTTTCCATTTCTTACTAAATGATTAATTATAGTATTGCACTTTTCCTGACCGTTATCAAATTGTCATTTGTAGATAAATAATTATGCAGTAATATTGTTTTAATAGTTTTATAATGATATAATAATATATAAGAACCTAAAGATGGGTACTTGATACAATCTTCGATTGAACAAAGAAATAGTTTGTTTATCTTTGTGTTCAATAAGAATGTCTTTTGCACTTATGATATTATGAAATACTTAGTGATTTTGCATTCATAATAATATAGATTGTTCTTCATTGGTAACAACTTATACATAGCTTTCTATGATTTCATCTCACATGGAATTTAGAAACAAATTGTTTTCTACCAGTGGCGAAGGGCAGTAAAAAACAGTGGCGAAGAGTGGAGGTAGGCATTTAAGATCTGCCATAAATGGTGCACATTAAACTTTGTTAGTCAAACATACTTGTTTTTATTAAACTAACACTACAATTTTCATAATATGGTGTTGGTTAGTTTTTAAAAATCAATTAAACCCTGCCTAGACCAACCCATAATAGTTTTGGTATATTTTGGGCGATACGACCAAATTTTGCACACTTTTTCATTCATACATATTTGTTTTCGTTGGATTAAGAATACATATTACACATATTGTTGGTTCATTTTTTTAAATTAATAGATTAAAATATTAATCTATCTATAGAATATTCAAAGTTATGTATGATTTAATTGCATAATTTTAGATATTCTATAGATATACGAGTATTTTTTGTCCATTATTTATTATGGCTTGGTTTTCGCAGGGTGTAATTGTATTTTAAAAACTAATCAACACCTTCTGTAAATTGTAGTCTTATTTCAATGAAAACAAATACGTATGACTGACAAAGTTTGGTGTGCACTATTTATGGCAGATCTTAACAGCCTACCTCCACTCTTCGCCCCTCTTTTCTACTATAACTAAACAACATAATGAACTTCAAAAATGACATTTTTGAAGTTTGGGTGTGTTGGCAAGTTTTCGGTCAGTTACGAAAACGGCAGCCCATATTACACGTAGCAAATCGTTAACATTACTTTCAATATGAATTATTAGATTACTAACAATATTAATCGCGCATTACTATGTCATCTCATCTGATTCACTGTTCTGTTCTGAAAATAATAATCATCGCTGTCATCCGACTCCTCACCAATGTTTATCATCGGGTTTTTCATAATGTGTGTTTATCCCTATAGCACTTATCTGTATATCGTGCCCACAGTATTTTTTTCCATTTATTCGGAGAGATTAAGGAATAACCGATCAAAAATTCTATGTTATGTCGTATTTATCGATTTTTTGCCTTCCCATATTACTCACTGAATGGTGCTAATAGGTACGTCAGTTGCTTCGTTTGCCGATTTAACAATATTATAATTCAAATTGTACTATTTTTTCATAACATTACAAACAGTGATTTCTCGTGCTTGCCTTTGTAAAGGTTTTTTGTAATACCCCGATCAAGATTGGGTATTCATTGTAAAACTGTAAATATCCTATTGTATTGTGTAAAACAGATTTTTAACACGCAGACGCAGCATTTACACACCTACTCTATGCGCAGGTCTAAAAGCGAAATTCGTGATGTAAGTGTACCATAATCTGCTTATCTTGGACCTGTGATTCCCATCTGGGGCTCCGCAAGTAGTGTTAGTAGTTCTGCGATAATATCATCATCATCATCATCCTAAATCTATCCACTGCTAAATGAAGGCCTCTCCAAGCTGATTCTACTTCTCTTGGTCCTGTGCGTTGCGTTGCCACTTACTTCTTCAGAATTTTATCATTTCATCGATCCAGCGACCTCTAGGTCTGCTTTGCGGACGTTTTGTACCTCTTGGGTACCACTCGATGACTAGATTTGTCTAAGGATTGTTCCTTCTTCAAGCTATGTGTCCAGTCCATTTCCATTTGAGGCCATTAGCGAACTCTATTACATCGCAAACTCTGTCTAACTTTGCACTCCGGCTTTATAATGAAAATAATGTAACATATTCTTAAATATATTTTTTACATAGGTATATTATCTACTTATTATATACAAGTGGATATCCTTTGATCTAATTTTATGCGGCAAAGAGGCATATTAGCATAGTAAAAAGTGCAAAGCATGACAGTAATAGAATGACATCATTTCAGCTTAAACATTATAATTTGGATATTCCCCATTATCCTAAAAAAAATGACAAATCACGAAATATAACATGGTAAATGAGATGTATAACTGCTCCTTAGGTGGATTGTGTGGGTATAATGTGATATAGGATTAGGGATTCCAATCCCGGGATCCCGAGCTATTTTCGATCCCTATGAATCCCGGGATTGATAAACATAATCCCGGGATTTCGGGATTGATTTTTTTTATCAATTTTTATGGAAAATTAAATAAAAGCGAAAATATAACAGAAAAAATACTTTTAATAAAAAATAACTACATTAGAAATAAACTGAGTCTGAATGAAGTTTGATTTATAACCCATGTGTAGGTTGCCAATTCATTTTATTTTTTCACATGAATTATTAAAAATTGAAAGATTGGAAAAAAACAATGCTTCGCACTATTAACAAAGTTATTCCACCATGATATCATACGTTTTACGGCAGTTTCAGATTTGGCTGACTAATTAGATTTATGAAGCGGAAAGGCCATAAGTACGCCATGATTATTTGCTATACTATTTTAAATCTCGCTAATCCATTCATTAAGTCTTTACTATCAGAAACAGTAATCTCCTATTAAATTCACATTATTATTTATATTACAATATTATTTACTCCGTTAAACTTGTGTATTTGATTGGATTGAATGTATACAATATCAAAAATAAATGTCTTAAATACTATAAATTATACTAGATTTATTTTTGACCGATTTTATCAATGTTATTTGTAAATATAAAATTTTTATATAAACAATGGAAAAAATGCCAATCCCGGGACCAGTCCCGGGATCCCGGTATTGTCAAATTGTAATCCCGAAATCCCGCGATCAGAATTTTGGCTCGGGATTGGATTCCCTATATAGGTGATTTTTATTTATTTATAACACAGAAACACTTCGGGCCCACGTTGGTCGCCAGTTATAGTATGTTATAGTTATATATAAAATAGAAACACTTTCGGTTTTAGTGTTTATTCAGAGTTCACAGAGATTAATCAACTATAACAGAGAATACTTCAAACAGTACACGAAAACAGATTAACAATATAAGATGACTCGCTCGACCAAATAACCAGATGAACTTGCCAAAGGATTAGTTCAGTTCAGGTAGGTATCACATTTGACAACTAGATACCCCACTTATCTCTAGAAATGAATCTCGATAGTGTAAAGTGCCTTAGTCTCAATATAGAGGACATGTATGATCAAAAGGGTCAGAGCTAATCAGACTAAACTGACTGGCTGTAAGGCTGTGAGAAATCTGAGAGATCTACAGAGTCAACATAGAATTAAATCCTAATCTGTCTACATAGCGCTTGCGGCATCCAGTTAATGGGCCGTGCCATCTATGGGTCTCTTTTCGTCATGCTATAGTGACTAATTTAAGCTACTTGTTTACTAGTCTTTTTGCGTCTTCCACGTCATGTCGTAGTTCTGTTTTATATATTCTGTACATGGTAATTTGGTAGAGGATGCCGGAATCAGATTTATTTGAAGAAATGATAGGCTGGGTTGAAACTCTATCTCTCTCTCTTTCTCTCTCGGAATTCGCAGGTCTAACATTGAATCATTACCTGATGAGAGGCTGCATGATCCATATCAGTAGCGAAGGGTGGAGGTAAGCTGTTAAGATCCGCCATAAATAGTGCACATTAAAATTTGTCAGTCATACGTATTTGTTTTTATTGAACTAAGACTACAATTTATTTTTTAAAAATCAGTAAATGTACCAATTATCGGCACCAGTAGGAAAATGTGGTCATGGGATTAAAATAATAGGCTCAGCTTAAATATATTTGTATATTTCTTTTTTTTTGTATTTATATTTACAAATATTGTTAACAATAAAAAAGTTCAATATCAACAATATTTTAAGTTTAATATTATTTTTTTTATGTTTTAACAACATAAAATTGGTCCTATTATCGGCACCTGAATTAAATTTAGGTACTAATTTCCGGCAGCCTATGTTCGTATTATCGGCACAACTAAACTTATACAAGGAAATTTCTATAAAGTAAGTTTTTTAAACTTAACTTAAAACTTAAGTTTAAAAAATATAGGTACAACAATTACTTTGTAAGTAACATTTATATTTTTCTTCATTCATACTTTGCTACAATATTTAAAACAGGACTATACCCTACTAAGTATATTATACTTAGTAGGGTATAGTCCTGTTTTAAATCCGTTTTTGATGTTTTCCTTCTTTGTTTGATCCAAACAAGTTTTGAGTAATGGAGCAAAATCTTCTCGCAGCAGTTTTGAATTGTTATTTTGTATCTTCCAATTGAGGATCGAAGTTTTCCATAAGCTTTTAATGGGATGAAGAAATGTTGGGAGACCCTTGTTGTTATAGTTGGATGCCTCTTCAAAAATAGTTTGCACCAATGTCTTCCAGGTATGCCACCAGTGAAGCAATTTGCCTTTTGTAGTTCTTTCACTAATAATGCTACACTCTCTATTAGTTGGGGTTATTTCGTTACTGGAAAGCCAATTTTTCCCATATGGTGATCCATTCAACAATCAGTTGCTGCTCTTTTGCGGTCAATATTGTTGGTGGTCCACTCTTTTTGTCCAATGATGATTTGCCTAGAACCTTATCCTGGATTGTGGATCTGGGCACTCCGAATTTTTTGGTAGCTGCCATTGTGGCCATTCCTCCTTTAACAGCTTCAATTGCATCTTGAAGCGACTGCCGGCTGTATAATTTTCGCACCTTCTTCATCCTTAAAATAAAAATGTTTCAATTATCGGCACCCTTCGTGCTTATAATCGGCATGCATTGTAATCGTATTTTATAAAGTAAACTATAATTTATATCTTATTTTAAAAAGTTTTAAATTAAGAAGGAACAGTATTTCTTCCTAAAATCTCTGCTACTTGTGTAATTAAAAATAATTTAATAACAGTATTTAATATTTTTGCATAATGATCGATATCTCTTATTACCGGCACATTATGTGCTAATTATCGGCACACCGAATTTTCAAAGTTATTATTCAATTTTAAAAGATTATTTCTGATTCTCCTGATATAATTAGCCAGGAGGTTAATTAATATTTAAATAATTTAAAAAGATTTTAAAATATTAAATTATTTAATTTCTATCCAACAATATCGCGCTTTTAAAAGTTTGTTTGCTTGTACCTATTATCGGCTTTTTGCCGATAATAAGAACAAGTGCAAATCGTATCGGTGCCAATTACCGGCAGCAAAATTTACTTGATTTTTAGATAAACTAACCAAAAAACACGCAAAATATTTTACACTTTAGGCAGAAAAACAAATTAAATATTAAAATTTAACCTTACATCTAATACTTCAGTTTAAAAAACGTTTGAAAATGCTTAACGGCCCACGTGCTCGTCGTAGGTCAAAATTGAGTTTTTATTGTATTCTTTATTATTTATTATAGTTTGTCAATTTATGGCTACGGCCGTATGTTGTAGCTTAACTACTAGGGAATGACAAAAGAAATGGCGTATTTCAAAAAAACACTACCTTATTCTTAGGTCAATAATTATTATAAAGCAATCATTATTCATAAGATGTTTATCACACTTGAATGGTCAAAAACATAGCTTATAATAAATATCTTTAGAATCATCTTCAAATGTGTTAATCTTGCCGATTTTTTGAATAATAAAATGCCTAATTCTTGTCAAATTTGGGATCACAGTGTCCAGGATCATGGTTTGAAAATACAATAAAAACTCAATTTTGACCATCGACGAGCATGTCCCCCCTTAACACTAGATATTCGAAATGTTTACTTACTTGTCAAGCTTTTGCCTCAAATATTCCAGTACATCTAAATCACTCGACGTGTGGCAGGAAACAATTGAATTTCAGAAAGTACTTAAGTACAAGCATGAAGCAAAAACTTTATCTCTTTCTATCGCAAAAGAAATGTGGATTTCGGATAACACATTCTTACAGCCATAGAAGTCCTGCCATTCTTATTTTTTGGAATTTCTTCTAAAATTGCCGATAATTAGAGCAGTGACGGAAATTGGTACATTTACTTATTGGTTAATTTTTTAAAATTCATTAATCCCTGCCTAAACCAAAATATAATATATAAAAATATTATGATATCTATAAAATATCCAACTTAATTGCATAATGTTGGATATTTCATAGATATACGAGTATTTTTTTGACTAGTAGATATATGGCTCGGATTTCGCAGGGTTTAATTGAATTTAAAAAAAACTCACTGGCCTCATTAGTAAATTGTAGTACTATTTCAATGAAAACAAAGATCTACGCGTGACTGACAAAATTTTATGTGCACTATTTATGGCGGATCTTAACAGCCTACCTCCACCCTTCGCCACTGATCCATACACAATTGTTAATTCGTGCAGTCAAACAGGCACCTCTCATTAGTGAATACTATTTGTAGATTAAATAAATTCATTTCTTATAATATTATGTTCTCCGACACTTATGAAAAACATTTTTGTTTCTCTTTAGGGACCATCTTCGTGCTATGCGCTTTCCCGTTTATATTTTCTCCGTGCGTTGGCTGTGAGAATGCCCACCCTTGGGCGCAGTTGTTCTACTACAGTGCGTTCGTGGTGGTATTCCAGATCGGGTGGGCTGCCGTGCAGGTTAGCCATCTGTCACTTATTCCAGAGCTATCAGCTGACGAACATGAGAGAACTCATCTCACCGCAATAAGGTTTGTTTATTAATTAATTTATGACTTCTTAGTATTTCAATTCAGTGACAATATATTCCAATTTGCACAACTCCACATTGTAGGAAAGTAATACGAGGGTGGGTCAATAATTCCTTAGAAAAAAGCATTAAAACAGTTTTTATTTTTGTATTTTTTTTTTATTTCTCAACATAATCTCCTTGGAGCTCAATACACTTGGTTAGACGTTTCTCAATTTTTTTTAAACCGTCAGAAAAATAAGTTTTCGGAAGGTCCTCAAAATAAGCATTTGTCCGATCGATGACTTCTTCATTTGAAAAAAAACATTGTCCACTTAGCCATTTTTTTAAGTTTGGGAAAAGGAAAAAGTCACTGGAGGCTAAATCTGGCGAATACGGTGGGTGGTCGACCAATTCGAACTTCAATTCTTCAATTTTAGCCATTGATCGTAAACATGTGTGAACACGGGCATTGTCCTGATGAAAGAGGATTTTTTTCCTGTTTAAATGAGGCCGTTTTTCTTCAATTTCGTTTTTTAGCTGGTCCAATAAAAATGCATAATAATCCCCTGTTATTGTTTTTCCTTTTTCCAAATAGTCAACGAAAATAATTCCACGTGCATCCCAAAATACAGTAGCCATAACCTTACCAGCTGATTTTACGGTTTTCGCCTTCTTTGGACATGGTTCGCCTTTCGCAATCCACTGCTTTGACTGTTCTTTCGTCTCGGGAGTATAGTGGTGTATCCATGTTTCATCTACAGTCACAAAGCGACGAAAAAATTCATCCGGATTGCGTTGCATGAGCGACAACAGGGCTTTAGTGGCCACCACCCTATTGCGTTTATTGTCGACTGTGAGCAAACGCGGCACCCATCTTGCAGAAACTTTTTTCATGCCCAATTTGTCATGTAAAATAGAAATGACGCTACCTTTTGAGATCCCTGTAACCTCAATTATCTCACTCAACCTTAATCTTCCAACTTTCACCATATCGTGGATTTTATTGATCATTTCTGGTGTAGTCACCTCTACAGGACGTCCTGAGCGTGGTTCATCCTTTGTTGATGTACGACCACGTTTAAATTCATTTAACCAGTTATAAATAGTTGCAAGTGAAGGAGCAGATATGCCGTGAACTAAATCCAACTCATTTTTTATTTCCTTTGCTGTTAACCCTTTTATATTAAAATGTTTAATAACAGCTCTAAACTCAATTTTCTCCATTTTTGTAAACAAGCAAATTTTTTTTTTAAATGTACGAAAATAAAAAACAACAACCCGACCAATCTGATTGAAACTTCGCAGCATACTGAATCGGTAGTGCCGCTGCATGAAAACAAACCGCTTACAGTACTAGTCGCGCCACCTGTCGGCTTTTCTAAGGACTTATTGACCCACCCTCGTAGCTATTCCATACGAACAACAGAACAAGAACATAACCTTGTCTGACTCCAATCATCACACCAAACTATTTTGTAAGTGTCAGCAATTCTGGCATAGCAATCACCACCTTATGCAGGGGTTTATTGTGACGATTTTAGGAAGGATACTGTATCCGCTACGACCTAGAGTAGACCGACAACGTTGTCATCACAGAACAGATAATATATAGAATACCGATAAGCTATATTCAATACGCCGCATATTGATGCAGGGTTTTGAATATGTGAGTGTCCTACGAAAATGAAGCACGCATTATGTACGTGCAATAGTGTGTGTAATACACCAACATTAAATGAGCGTAAATGCATAAATCGAGAGCAGTTTTTAGTATTCGACGTAAAACGTATTCTTAACACGTGTGTAACCCGGATTCTTCCTTACTCGAGTTGGTTACCTGCTTCGCCTTACCCGTTATGTATTTCAGTTCCCATTATTTCTGAGTTCCCTGGTTGTCATATTCAACAATTCTTACATGGGACATTCAAGAAACAATTATTGACAGGCTGCATAATAATTTATCTTGCGAATATAACTAACGTTATATGCAATCACACTAATTCCTGTATGGTATACTCATGGGCGCCGGCAGCGTGGTGCAAGGTGGTTCAATTACACCACCTTTGATTCATTTTTTTCCCAGATAATTATCTAAATTTTAGTTTCTCATTTCATTGATAATACTCACACACATACCTTCATAATATACTCCATATGTAGACAACGTTGCCGGCGCCTATGCGTAGGTAGCAAAAATAATGTGCATAATTTTGTCAATGTAAAAGGTACCGACTGTGATGAACGAAATATTCTTGGTTGCTATAGTTTAGGTATAAATTCATCATCATCATCAGCCTGAATCTATTCACTGCTGGATGAAGGCCTCTTCAAGTTGCTTTCACTTCTCTCGGTCCTAAGCATTGCGTTGCCACGTACTTCCGCAGAACTTTATCATTTCATCGATCCACCGGCCTCTAGGTCTACCTTGCGGACGTTTTGTACTTCTTGGATGACTAGATTTGTCCAACGATTGTCTCTTCTTCGAGCTATGTGTCCAGCCCGTCTCCATTTAAGGCTTTTAATAAACTCTATTACATCGCATACCCTTGTCTGCTTCTTTATCCACTCATTCCTCTGGTTGTCCTTTCGCGTTATGCCCAGAATGCACCTCTCCATACCACGTTGTGCTACTCTAAGTTTCTGGATCTCTCTTTTACTTAGGGTCCATGTTTCACACGCATATGTGATCACGGAAAGCACAAACTGGTTGAACATTTTGCGCTTTAGGCACAGTGGAAGGTCACTTTTGAAGACATTATTCAGGCGGCCAACAGCACTCCTGCCTAGCTTTATTCTGCGAACAATTTCATCAAATATACATCCATCTATAGATACTTGTTGTCCCAGATAGATGTAGCTTTTCACCTGTTCGAGCTGGGTGCCATTGATGAGGATCTCTTTTTCGCCCGCAAAGCAGTTGAACATGATTTTCGTCTTTGTTACATTTATTTTCAAACCTACTTTGTTGCTTACTTCAGCGAGTTCCTACATTCTGCTTTGGAAGTCTTGCGAGAAAATTACTATGTCATCGGCAAATCGCAGATGACTCAGGTATTCTCCATTTATGGGGATCCCTTTGTCATTCCAGTCGAGTTGCCTGAATAAGTCTTCAAGGGTAGCTGTAAATAGGTATAAATTACTAGCCGTTTAAGCGGTACCGTTATAGTAAGGTGTTTAAGTTAGTGAATGTCAAAGGGACAGGGGACTATAGGGGTGGCTGCAAAATATAAACTGCGACGCCAACGCAAAATATCCACCATTTGGTGGAATAAGATTATGAGTTTTTGTACATGCACCACCTTATACAAAATACTGCCGGCGCCCGTGGGTATACTTACTTACCCTTTGGTTATCATTGGTCAACAGTTTCAGGTGTCTCGGGATTCACACCATATAACATGGCATTCTCTAAACTCTAAAGTGAACTAGCTATCTGAACGAAATGGCTAGAGCAACATTCAACTTAATGTTGAGTTTCTGATATTCATGTAATCGTTGAGTCGTAATGTGTACTTAGAACCAATTGCTCAACATGTTCAACGGTTGTATTCCGAAAGTAGCACTTTATGCTGCAATTACATTATGATCACGTCACATGCTGTCACATGCTGCATGCATGCAAATTTAGTCTATGGTTTCGTCATACCGCAGAATATTTTGAATGATCACTAACTCTATAAATTCAATGATGGAGAGTGCCAACTCTAATGTAATAGTATTTTGAATTATTCGTATGTTAATTTCTAAATAAATATAATAAATATAAATTCTACTAAATACATGTCTGTCTATGTCACACCACGAGAAGTCGCACCAAAGTTAGATATTGGTGCATACAAGTTTGATACGGTCGACAGTTTCATATACCTTGGATCTCTTGTAACTCGACATAATGATATTACAGAAGAAATCAACAAGAGAATCATGTCTGCGAATAAATGCTACTTTGGTCTGTTAAGACATTTTAAGTCCCGCTTACTATCTCGCCGAACTAAAAGCACTCTTTACAAGACACTTGTAAAGCCAGTGCTCACCTACGCATCGGAAACCTGGACATTAACTCTGCGAAATGAACGAGCCCTGAACATCTTTGAAAGAAAAATTCTCCGCCGTATATATGGACCGATCAGGGATGGCACCGATTGGAGGAGAAGATATAATGCTGAGCTCTACGGGCTGTACGAAGATTGCAGCGCAGTTCAATCAATTAAGATTGGGAGACTGCGATGGATAGGTCATGTGCACCGTATGAATGACAATGAACCGGCAAAGAGAGTGATGTCCAGCAATCCAATAGGACGTAGAAGAGGGAGGTCAAAGATTCGCTGGTTAGATGGAGCTGCCAATGACTGCCGTATTCTGGGGGTACCAAATTGGAAAGCGGCCACACTGGATAGGGACAGGTGGAGGGAGCTGTTGGAGGAGGCCAGGACCCACACCGGGTTGTTGCGCCCCTGATGATGATGATGATGATGATGATAATTTCAATTAATTTTAACAGTTTCTACCTGTGTGTGTGCGTACGTTAAAATTACTTGCGATATTGCATCCATAAATAATATTTTGAACAGAACCGAACAAACAGACCATAGATAATAGGCGTAAACACCAGACATAGCTAATAATTAATAGAAAATCCACAGAGAAAACAACTAAAAACAAACAACATGCGATTTTGACGTGAGTCGAAAATGTGTAGGCCTGCAGAAAATAAAAATAAAACATTCTCTAACTAGTGCGGTTCATGATGTAGCTTGTAGCACGATACCCTTGAGGTGACCTCATTGTTGTTCGATTTTGGCAGATTTTGCTAACTGACAATGTTTATTTCATTGTTCAAAATGTGGTACGGGATAGCATCAGTCTGATAACATTTTAAATACCAAGAAAAATGACATTACACACTTTTTTCCTTTAGCGACAGCTTACTGTGACAGCACATAATGTGATAAAAATGTATTTGACGCTTTATAGTAGTGAGTCATGACATTACACACTTTTTTCCTGTAGCGGCAGCTTACTGTGACAGCACATAATGTGATAATATTGTATTTGACACTTTATAGTAGTGAGTCATGACATTTTACTAAGAAGATATAACGGTATCAGAAATAAATAGAAACGAAAGCAGATCATGCAACGTCTCGTTATATCTTAGGTGAAAACATTAGTCCTGGCTTGACCACCGGCTACGAATGCTTAAAGAGAGAAATCTCATATGAAATGTGGTGACGATTCGTTAGTCAACATTTATGACGATACATCAGTGAAACTGCAAATAATTTTCAACTATAGGCACGACGAAATTTTGGACTCGCTGGCATTCGGAGAGTGAACGTCGAGGTGTGAATACGTCAATTTGTTTCGTGATGGCGACGGGGGTATTAATTCTTAAATCGTGTAAAGGTGACTAAAAACTTTACCCATTTACTTGAAAAAGAAAACATGTCAATGAATATATTATTATTGTTACTAATAGAACAATAAACAACATTAAACGGACGCATGTTGGATTTATATGACAAATTATATTTCGTTCGGCATGCGTCATTTGCACTCGCGACTCGGAATCCGCGCATCGCCTAGCCACGATCTTTTTAGACCATGCCTCAACTGAGGTATAGCCTTAAACAATTCTGCTTGACATAAAGCATTTGAAGATGTCGAATTATTTTAATATTAAAGCCTTGTTATAATTGAAAGAAAAATAATAATAATTACAAGATAAAAAGAACTTTTTATATACAACATTTTTAAATTTTCTGTTGAATCATATTAATTTGACTTGACTAGCTTAAACGATCAAACAAATTTGTACTTGATAGAAATACTGAATAATGAAATGTCATTTCATATTGATTTCCATAGTAACGCACGTATATATTTTTATTAAAAATATAATTTAGTTGCAAGGACCCCTAGCAACCAATAGAAAATAGTATAGAAATAACTTTTCATACAATACAGAATTAACTGAAAATGAATTAAATTCTACTTATAGATGGCTAAAAGTATTAAAAAAATGCATTGGCATCGTGTTCTGATATATTCTAAAAGTTTCAAATGTCTAGCTAGTCGGGAAGTTAGTTAAAAATCGATTGCAAGATTTGTACCGGACAAACAACCACCGGACAAATAAGAATATGAGCTAAGAAAAACATTGTAAAAAATATGTCTTATTAGTTAAGTTTTGTCATAAACTGTAAAAGTTTCAAACATTTGGGGTGAGGTAGATAAGTATTTTAGTAATCGTAAAAATAATCTTTACCAAATATATATTAATATTTAATATAACACTCGATGTTTAAATGGATTTTATTGTGTATACTTGATTTGATACTCGCAATCCAATATGTAATGAGAATGCTGGTAATGTTTTGAATTTTGTTATAGGAATTTGAATTATTCAAAACATGTCATGCTAAATATAAATATTTATAAATGTATATACCCATCCTATCTCGGTATGGTACTTATAGTGTTTTGCATAACTGATCTGTCAAATTATTAATTAAGGTTTGTTATGATAAGATAACTTATGTAGTTTAATTTATTTCTTTATTTATTTATTTAGAGAAAAAGGGTATTATGGCATTACAGCGATTGGCCAATGTGCGATAGTAAATACAAAATATAAAAATTACTTTATTACAAATAGCAAACCAATATAACAAGATAGTAGAAGAGAAAGTATCTTCTTATGTAATTAAAATGATAAAAACAATTACAAATATAACCTATTTCACACATCCACGAATATTACGAAGTTCAAAAAAAATAAATCAACCTTTTATGGTGCCATCAAACAGGTTAATCGCACGATAAAAAGCACCATGAAACATCACATCCGTCCTGAAATTTAATAAAATGTAATACAGGGGTTCTCATTATTTTGAGTATTTGTTATTTGAGACCCTGCAGTTACGAATTTGCAGGAAAATTAAAAAAAAACTATAAAAACACATAATAAACACGATCACAATAGCGCACAATCGTCAACTGTCACTTCTTCCAATCCCACACTCCTACGCTATTTCTGTCTTGCTCACGTGTCTTTTGCTTTTCTAAATGTGTCCCAATTAAACCGATTTTCTAAGTAATTTTGGTAATTTGGCAAATAATATTTATAATAGCAATTAATTATGATGAAAACCAGTTTTGTTTTGTCTGGTGAGAGGAGCAAATTTGTTTATGCATAGTAATTAAAATCAATTGTTATTACAAAAACAAACGTAATGAAATTTAAAACCAAAATAATAAAACTGTTTGATTCTAAAATTAAACGATTATTGGTTGACCTTGCACAAGATGTAGGGATAGTGTTGAGTTGGATTTAAAGACCTTGGGTGTCCTGAACTGAAGTGAAGCGGCTTTAGACAGATCTGGATGGTGACGGATGACACGAGGCCAAGACCCACTTACGCTTGTAGCGCCTGAAAGAACAAGATATAGCTTGTATGCGTTAAATCCTCGGCCCCTCAATTATTACTAAAATTCATTTTCATTGATAGTATTGAGTGAATTACTCACATAAATATTATCTAATTATATAATTTAATAGACATTTATGTTAATAGGAATGTAGTTTGTATTTTTTTAATTGTAATCAGTGGTGGATAGTGTTTCCATGATATTTAAAAAAATAATATCTAAACTTGTTTGTTGTTACCAAATCTGGAAATGATACCTTGATTTTATTAATGATTTTTTTTTTACAGATATTCCTTTACAGTATTTTCAAATGTGGTAGTCTATGTGGTTACGTGGCTTGTCTTGCATTTAACGGATGAAGCCGATCAGCAGGTAAATTACATTCTTTGAAACAGTACTTCTCAAACTTCAAAAACCGTATATTACATTTAATTAAACAATTTCAGAGTATTAATACTAGATTTTTTTAGATACAAACGTCTTGCATTAATTAGTGTAACCAATATGAAATGGACCGTCTAGCAAATAGCAGTATGTCATATTGTGTACATTATAACATATCGTCAACACAGGCGACCTCTTTCAATGTGCCAAAGTACAAGATATGTTTTTTGCATAGCTACCGATTCAACCACACTAAAAACATTGTGAAAACAATTTTTCTTAACCTTAGTAAAGTTCTGGAGGCAATATATTATAGTAATTGTGATTGTTTTTCAGATTGGAAGGACTGATGTAAAAAAATTTCAAGAAGTGGTGGTCGTTGGAGTGTCCATCGGAGGATTCACTTCCTTGCTCTTCCACCACTTTCTGCGGGAGCCTCAGCCGGCTTCTGAGTTAGGATATACTTCCTTGACTATTAACTCGCAGACAGAATCCACTGTATCACATCGCTCCATGCTGGGAAAGCCATCTTTTTATAAGGTTATTTATTTTATTTATGTACTAATAATAGAGCTGAACCCAGAAGCATGAAATCAAGGCGTGTGTTTTAACAATTGAGGACACGGGTGGAAGAACGACTTAACGTCCATTAGGTCGTACATCCGGCCAATGCATTATTAGTATACTGCATGCGTTAGCTATCACTAAACAAAAAATAGTCACTCCACGTTGTCACTGCATGCGAAAATATCAACATGCCTCTCAAGTTGTTATTCCATTCGTATTCCTTGCTATAGTGGTTGACAACCATTTCTCGTAAAAACAAAATCTGTTCTCTGTGGAGGCCCATATGATCTTATTAGGATCGGACATGGTCGAATATATATATATATATATATATATATATATATATATATATATATACATATTTCCCTTGCTATAAACAAATCCCGATGTTGCCGCCATTACCGCTATTCTATTCTCACTTTCATCTGCCAGATTGCCTTTCGTTAAAAGAATGCATTTCGGTTACAGCTTATAAGATGTTATTCATTATTAATTTGATTATGTTGTATAGTGAAACAAGAATATCAATGTTGATTCCGATTTAAGGAGTGATTTTACTTTAAATAATGATTCTTCGTCTGACTGCGATTTAACATATAATAATAAAACACCCAATGTAGGAGTAAAACGTCGACAGCGTAAAGAAAACTCGAAGAAAGAAATTTCTAGGAAGAAAAGAAATAGTGGAAAATCATATAGATCGTCCACAGAAAAGGTTGTCCCTGGAAAAGAATTCAAATGTGTGATCAAATGCTGTCCTAAGAAATGTCATAAATTTCGAGTGTGTACGACAATGAGAATTTTTTGATTACTTTTGGGGTGTTGGCAGTAAAAATATTCTAGATAATATCATTTTAGGCCTTGTGGGTAAAGTGGATTTATCAAGGATATATCACATTAATAAATACCTGAGCATACTGATATACTTAATCATATATATTTTTGGTCTTAGTTTGTTTAATTTCTTTTTTTATTATCTTTTTTCATTTAACATATTATATTGTTCAATATGTTTTTTTATCTTATATTTATTAATCACAGCAAACATTTTTGATAATCCATTGATTTTGGTAAAGAAAATTGATACCATGACTCATTTTTACCCTTCAGATGGAAGAACGATTTATGATATTGACTCATTCAAAAAGCGGTATTAATGTGTGCAGATAACTCATTTTTTTGACCTGATATGTAGCAATAGCAAATAAAACTTTTATAGAAAACAGAATATTTAAAAAAAAATTCAAACATACCTACAAAACTCTCTTTTGTGGGTTGTTTTTCTACCTGTGTCCTCAATTTCACTAATCATGCTGAAATTTCCTGACGATATGAGTCTGAGGTATAATTTTAAATTCAGTTCATATTAACAATCGTTTTTTGTAATTCTTAATCAAAGCATTAATAGGTGTTCAAATTGGTTCATAGATAGATATATATGATAGGTATCAGAATCTATCAAAATTCTAGCATTGGCGATTATTAGCTCCAATTAATATGATAGTTTCGGATTTATATCCCATTTGGTAGAATTATTTTAAAAATTCAGTCATCGTGAAATTAAAGCTATCCATCTCTTTCACCATTATTCACGTTGTCATGTAGTTTGTCACAGTGTCAATCATGCATTTGCTAGTTCGACGCCATGGCCTACTATGAGCATTATTTGTTTTTCAAATTTGAATTGACTATGACAGTATTTCATTACAAACCCGGATTCACTCTAATGGCGAAATTGCTTTACTGTGTGTAAAATGTGTCATTTAAAAAATCATAACTGAAATAGCTGTGTATTGAGTAAAGAAACCGCCCACGATAGCCGAGTGGCTTACGCGTCTGTCTACAATGTCGAGGGTCCCAGGTTTGAATTCTGGGTCTGGCAAATACACATATGTATTGTTTTTCAATTTATGTTTGGACTCAGAGTATGGACCTAATAGGTTGAGCAAATGGCTAACATCCATTTCTCGTAGAAAGAAAAATCTGTTAATACAAACCTCCAATCTGTGGAGGGGGTGCCGGACGAAATGCCGGAAGCAATGCAACGGGTGGCGTCTAGATGTATCTATAGTCTAAGGGTTTTTGTCTCTCTTGTAAAAATTGCGCAATTATTGATGTTTGTATTTTTTTATTTTTCGGGATTTCGGCCTTCGGGATTCCGGCCATTCGATATTTCGGCCATTCGGGATTTCAGCGTTCGGTATTCGGGATTTCGGCTTTCGGGATTTCGGCTTTTGGGATTTAGGCTTTCGGGATTTAGGCCATTCGGGATTTCGGCCATTCGGGATTTCAGCCATTCGGGATTTCAGCATTCGGGATTTCGACCCAAACCCCTGTGGAGGCCCGTATGATCCTATTAGGATCAGATATGGTCAAAAGAAGAAAAGAAGAAGGAAACCATTTTTTTAGAAATCATTAGAATAATATTACACTCATATGAAAAATAATTACAATGTTATCCAAATATTATAATATGAAATTAATTACTTTATTAGTGACATTACTATAGATCTACCATCATAAATTGGCATTTCAGCGAGGGCGCTAGTATGACATTGAGAATATTACCATAACTAACAAAAAAATGGTAATTTATAATTTTTTATTGGTAGTAGATTTCTGTACAAATATTATGCAATCCATAATTCGAGAAACATGTTGTAAAATTAAATGGCATTTGTAACAAATTTATCCTCGATAGACAATTTTAGTTTCAAATTCGACCGGCTGCCAACTTACGATGGTAGATCTTTAGTGAATTCATCATGATTGTATACAATTTCAGATTGGAGTAGTTTACACCGGAACAAGACTGTTTGTCAACTTGAGTCAAGTTCTCATACCGCTCTACTTGCACAGAACTCTTCACTTGCCCGGAGCGACTCTGGCTTCGATTCCTCTCACCATGTACCTGGCCTCCTTTGTCGCAAGTCTTGCGGTAAGACCGCTCAACAGGCATCTCGGCAGGAAGGTAATGTTCAGAATATCATTATGATTTAGACTATATTTATTTTTATATTTTAGCATGCATGATATATAAATGGCAGAATATCCGCTTCGGAAGGCTCTTCGCAGTTTATTATTTGTGTAATATTTGAATTTAATTATCTCCTAAAGTAGATCAACGGCATATTTTTTTGAAAATATATTTCGATAAGATCAATTAGTGAAGATTTCTGACCGATAAAACAAAAGATAGGCGTGTGGCATGTGTGGTGCTGTCATTTAATCCAACCTCTAGCAGCACAAATCAAGTGACCCATGTGACCCTTATAACCTACAACACTTAGTCGGTTCTGCAGTATTAAATTACATTATATTTTGGTTGATTAGTCATTCCATTAATGGATTAACCGAATGGCGAGATGCCTGGGTCATGTACACAGGATGGGACGAGTTATCATGACAAAGAAACTAATATTTGGGAAGCTGGAAAACAAACAAAGGTCTGGTTGACCTTACACAAGATGGAGGAATAGTATCGAGATGGATTTAAAGAACTTGGCTGTCCTAAACAAGACCCATATAGGGTTGAAGTGCCAGGAGGAGGAAGGTTAAATAAAATGTTCATATCCAATTTTCGACTTTGTGGCAGTCTGCCAAGTTCCACATCAAATTGGATTGTGGAGCCAATGATGATAATAATGTGCTGTCTAAGGCACATATTGCATTTGAGAAACTGAAAAAGTGAATCAAACGTAAAAAGGATCCAAATGACTACAAAAAGAATTTTACTCTTAGAACTTTCAGAAAATATTTGGTTTTAGTTCGCAAAAGACATGTCATTGTAATTATATAGGGGTGATTGTTTTAATTGCGGTATGTTAAATTTATAATTACTAACTCGGCAAGGAAAAATGTCCCAATGTAAATGTGACCTTGTTGATCTTGTCAATTTCTCATTTGTTCCTTTTTCAAAAATATATTTTCGTAAAATGTGCCTTAAAACCAAAAATACTTAAAACTTAAGGGGGGACATGCTCGTCGAAGGTCAAAATTGAGTTTTTATTGTATTTTCAAACCATGATCCTGGACACTACTTAAACGTTGTAGATGATCTATTTATATAATTTTAAAGCCTTATTATCCTTTATAGTTATTTTAAACATTTGATGACTGCATGAAGTATTTTTGTTACATAAAATAGTATTCTTTTAAACCTCTCGCTCTAATGTTTTAGAATATAGTCATATTTCGGTACATAACTGTGCCGTGGTGTTAAGATTTTTTACATTTATTAATTTTTAAACGCATTTATAAAACCATTAGCATAATTTATTACGAGATAATTTTTGTAAAATATTCACGATAAAAAATTATATTGATAATCTCTGTGATCCCAAATTTGACAAGAATTAGGCATTTTATTATTCAAAAAATCGGCAAGATCAACACATTTGAAGATGATTCTAAAGATATTTATTATAAACTATGTCTTTGACCATTCAAGTGTGATAAAAATCTTATGAATAATGATTGCTTTATAATAATTATTGACCTAAGAATAAGGTAGTGTTTTTTTGAAATACGCCATTTCTTTTGTCATTCCCCAGTGGTTAAGCTACAACATACGGCCGTAGCCATAAATTGACAAACTATAATTGAAGTAGGGAGTAAAATGATATTGACGCGCGTGTTTGAACATGTACCGTTTAAAAAAAAATAAAAAAAAATTCGGTTAGGTACATGTTCAAACACGCGCGTTAACATAATTTTACTCCCTACTTTAATTATAGTTTGTCATTTTATGGCTACGGCCGTATATTGTAGCTTAACCACTAGGGAATGACAAAAGAAATGGCGTATTTCAAAAAAACACTACCTTATTCTTAGGTCAATAATTATTATAAAGCGATCATTATTCATAAGATGTTTATCACACTTGAATGGTCAAAGACATAGCTTATAATAAATATCTTTAGAATCATCTTCAAATGTGTTAATATTGCCGATTTTTTGAATAATAAAATGCCTAATTCTTGTCAAATTTGGGATCACAGAGATTATCAAAATAATTTTTTATCGTGAATATTTTACAAAAATTATCTCGTAATAAATTATACTAATGGTTTTATAAATGCGTTTAAAAATTAATAAATGTAAAAAATCTTAATACCACTGCACAGTTATGTACCGAAATATGACTATATTCTGAAACATTAGAGCGAGAGGTTTAAAAGAATACTATTTTATGTAACAAAAAAACTTCATGCAGTCATCAAATGTTTAAAATAACTATAAAAGATAATAAGGCTTCAAAATTATATAAATAGATTATCTACAACGTTTAAGGAGTGTCCAGGATCATGGTTTGAAAATACAATAAAAACTCAATTTTGACCTTCGACGAGCATGTCCCCCCTTAAAAGCAATAATTTTCTTAGTGAATTCACTTCACTGTGTTGTTTGTATGCAATGCAATTATCTGATTTGAATTATCTTCAGTTAATATTGCTTGCAAAGTTGCGGACGTAACATGTGTTTAAACCAGTTTCTTATCATTCGTAGTGTAATATGATTAGCGTGACTTGAGCGTTTACTTCGACTTAATTATTATATTATCAACACTGGCGTAATTTGTGACGTATAATATTTATTGTAACATATTTTATGGACCAAAGGTTACGTCAACACTATTAACCTAAATTTATATTAATTTATTAGTAAATACATAATTATAATCAGTGGTGTGTGGAGGGTGATTCGCTATGGGCGCGCTGCACTCCTTGACTTTTTTGAGTATACATTTTCAAATATTCTATAAAATCTACATCTTAATTTTATATCCTATAAACCGTAAAAATTCAAAAGAGAGTTATTTCTAGTGATAATAGAGCAATTTATAAACACTCTTACAGGTGTCATATTGAAACAAAAACTATGTATCGATATTGGTACACATTGTTATTTTATTGAAGGAACGTATCGAAACCAAAGTATCTAACTATCGGTATCTAATGATCTAATTGTCCTTGAGAGCAGTTTTTTGTATCGATATAAAGTAACAATGCTGGTATTGTATCAAAGTCAAAAATTATCAATACTTTTTTTCTATGGAGGGGTGTACACCCCTCTTGTGTTGATTCCCTTTTCCAGTGAAAGCCAACCAAACGATTAATACATTGTTTTGAAACAATTACAATAAAATTTACCCCTCTTGTGTTGATTCCCTTTTCCAGTGAAAGCCAACCAAACGATTAAAATATTGTTTTGAAATAATTACAATAAAATTTTTTGAATTTATTAAATTACTTTGAGGAAATTATACATGAATAATAGCTTATTAGCATTTTACCATCGAAATACTCATCGGAACCAGCATTCCAAAGCTCAATTCTTTCTCATCATCTTTGGCACTACAATCCAATATGAGTCTTGGCTCTTTCCAGCAAATGTCTTCACACCCCTCTTTCTACCACAAGCTCCCTTTGCTATACAGTCCAGCTACCTAAGCTTAGGTCTCCCTCCTTTTCCGTTCTGAAATATTGAAGAGGTATCTTGGGTGTCATGCATTCATAAAACATGGCTTACCCAATGGAGTCAACTCAAAAAAAAATTGAAGCGATAGAATAACAGAGATTTGTCGAAGAGTTTAGGTGATTTTTTTTCAATATTTTTTCATCGGTATGACAGGGGGCATATGCAGTTGGCGCCGTGACGGGTTGCGGAGGGTGTATTTGGATGTTCCTGGGATCTGGGGAATCCTACGCCGTCTACCAGATCTATTGCGTCGCCGTGTTGTTTGGTATGAACCTTTGATCTCTATTATTTGTAAAGCCAGGATATTATTTTAACTAATTTCGTATAGGTTTTACGCATTCATAGTTTTTGACATTTTTAAGAATGATTTTCATATTTTTCTTTTTGAAAATCAGGGCTGTCCATTAACATATTGATTAGTTTGAGGTGGTATGCAGTTAATGGGGTAGTCAAAACTAACTGTTTTGGCACATATAGGTATCTGCATAAGCAACTGTGTCATCATTTCAAATCTCCTCATCATTAACATAGTAAATAGTGACACAATTATAATTATAACATAACACATTTAAGTCAAATTAATGATTCAATAGAATAACAATATCTCTACATGATAATATTGAACAATACATGCATACATAATAGGTTAACTTCAATATTTTTTATTGTTTCTGTATTTGTACATTCCAAAGCATTTTGTATAGTATATGTAACCTTTTGACTCATTCATCCAATGAGCAGAATTATATTTTGTTTAAACAGATGTCCATTTAGATTCAATAAAAAACTGTAACAAATACCCTATGCCATATGGAATTATATAAGTTTACCAATGTATGTCTCATCACTAAAATAAAATTCTTCAATGACGCATGTACTAGAAATGATGCATCCATTGATTTCTCATGAAGTATATGATAAGCGTATACATAATGATTTTTATTTTGTGTTAAAAGTATTAATGACTTTTTTTATGAGAAATTATTGTTAGGTTGGTATGAGATTATAAAAAATATCTTTTGTGAAGAATATTTTATAAAATATTTTACAGTGTAATATTTTATAAAGTATGTCTTTTATAAAAAGGTAATTGCATAATACTGCCTTTTATCAATGATTAAGGGGGATCCTATATGCCAAGAGAGAACCTGGCGGAAAAATACGAAGCTTGCAATTTGAGATTTTTTTTTGATTATTTACAATTTCAACTGTATTAATTAATAAATATGTATCTGAAAACATTAAAAATATATATTTTTTTTTAATTCAAAGATAAACTTACAATTGTAAAAAAATGTGAATTCGTTGCAGGGTCACATCTTATTATTACATTATATTTTATGGTCATATTTATTATGAAAATTTAGTTTATTAAGTTTTCAATTTTTTAACGTTTAGATTTTTGACTAACTCAGTTTTAATATTTTTTATATTTATTTTAAAAAACATAGATTTTTATAAAAAATATAAATGTGTATAATTTGAAATCCTTTTTATTTATATGGGGGTTTGATTCACACTAAAATTACCTACTTAGCTTCTCTGGAAACATAACAATGGAGATTGGCTTCTCATTCACTTTAAGCAGGTCCTCTACATTGCATTTGACCCCAATACGAGAATAGACCAACATAAGATTGGAGTCTTGCACCATGACATCCATGACACAAGAGACATCCTGAGATGCCTTACATCTCAGGACACCGACTCATAGCCTATTCAATGCCTTGCAGACATCGAAAGGCAGTTCAGGTTCTGGCGAAATTTCTTCCGTTGGCACTATCCACTCACGCAATAATTGTGTTTGTTTCACACTAAAACTCTTGTTAGAAGGTATCGCATTGAGATTATCAAAGGCAAGGGATAAATATTTTTTTCTGCATTTTCAGGCATCGGAGGTGCGGTGATGTTGGTAACGAGCCTTGGATTGACGGCAGACCTGATCGGCTCGGCCACCAACACTGCGGCCTTTGTCTACGGCACCATGAGCTTTTCCGATAAACTCACCAATGGCATAGTCATCGTTCTTATACAGCATTTGTGAGTTTCATTTTATTATATTATCTTACTTAGTTATGTCTACAGTACAGGGTGTCCTCATTATCCTAGGGTAATTGGAACCAAAAAAATACCTCTTAAAATCACCTACTTCGTAATATATGGATTATATATATACCTACTTCGTAATATATGGATAATTGGGTTATGTTTAGAAAAGAAAAAGACACAGGACCAAGATAGAAATAGATTGGAGTGTGGGATTGGATGATTGAAATTGACAGTTGACGCACTTGTGTATTTTATGTGTTTTTATGGTTTTTTTGCACTGTCATACAAATTGGTAACTGCGGGGACTCGGATAACGAATACTCGGATAATGAGGACCTCCTGTAGTTTGTTAAAGATAACTGATTTATTCATGCCAAAATCAAGGCGCCAAAAAGCTGAGCTTTTGGTTTTGTTTATAACTATTAATTTTAGCCTTCGACTGGCCTTAGCTCTACAGGATGATCCAGTTTTGTGTCCCCATTTGACATTAAAATAAAACATTAAAAATTATAACCCACTTTGATTTTTGTAAATCAATCTTTTCGATGCATTCTTATCATTTAATCATTCTCTTTATAATAGTTTGTCTATTGACATGTTTAATATTACTATCATTGGGCATGTGATACTTAAAGAGTTTATATATGTAATAATTTGTTCTATCCAACACTCCCAATTTTACTTGATCGGAAACGAATCCTATCTGTTCAATGCTTTTATACTGACGGTGCTGACATTATGATTGCGAGTCTTGGCACCTTACGAAAACATGGAGTAACCGTATACTGACCTTCAAGAACAGATGTTTATGGTATGAATTTGTCAGAAACGAGGAGATAAGCAAGCTAACCATGCAGCATCTTAATACATCTAAGGATATGAAATACAAGAAAAAAAGGAGAAGAATTTGTTGCTTGTACTCTTTGAGTCTTCAACCCCTATTGCAGAGATTTCCAAACTGGGAGGCGCGCCTCCCTGGAGAGCCGCAGACTAGTCCAAAAGGAGGCGCGAACAAGATGATGAATTTGGATTGACTACTATTGAAACAGAAAATTTGATAGAATTATCATGCGATACTTCATTGAAACAAAAATTTCAAAGTGAAACCCTAGTTCAATTTTGGGTGAATCGAATTAAAGAATATAATATTTTGTCAAGCAAAAAAAATGCAAGGACTGATGCCATTCGGAACATCATATTTATCATATTTGTGTCACTAGATTTCAAAATCAGCCAAGTCCATAATAGATGAATAGGAGAAAAACAGTTTTTTATTTTCACATTTACTCAGTCATAATGGTGAAAGTTTATATTATTTCGAGTATAGAATATTTAAAATTAATAAGTTCCACATTTCGATAATGCAGAAATGTTAGAAAGCAGTAGTAGTTCTTCAGCAAGTCAAAAAAAGTCAAAAATACCTAAAGGTGCGCTACATTTATGCGAAATGTGATTTTCTGCCTTAGTTGCAATGAAATCCAAATATCGAGCCCATTTAGTATTAGAAAAAGAGCTATATGAGTAGCACTCTTCTCGATGACACCTAGTTTTGATAAACTTTGTGCTAATAAACAAGCACATCCTTGTTGTTAATCTGTCAATTAAGTTTTTTTCATTTTTTTGTATTAATACATTTTTTACCATTTAAAAAAATATTTTATGAAATAAAGGGGAGGCGTCAAGATTTAATTTTATTTAAAGGAAGGCATAGTAACATAAAGTTTGGAAACCAATGGAAACCAATTTGGCCATTTTACCAATAGTAAAATAAAAGTAAAATGGCCAATTATCTAATCTAATATATAAAAATTAATATTTGTGTGTTTGTTTGTTCGTATTTAATGCGCAGCCATACCGTTCATCCGATTGCGATAAAACTTTGTAAACTTATTGCTTGCACTTGCGGGAAGAGTATAGGCTATACTGATATATAAAAATGAATGTCTGTCTGTCTGTATGTCTTTCTGTCTGTGTGTCTGTCCCGTATGCGTTCCTATACCATTCATCCGATTGCAATGAAATTTTGGAAAGTGGTTGTATGCACACCCATGAAGGTTTCTGAATTAGAAAAATCATCATCTTCTTCTTCTTCTTCATTCTATTTTCTTTTATTCGTATGGTTCCTATACCATTCATCCGATTGCAATGAAATTTTGGTAAGTGGTTGTATGCACATTCATGAAGGTTTCTGAATTAGAAAAATCATCATTTTCTTCTTTTTCTTCATTCTATCTTCTTTTATTCGTATGGTTCCTATACCGTTCATCCGATTGCGATGAAACCTTCGTCAGTTATTGTGTTAACACCCGCAAAGGTTTCTAAAATAGTACAACCATCTTCTTCTTCTTCTTCTTCTTCATTTTATCTTCTTTTATTCGTATGGTCCCTATACCATTCATCCGATTGCAATAAAACCTTCGTCAGTTGTTGTGGTAACACCCGCAATGGTTTTTGAATTAGTACAAGTATCTTCTTCTTCTTCCTTGGTTCCTATACCATTCATCCGATTGCAATGAAAATTTGGTAAATGGTTGTATGCACATTCATGAAGGTTTCTGAATTAGAAAAATCATCATCTTCTTCTTCTTCTTCATTCTATCTTCTTCTATTTGTATGCGTTCTTATACCATTCATCCAATTGCGATGAAAATTTGACCAGTTGTTGTGCGTAAGCCCGCGAAGGTTTCTGAATTAGTACAACCATCTTCTTCTATTCGTATGCGTTCCTATACCATTCATCCGATTGCAATGAAACTTTGGTGAGTTGTCGTGCGCACGCCTACAAAGGTTTCTGAATTAGTAAAACCATCATCTTCTTCTTCTATTCGAATTCGTACCTACACCATTCATCCGATTGCAATGAAACTTTGGTGAGTTGTCGTGCGCATGCCCACAAAGATTTCTGAATTAGAAAATCATCTTCTACTTCTATTCTTATGCGTTCCTATACCATTCATCCAATTGCAATGACATTTTGATCAAGTGTTGTGCCCTTGCCCGCAAAGGTTTCTCAATTAGTACAATCATCTTTTTCTTCTTCTATTTGTATGCGTTCTTATGCCATTCATCCGATTATGATGAAATTTTGACCAGTTGTTGTGCGCACGCCTGCGAAGGTTTTTGAATTAGTACAACCATCTTCTTCTCCTTCTATTCGTATGCGTTCCTATACTATTAATCCGATTGCAATGAAACTTTGGTGAGTTGTCATGCGCATGCCCACAAAGATTTCTGATTTAGAAAATCATCTTCTTCTACTATTCGTATGCGCTCCTATACCATTCATCCGATTGCGATGAAACTTTTGTCAGTTGTTGTGCGCACACCTGCGAAGGTTTCTAAATTATTATTATATAAAATACAAAGTTTGTTGTTTGTTTTTTCCATCCAATTTTGTTTTTTTTTTTACTACATATTAATAACATTAATAACGTTTTCATATTTTGGATTCGATTTTAATTTAGTGTTCTTATGTTTGACCTTTACTCCTATTAGAATTATTTTCATATTGCCATATTGTATTACACAGATATTTTAATATTAAAAAAATAATTACCTCTTATTATTTTTCAAATATCTAAGATAAATATAACCACGAAGCGACCCTGTGCGAAGCCGGGTACTTCAGCTAGTACTGTATAAATTTGACTTTTCTAGTTACTATAGATATCATTTTTTACAGATCGGAGGGCTACAGCGAGGAGTTCTACCAGTGGGCTTTGCCTCTTGGCTGCGGATGCTCAGCGCTGATGGCGACGGCAGCCGCCTTCGTCACCCGTTCAAACAGTCAGTTTATACTTAAGCACTCTGTATGGAAGATCGGCAATACAATCACAAGACTAACGCGTAGATGCGCTTTGTGATTGTTATATTATCTTGTTTTGTAAACTGGCATGATTATAACTGTGTGGGAAAGGAAAAGTGAGATAAGTCTAAATTCACTACAAAAATTTTGTACGCTATGGGAAATTGTTTTTCTTTGTGAAATTTATTGATTCAATATTATTTCGATTCGTCCCTTTTATT